>NW_026136721.1:12385929-12803429 GCF_905237075.1 Dicentrarchus labrax
ACCTGCATTCTTGAAATTGCCAGCAGAGGGAGACTCCATTGGCCTGCTTGGATTTAATGTATTGGCAAAATGACCCTACTTGATTTATTAGCTCAGTGAAGTTTCCTAATGGGTTTATGGTCTTGTTTCAAATCTTCTTCCATAGAGCATGACTTTTATTTTGTAAATTATGATCCAATTTAGAGTAAAATAGACAAAAAGCAAGGTACGCTTTAGGGCGTGGCTACCTTGTGACTGACAAATCATTCTTAGTGAGTCTGTGTGTAACACACCAAACTCAGATCAAACTGTCAAACAAGGCAGTGCTGATCAAATATGAATCAAGATTCTGTTTCTGTATTGCCTGTTTCTCCATTTCTTTCAGAAACATATTTTAGTGTACTGTTTATCTGTTATACGAGTATGTTACCAGGCAAGCCGTCATCGTTTCCTACAACGGACGAGTTGAAATCAAGAACAGCCAATGAGCGCAGATGCTGCTGGATGCAAAACACCAACATTGCAACTGCCATAAGGGGCAAACTCGAGGCTTCAAAACTATACTCCACAAACCAACGAGTGACATCATGTTCACACTTCACTGTGACAAACAAAATTACTAACAGCAAAAGGACTTGGAACTGCGGCAGTTCTAAAAGTGCAAAAGAGGACATACCCACTAACAACCACTGCCATGAATTTTCCAAGTTGGAAGAAAGTCTCCCAGTTGTCCCCAACCTCAAGAATGTAGCTTGCAGTCATGAACAACACTCCCAGTGGCAAGAAGCTGGAAAGGAAGTGTACACTGTGTAAGTTTATACTGTACAATGTTTGCTGTCTTTCTGTAAATATTGCATAGTCTCAGTTTAGTCCCCACTTTTTAAATACTATATATTATATCTAACTACGCAGAGGTTGAGCCTTAATTTCAGAACACACATGCTGTTTCACCATACCCTATTGTCATTCTGACCACGTGTCTTGTGGCCTCATGCAAAGACGTAATAATGTCCACAAAGCGTTTCCCTTTTTCTCCAGTCTTCCTGAGGGCTAGTCCAAAAATGATGGACCACACAATCAAGCCCACAGTGTTGAGTCCATCAATATGTTTACCCGCCAGACGCACTTCTGTGCTTTTCTGAAACAGGACGAGAAACTCAGTGAGAACTTCATCAACAATTATCCCAGTGAACGTAAACTTCACAAAACAATCTTCATAGTGAAAAAGAGGAAGATGTTTACTGCTTCCATGGGAGAATGTTCATCGTCTTCTTCAATTTCAATCTCCACCAGCAGAGTCTTGTACTAAAGGTATTAAGGTGAAACAGAAATCATGTTAAATATTACATTGTCTTGTCCGTATATTGCATACCTGAGTAATAAAACATACCTGTTGAAAGCTAGCCTGAACCAGATTTTGTGGCACCATATTCCTATAAAGAGTAAAGAACAACCAAACATATCTACCATTATGGAACTGGCAAGTAAAAATATTAGCCTGCTTGCAAATGTTGACAAATAAGAAGAGAAATGAAACATCTCACAAAGGACAAGAAAACACTGATGGAATTCCAAAGAAAAATAAGTGTTTTGAAACATCTGGTTACATTTTCTGAAATGTTAGCGACAAACCTACGTATCTTGCTGAACTGGAAACTGAAACCTAAACATGCAGAGAAATCAGTAGTAGTAAGAATCGGGCTGGGCCGCTGGAAAAAACACTTTCTGCTCACCTTATTAGATCCAACAAGGCATCGACTGTGGAGAAGGCTTCATCGTCGTCATCTTTTGTCACATATTTACGAGTATTATCACCGGCCCCAGGCTTGATCAGCATTACTAAGATTAATCCTACAAAACATAATCCAGGGTCGAATACAGGAAGCAAAACCATGTATAACTATGGACTTCATACAACTTAATACAATCAAAAGCAAGTCACAAAACAAAGCCACAAATTAGTTCCTCTTACCTATAGTAACAGACAGAACAGTGGTGGAGACAAAGTATACCGCTGCACGTATGGAGATTTTTCTGGAGGTACCAGTACTCATACCACAAACTCCTATTAAAAATAAAAACATGAGCTGAGGTCTTAAGACTGAAGGTTAGAGCATCAGTAAAATATTTCTTACATCACTGCAATGAAATTTAAGGTTAGGGCAATGCAGTAACTGTACAGAGTTGAGCCTGGGTGTGTTATTTATAACCCTATATGAGGATCATTTCATTTTTGACTGTCAAAATGTGAGAAGCTGATGTCAGCTGTGTATATCGTTATTATTACTTTTAAATACTATATGTGTAACACGTATAACCTAATGTTACAGTTGACAGAGTGATAAATATAGCTGTTGCTTACCAGTTATCACACTTAACACAATCAGAGGAATGGTAACCAGCTGAAGCATCCGCAGGAGTATTTCTCCGGGAAAGCCGATGTACAATTTCTCTAAGTTGGACAGAATGACGAACTTCTTCAGAGTCATGCCCAAAGCAATGCCTGTGAGACATTAACGTAGAAATTTAGTAGAAAAGTTCAACCTTTGAATGAGAAGAGAGATCTAACAGGAGCAAAAAATGCAAAAATAAAGCATTATATCACAACATAACTACACTAAGCAAAATGTCAAACTAAGGTACAATACTATACAATATTAAATCATAATTCATGGCTGTTTATGTCTGTCATGAATTGTGATGTAATGATACACATTACTCTGTTTCCTAACATGCTTACTTTACAATACAATTGACTATATTTCAGACAGGACAACACAACAATAAAAGAAAAACAAATAAAACACTTATCAGCAACACCCATTTTCAAATTGATAATATATTAATTCCGTCTAATGCTATCCTTACTGCTCATCCATTTATACAAAGGCTCCTCAGCGATGCCTAACAAATGGGTACATTTATGCAGATTTATTTTATTTACAATATAAATCAATCAACAATACATCTCACTTCAATGTAAATGTGCCAGAGTTAGCTCGTTTTCATCCATAGTCCCTGGGCAGGTTATGAACATAATGACCAGCACTATAGCACACACAATAACATCCTGGTATGTGGTAGCATTATAGGCGACTGCATGCTGCTCTTTTTATAACTATACCACAAATCTTGGGTATAGCAGCACAGAGGGATATGCAGCAAGACCTCACCAGCCACACCTTCACATCAGCTGAGCACATGTGAAATATACTTGTTGCCCTGTTAGCGCAAATGCAGCGATTTAATGTGGTCGCTAGATGGTGCTGTTTAACCTGGTGTGATCAGAAGCAGTATCTCTCGTTAGGTCCGGAACCGCCATATTCAGATTCCAGGATGAGAAAGAACCTAAAGTGGTTGTTAACAGGAGCTGTTGTTGTCATTTAACTTCAGTACACAACATGACCTCAGACGTGCATTCCTCTATTACTGTGGCTATATGGACGTTATCTTTGCCTTACTTCAGCTAAATGTAAGAGGGTAACAGGACACTACACATTTTTAGTAAGCACTAGGACATTATTGTTGTTGTTATTATTATTATTACTAATAATGATAATAATAATTATTATTATTCATATATCTGCAGCATTAACCCTTTGACAGCTCACATTTGTTTCCCTAAAACGTATTTGTATTAGCTCAGTAGCAAAGGGTTTTTGTCCTATAAATGTATGTTATACTGTTTAAAGATTTAATGTTAGTTCCCTATTTAACGTTAGTGACATTAGTTTTTTTTAAAAAGCCCACAGAGAAAAATCGAGCAAATGCTGTCCAGTCAGCAAATTAAAATTAGCCTTAGCTCGCTATAGCTGGCTTTAGCAGTTAAGCTAGTTAGAGCAAGTAGCTCACCTTCCATTGATTGAAATCATTAACTCATTCATCACTTACCCAGGGCAACACCAATCAGGCTGGAGACTGTTAACATACTCCTGTTCTTGCGGCAACAAGCCTCCATTTTCGTGCAGTTAAATTAGCTAAAGTTAGCTAACCTAATATTACAGAAACACTTGAGTAAACCTTGCTAACAGCTAGGTTAGCTTAACGGCTAGCGACCAAAGTAACGTTATGTTTTGATTAGTTAAAAGTATTCAATTAAATGTCAAGAATGACGTCTATGAGAAGGCTATACGTATTATTTTGAGTCAATACTCCCAAAGATAGATAAAGAAGATTCAGTAATAGGAGTTTCTGTGCTGGTGAGTTGAGCACTCAGTTCTCCATGTTTTGGTTCAAGGTGAGTAACTCCATGGCAACGGCTGCACACGTGAACGCGGCGGCAGGTATGTGAGTGACAGGAGCTCCAGTCTGTGTGTCCAGATGTGACCTAATGATCCAGAGCACAGTGGGGTTGTAGAAACACAGAGACAGACTCAGCTATGGCAGAACAGGTCAGTCCTTCAACTCACATCAACTGAAACTACACTCATTCATTGTTTTCGTTAGTATTTCATCATTCGCATTGGGTTTGCTTTAAGAATATCTATTGCATTGATCAACATGTCAGATAAGCTGGTGGTGAAGAATCGTTTTATTTTAAACTTTAAACTATTGAGAAATACATTTTTAAAAACTCTTCAAGTATGTATGTTATCAAAGCTGAAATGTAACGTACGAAGTTATGAAGTAAGGATTGGGCCTTTTACTTATGGATAATCTTTCCAAGTCTTTTTCTTTCTAAGAAACTGTATTATATAAAGTTACAGTTTTTCATAAGTTCGTAATTTCACGACAAAGTAAATGTATTATAGTTGAAAATATCATTTTTGGATCTTAGATTTGCAATAGAGTAAATATTTCAGAGGGGAGTTTTGATATGATCGTCAAGTGTGCCAACAGTGTAACCGAGACAAAGGTGTGCCTCTAAATAACCAGAGATGAACCCATTTTCACTGAACAAGTACAATTTCTCAAAACTGAAGCTAGAATATCACATCTATCACATAACAAAAAAGCCTTCTAAGTGATTACTATGTAGTTTGTCATGTAGGTGACAGTGAACAGTAAAATAAAACCTTTCATATCTTCCACAGATTAAAATTCTCCAACATCTGCAGACTCTGGATCCAGACAGATCTTGTGAGATGGAATTACTTCGTTCTCCCATGAAAGGTTCATTTGTCTGGAGTTCGAGTCTGCTTGACTACATGCAGCAGAAATGGTTCAAGTCCATGAGTGAGATCCACCCAGTCATTTATCAGGTATGTGGAATTTTTTCTTCACTATTCTCAGAAGTATCCAATGTATCGTTTTGCTGCATACTGGAAATACATGGAAAATCAATACAAAACAATTCACATAGGATTTAAAGCCAGAAAATATAATGGTTGTGGACTGCATCAAATGAGATCAATTTGATTCCAAATAAATCTAATTGAACAAGCATACATTTTTAACAGCAAATAAATAAAGTAATAACAAATAAAAGAGATAGTCAATGTACAAATGCGGTGCTTGTAGGGAGTGACCTGGGCTGTAAGCATGCTGTGCTTTTGTAAGTTGTCCATTGCTACTAAAATAATTTAAGCAGCACAGGAAGTATACTAATGTTCAATTTTCAGTTTTGTGGAAAGGGGGTTAACTGGCTAGGTAACTGAGTAACAGGCTAAGTAATGGAGTAAATGGCTACGTAATTGAGTAAATGACTTAGTAATGACTCAGAAAACAATTGAGTAAATGGCCAAGTAATTGAGTAACATGATAAATAATGAGTAAAGGGCCAAGTAATGGAGTAATTGGCTAGGTCTAACTACACTCTATGTCCAAGTAAACAGTGGGTTATTGAGACTTAACTGAACATCCAAGGACATGATAAGACCCATCGTTGCACCACACTATCTGTTAACCTGCCTGTTTACTGAGTGACACTCCAACAGGGATAAATCGTCCCTCTTTCGAGCCTTCACATATGGTAGTGTGTGAGGGTTGCATTTATTCATGGATGACTTGAATTAACTTTGCAGAAAGACAAGATCATACGTTGTATGCTTTATGTGAAGAAATATCCCACCGGGCCAAGTAATTGGGTAAATGGCTAGGTAATTGAGTAACTGGCTCAGTAATGGCTAAGTAGTTGAGGGGGGAGTTGAAGGGGGGCAGCATTGCTCAGTAGGCAGAGCTGTGGTTCAAACCCCAGCTCCCCCAGCCTAGCAAATGGCAAAGTAATTGAGGTTAGGTAATTCACTAGGTAAATTAATGAATGGCTAAGTATCGGAGTAATTGGCTAGGTAAATTAGTAAATGGCTCGGTAATGTTTAAGATGTTGAGTGAAAAGGTGGAGGGGGGCAGCATAGCTCAGTAGGTGGAGCTATGCTCTCATACTCAGAATTCACAGTTTTTCATGAATCTTCAACTCTTAACTACTCATTCATTCTTTCAGCTAGAAACTCCATTCAAACTCTAAAATGTTCAACATCTTCCAGACATGTTAGTTATCATTTGACTTTCAAATCCCACTAAAACGTTTCAAAATATTAATTTAAAAAAATTAGAAAACCCTTCAAATCCACATCTTCAATCTCTTCCCTCGCATTCATACATCAAAATCCATTCAAATTTAAAAACGTCCACGGCAAATAGGACTTTGTCACATTAATTTAGCTATTTCATATCTTTTATACTCTTCACTCAGTCGCAGTTTAAAATTCCTGAAAATTTCAGCCCTTCTGAGACTTTTTCATTAGTGTGAATTGAGTGGGTAACATCATCACTAGAGGGAAGCCAATCGACTCTGGAACAAATCATCTATAAATCTGGTCTTCACCAGGCTCTCACATCCAGTTTTTAGTTCATATACATCATTTGCATCAAAATGTAGCAACATTTGTGCCAGTCATAGACATGTCACTACAGAAAGAAACAGACTTTTGTCTTTATAAACTTCCAACCAACAGGAGTCCCAGCCAACGGCCACATTAACAGCCTTTTTAAGTGCAAACACAAACTTAATTTCTACCTGCTGCTCATTTGGTCACATTTTTGACCCTACACACACACACACACACACACACACACACACACACACACACACACACACACACACACACACACACACACACACACACTCATCTCTTTTTTGCATAATATCCCCATTTAGGTCATTGGAGTTACAGTCTGGGCGCTAGAAGCATAATCATGAGAGGTGCGCCTCAGCTAAGATCTCTATGAAATGAAGCCTCTGACCCAGGACTCACTGAGCAGATACCATCACCATGGCAACCTTCAATTGCAGTTGGGAGCACACAGCTAATTGAGATAACTTAATTAACACAGTTTGACAGGCAGGCAAGCAGGCAGTCGGATAGAGAGAGAGAGAGACAGGCAGGCTGACACTCAAGTACTTCATATCTTAAATTCAATCATCTTGGAAGATATTATGGAATTTATTCAACTTTTTAGTCCCATTCATAGTAATTAGACTCTTTCCCACTTGTCCAACTAGAGAACTCCTTCCAGTACTTCACACAAATTAAAGCCAGCAATTCAGTTTAGTGTTAGCCTTTCAGCAGTGAGCATTCACACCTGCAATTTCTTCAGAATTTTTTTATGTTATTTTATCAATTTGATTATCTTTTTTGATGTGTGTAGCATGAAAACTTTAATTTTGTTATACAGCCTTGTGCTTGATCATGGTGGGAACTGTTGGGTCTCTAATTTTATAAGGAGTATGATCTAGACCTGCTCTATTTGAAAAGTGTCCTGAGATAACTTCTGTCATGAATTGGCGCTATACAAATAAAATTGAATTGAAATTGAATTGTTGTATAATGATGAATACATTTCATTGATTTCTTGAAGTAGACAATAGTTGAGGATAGAATCAATCAACCAACCAATCAGTTTTTATATTTAAAGTGCAAAATCACCATGCTGTTTGGTCCCAAAACACAGATTTTTGTCCACAAAGCAACCGACATGTGGCGTTTCTAATTAATAAATAAATCTCTCTCCGCAGAGAACAGCTTTCCCCGTAGTAGATTAGCACAATACTCCTCTTCTTCTGACTTAAGTATTTAAATGACATTAGATCTATTAAACTCAAACAAAAATGCATAGAAAATTGTCAAATTGCCAAATTGTTGTCAGCACTTGATTTTAACAGGTTGAAAAGAAAAGTAACAAATGAAGGATTTTGCACCAAGCAAATAAATGTCACTAGGGTCAGAAGCTGCTGTATGTGTAAGAATATGCCTCTTGGATAACAGAACTACACTGCCACCAAATGGACTTAAAACACATGATTCATCCGTGTTAAACGCCTCAGTGGAGAAGACATTTTTTAAGTCAAGAATTAGATTTGTAGAAACTGAACAGCAAAGGAGGAGGTGAGGAAACAATAACTGGAAAACACAATGTTTTAGAAGAGGATGTTATACATTTATTATTGAACCAGCTTTTGAAATCCAAAAGACGGGGTAAGGGATTAAAAAAATCATTGCACTACTTAATAAAGTATTACTAGTAATAACTCTCATACAAAATGTACAAATGTTTGTTAAAAATTTCATTATCATCATAACAGGCCTTCAAATGATTTTGGTTACAGATATAATACATAATGAAACTACTATGACACCATTTTAATGACAGTTTCATAGAGTTTAAAAGGAAAAATATTCAAACAACCCAACAACTTGCATGGAAAAGATTAGCAAAAAAAAATTTTATAAGCACTAATCATACTGGTTGCGCCATTTTCTGAAGACATAAATAGTGGGACTGAGGTAATTGCTAGTGTACCAAGCAACAAAAAAAATCTGTCCAACATAAAACAATCCTAAGACACAAAATGGATGCATACAGTCACAAATATGACCTTTGACCCCAAAAGAAAAAAAGATGACAAAATATAATTTTCCTCCATTCCCATGAATATTACATGACTTTATACAATGACAACGATGGAGAACAGTTTTTTTTTTTTCTCAGAAATTATGAATTATACACTGTTGGTTTTGTAAAATGTATTGGTGTGATGTGGTGATAGATACAAGTTTGTACCCAGAGAAAATTAAGCTTTGTAAAAGGCATCTCAGATGTAAGACACTGCAGGTGCCTGGCTGAACGTTCCACACCAAACTTTTGTCTCTAATCTCTATAAGGCCTATGCTAGGTTGTCATCTTGACACAAAACACCAATTGTGATAAATAGTGATAAATTACATTAGAAAGCCTGCTCTGTGCACGAGGTGAACATCTCGGAGTTACATTATCACATGCTGACATAGGCCTTACAGAGATAGAGTATTTTTTAAGAAACAGAACCCCCAAACCTCTGGAAATAAAAAGATGTGCAGTGAGAAGAATATAAAAAGGAACTGACATATTGGGATACTGTAAGGTGCGTTGACATGGAGTACATTTATACATTTTTAATGCATTCAAACGTTTGTTCTCATACACACATGGACTGTGGGAAACTGATCAGTGGTTTGTTCAGAATGAAAAGAGGGTGTAGGTCTTAAATCTACGTATTAAAGTGCTCAAGTGTGAAATCCACCGTGTGGTGAAACAGTAGATTTAGCTGTGACCTTCTGGCCCTTCAAACTTGTTCCTTGTCAGTGATGGAGAAAACATTGCATCTGTATCTACCAACGCTTACACAAAGCTGCTTGGGTACCTGAACATATATAGACACATGTTTTTAAAGGCCTCATTCCCATAAGAAAGCTAGTAAACTGAGCATGTATGAATGTTTTGGCGAGATTTTTAATGAATGTTTTGCATCCACCTTGTCAGCTATGTAAGATTCAACTGTATTCACATAATGTCCCCTGGGGGAGAGCTTAGTGGATATGTCAAGAAAGATTTAAATAGTCATGATCCGTCTTTTTAAGGATAGGACGTACAGTATCAAAAAAAAGTATTTCAAAAGCCTCCAGCCTTTACTAATTTGTAACGAGAGCAAGGAAGATGGGCAGACATGGAGTGGTGGAGTCAAGAGTGTAGAGCGTGATGACATGACACAAAAGCATTGTTGTTGCTTCCCTGGAGGTGTTCCTGGTCCTACACTTGGGTAGGTCTGAGTTTACCTTCAACCTCCAGTGAGTCTAAATCTATCTGAAGTATAGTGAAAACAACAGTATTGTCGAAGTCAATGCGTTGTACCACATGAACTGTATAAATACCACAGGATTAACACACACACGCACAGGCACACGCACAGGCACACAGACACGTATAGAGAAAATAAAGTATATTTTTCACTGTTCCAAAGTAGCTCACTCTTTGACTCACAGTGTACAGTATCTTTGTTTCACCCCATACAGACTGCTCTCACGCCAAGGAATGCAAGAATAAACATTATAAACAGAAATTAAAATGGACTGACACTGTTCAACTGCAATTATAATAAGTCTAGTAAAAATGAGTCTCTGTAAGCCAAGATGTGGATGCTTAATTATGACCAGAATAATAACAACAATGACATTATCATAATCTTTGGACTGCCAATTCTCCCTAAATGTTTGTTAGTACAACTATACATGAGTCTTTTTCTCTGTCCATCACCTAGAGGACTGAACAGGTCGCCTCAGTTTGGAAGGGCTCATAACAAGTTTAAAAAAATACACTTATATATGTGCACCTGCACATGACACTGGGTGTATGTGTTTCAAAGGCCATTCGTAGTAAGGAGTAACCATGGGCAGAAGGCAGAGTAGTAGGGGTGTAGTAGTCCAAAACAGAAGGCCTAGGAAGTCCAGCAATAAAGTGAGCAGGAGTCAGTAGGAAGTTGCTGATCCCAGGTGAGAATTACTGTTCAGTGTCCTGGGGGATAAAGGGGTTAAGGAATAAGGAGCACTGGTCCCAGTTATGTGTGAGCGGAGGTTTATGATAGAGGGGGAGAAGTTCACTGATCAGTTGGTGCATCCAAAAGGTAGTCAGGGATTGTGGGTGTTCGGTGTTGATGACGTCACTCAGAATCCCGCTGGACCTCAGAAGCATCAGCTCGACAGATGGGACAGGTTCTGTTAGCCTGGAAGGAATGAAAAATATGAAGATGAGGGTTAACGGGAAATGTATACTAAAAGATCAATATATGCATACACTCAAACAATTAAAAGGTCAGGGCACACCAGCATTTAAAATAGTGACATTTTGTGGAAAATCCATTAATTGCAATGGAATCGCAGCAATCGAGATTAAATACGCACAAATTTAAACTTCCAATTCTGTGAACTTTGAAATGCAAATTTCACAACGTTGACCAACAGCACACTAATATATAACTATACTGTTTACCAATAGCAATCTGGACAGTGCTGACCTTTTACAGGCTGGGGAGTTGAAAACAGAGGGAGCTATCACAGATTATATAACACGTCAGAGTGAAAACTACTCCACAAAGAGAAGAATAGTTTGGAGACAGAGACAGGAGTCAGTTGTATAAATACATCTTTTGAAAAAAATTGTGTTAAGTTATTGTCCTGTTAGCGAGCTGTCAGTTAGGAAGCTCATTAGCACAGATCTTTTTTTTCCTCCCAAAATTGTGACGGACTAGCGCTAACATGTTCCCGGCTGGCTAGTGTGTTAGCTGTTTGCTCATCAACAGTACTTCACCAAAAGGTCTAACTATTGTCACTATGCTTGACCAGGCTTAGTGGAAAACAGTTGATGAATTTACATTTAGTCAAAGAGCTGAATGTCTTTACTCACCTTAAGCCACTTGTCTACACACTTGGCATGGAACTCGTGATTACAGGGCAAGACCCTCAGGAGCTGGCGGGACTCAAAGTCACACATACACACCACACACCTGTAAGACAAAGCAAAGTGGGTGCCATTTAAAACAGAATCTTGTACAAACTCATAGCGCCTCAAAACCTACATTCACCCACAAGGCAAATTCCTCACAACACCTAGATTTATAAGAGCATAATGATACTCACAGTGTTTGCTCAGACTGGTGGTTGTTGGGGTTGAACCTGTATGATGGAAGCTGTTCTATATCTGCTTTAGTTAGACCACGGGGCTTGGCCTCTCCTAGACGTTCTGCAAGGTTCAACAGGGCCTGAAGGATTCACACAGAAAGGCAAAGTTTAGAGGACAATGCAAACAGGACATCTAAATTAAATCCTACTGTGTATCATGGGATAACATTATTCTTGGCTGAACGTTGAAGGCAGCAGTTGGTCCTACCTCATAGTTCTCCACCTCTCCATCGTCTACATCCAGCTCTAGACTGATAGTGGGGGCCACATTTGGGGGCACAGGAAGCATAGACCTGTAGGTGGTTGAAGACAAAGCACAGAAAGTTTAGTAGACAGTATTTGTTATGTCTCTGAGGCACACTCAAATCTGACGCAAATTCACCTGTACAATTCCAACATGAACTCAAAGAAGTGAAAAACACTTACAGGAAGTAAGGCAGGAAGCTGGGGTGGTAGGGGGATGGGGGTACAGCCTGCTGAGAGCGGTACCGCCGGCTTGTGAATCGGCGAGGCATAAAGTGGGGATAGGGCTGTGAGAGATATGACAGAGAAAATCAATGTTTATACCAAGAATAAAAGCATTATTTTAATAGCCGTATATTATAATCCAAACACATGATGAAGATGTTATGTAATTTACCACTGTAAAAAGCTCCTGCGACAGGGGGTCATGGTGTGAGAGGAACTGGAGTGGTGTGGATGGCGGCAGGGTGGAGGGAGGCTGGTGGTGATGGTGGTGGTGATGGTGGGCGTAGCTGAAGCCCCCACCAACTGAAAGCTGCTCTCCCAGAATGTCAACCTCATTTTCGATCCTCTGTAAGGGCTGAGAAGAAACACACTTGGTTACAGAATGTGACAAATGCATAACAAGTGTTAGGGTGGGACACTAACTGGGCCAAAGATGCCAAGTAATTCTGGAGGACACTGAAGCAAAATCTGGACAGCAGATTTTAACAGTGACATCTGTGTTTGGTGTCTTCATTTTTTTTAATTGCTCAATGATGGAATGAAAGTAATTTCATTGATTAACAATGTATAATAACAAAAACAAAACCTTAGAGAGAATAAACACATTACTCTATAACTAGGAAACACAACTACTACTAAACTTACTACAACTTGTCAAATATTAATGGCTTCTTTTAGGTATACCAAAATTCTTGTATTGATGCAAGTTACAATAGGATAAATACCAGTTAAACTATAAAAAACTGAAATCATTCACATACCGATCGTGGCTGTTGTGTCTGGAAAGGCAGGAACTGTCCGGGTGTGGGGAGGTGGGCTGGGTGATGAGAGAGGTGGGGTGGATGGGGAAGCAGGAACTGAGGGTCACTGGACAGCAGCGAGGGGAAGGCATAGGGCACTGGCAGATGTTGCATTGAACATGCCTGTAGCATCTGGCACAGGGTGAACAAGAAGAGAGAGAAATGTTTTAAATGCAAGTTTTCTCTGTGGTGATTGCAATGAGCCAAGTCTTGCCACAAGGTGGCAGCCAAGACTAGGAAGATAAAAAATCTCCTTCAAACAGGAAAATGACCTGCATGGTCTTTGCTACTTTTTACGCATTTTCCTTTTGAGTACTTTGCTTTTTCTTAGGTTGAGCCATTTGAGAGGCTGTACAGCACAAAGTGTACTTCTCTTATTAACAAACAAACCCACACACACTCCTACAAACTGTACACTGCTGTGTTCGTCTCACCGGGTGGTAGTGTTGTCCAGTGCTGAAGACCACGCTGCAGGCGGGGACTTGTTGTTGTGAAGAACAGGTAGGGGGTAGGTGCTGGCTGCTACACAAAGGTGCTGCGAGACCGTGTGGAGGGACTGGGGTCACTGTGTATGAGACTGGTACACTGGCTTGCTGCAGCTGGGGAGAAAACATAGCACAGTTAATATGCAGCCTCTCACACACACACGCAATGTCTCCTAGTGGCCTCACATGTAAACTGAAAGTATTGGCAGACCAACCTGTTCATGCAAGTCCATGACCATGGCTCCTTGCTGCTGTTGCGTCGCATGATGCTGTTGCTGATGATGATGGTGATGGTGATGGTGGTGGGCAGCCGGGTGCAATAGTCGTGGCGACAAGGTGGGGGGGTGGAAAGCTCGGGGCTCCTCCAAACCTGCCCCCCCTCCCCCAGCTGTGGGAGGCTGACCATAGGCGCTGGGTGTGTGCGTTGGGTATGTCTGGTGTGTGGAGGCATGGAGGTTGCGGTGGTAGTTTTCATCCTGGAGCTCGGATGGCGACAGGCGAGGTGTGGGACCTTGGCTGGTGGGGTGGTGATGGGGAGGCAAGTGACGGGTGGGTCTGGAGAGACGGCCGCGCTGACGCCTTGCTGGCGGGCTACAGGTGGAAAGAGGGAAAGTTTTACATTTGGGACCCTCATTTAACTTATCACAGTGAAACTTGGTCGTAGAAATCAAGAAAACACATCACCTGCGTCTGTGCCGAGCAGGAGTGAGGCATCTCTCCTGGTGGTAGTGTGTGTGGGGGTGAGGTTGTCTCCGACTTGGGGGTGCTGACTCCCAGGGCCGGATGGGGGGAGATGGGGTGGACGGTGGGGGGGCGGATGAGGTTAGCTGTTCCAAGACAGACTGACTGGACAGCCTCTGGCGCTTTGGACTGGGGCTTTCTTCACTCTGCAGAGGGAGGGGTGGAAAATGGAGGAGGAAAAAGTGGAAAGAAAAGGAGAGTGGGAGAGAGGATGGGTATTGTGGTTAGTGACCCATACCACTCGAATCAAATCAATTTCACCATGCTTTACAGTCCCTCTAGCCTACAATCCATACTACTGCACAGACACTAAGTTCCTTTGTGACTCGTGGCATTTCCTGTATGACCCAGTGTGTGTGTGTGTGTGTGTGTGTGTGTGTGTGTGTGTGTGTGTGTGTGTACTTTTATGCATTTGTGTGCATGTGTGTGTGAAAGAGAGCATATTACACCACCAGCGCTCAGAGGCCCTGAGGGTTGAAAGTCACTTCCTCTTGGAGTGAGGAAATGCAAACGCACAACAAGCACTCACAGGCCCATGCGCGAGTCATACATACACACCCTCAACTGGATAGCTTGAAAATTCTTTCTCATAGGGATGCAAAAAGTCAGTGATCCACACAAAAACTGTGACATAGCTGAACATGAAGTCATCAATGTTCAGACTGAGTAAGGAGTTATCATATACTCAACTCATCTGTGAGTCACATCACTTACAGTCAGGCAGTGACTCTCTCACTTGGCGAGGCAAGAACACACACGCTTATGTGTCAGTTCTTAGTCATTCTCCCTTACGCAGACCTTAGTTGTGCTCTGAAGAACACACCGGTTCTTTACGAGAAAACACATATACACACACACACTTTCTCATAGTTACCATCTCAACACTTTTCCCCCTCCTCTACTTACATGATCCCTGCTTCCACCTTCCCTCTTCGTGGGAGAGACACGTTGTTAAAGTGTGATAAAAATGACTCAGCGGCTGTGACTTTTCACACACACACACACACACACACACACACACACACACACACACACACACACACACACACACACACACACACACACACACACACACACACACACACACACACACACACACACACACACACACACACACACACACACACACACACACACACACACACACACACACACACACACACACACACACCTTGAGAGCAGTGTGATAGCTAACAGGAAACAGCTGGAGAGCAGGCTGCAGAAACACACACAGTTATGGAAACGCCTGCAGACATGCGCAAATTCACATTCACACATGGGCAGCTGCCACTGTTTGAGTTCTACAGCCTATAAAGAACAATACCTTCTGAAGCTCTTTAGAGGCAGAGTCTGCTGTTCTAACAAACCTGAACAAAATGTATTTTGACTACAGGACCAAACACACTGTATACACATTCAGGGCTCTATTACTCACTAGCACTGGATGTGACCTGAGCAGGACCAGCTTATGGGAGAGACAAACAATAACAATGACTTCATTTAGACTTCAACAGATTGGACTACATGACAGGAGAGGGCTAGAAAGAAGGGAGGGCAATGGAAAGAAAAGAGCAGTAGAGATGGAATTTGTGCATAAGACAGGCAGAGATGAAAGAGAGGTGAAGCTTGGTGGAGCCTCAGGGTACACCAAACCCTAAATGACAGAACAAATTTAGGTCGTAGAAAGGTTACACACCATGATTTTGAGTGCATCTGTCTGTGTCTGCCCGTGTTCTTTATGAGCCGTATAAATTACCATGCCTGAACATTTGTGTCCGAGACAACTGGTGCATCAGCAAGCCTGTCCCAACCCCTTAAAAGCTCTATTATATCTAAATGCATCCTTACCATAATTCAAGATACATTTTGTTCTCTTGTTCTTTCGGGAAGTCATAGTATAATTTCTCTGATAGTCAGCTTTTGAATTGTGTGGTAGCAAAGGGGTTTGATTTTTCAAATAATAGACATGGCTATTTGGTTTAGCTTCATATTCATAAGAAATGCCTAAAACAGTTTTCCGTTCATTCCCACAAGTCTCACTTGACAATTCTGATAAGTTTGTTACTGATGCACTTTTAATTACTTTTAGAAAGTAAATTTATGCAAAATATGAAAAACAAAAATGCAGACATACTGTTCTTGGGAATTTTAACTGACCGAAGCTATCAAACACAGTAATTCTAAGACAAATTCTACGTATTCCTTAAAATAAATGAAACATAAAAGTAATTTATGATGCTATAATACAGTGTCACTTTGTTAAAAAGAAAGAAAAGAAAGAAGCTTTTTCCATGGATTATTTCAAAAGTGACATGGAAGGCACACTATCTCTGCCCATTTCTACACAGGATTGAGGGCACCAGTGATCCACCCCCACATATCTGTTCCTCTCAACATCCCCCTCTCTTCCGACCAGACACCCCAAAACCTCTCTACCAGCCTAGCTTCAACACCCTTGGGACATCTACTGTGCCCATTTTCATATCTAAGCCAGTCTCCTCGATCCTCAGCCTGACATATTCCCTCTATACACACTCCCCAGTCCCCCCCACCCCCCCTCACCCCTCCTCACCCCCTCCTCACCCCCTCCTTCCATCAGATAAGCTGAACCCCTCCACAGTCCCCTCTTCCTCTAGCTCCCGCCCCCCTTTTTTCCTCTGTCTGTCCGAGACCCCGGCCTGAAATCTAAGGGGACAAGACAAGAAGTTCTTAGACAGGACACACACACACACACAAATATACACTCTGTCTTAACACATGCAGACTATTGCCCATTAGTATGAAAGTTTGATGGGCCTGTCTACCCGTGTTAGTGGGAGGGGAACAGTGTCAGACAAAGGAGTGTGTGTGTGTGTGTGTGTGTGTGTGTGTGTGTGTGTGTGTGTATCCTAAAGCAATATTCCTTAACGTGGCCTAATAGAGTGTTTGTTGTGTACACACACACACACAGACAGACAGACACAGACTTCCTAGCACAGCCCAGAAACATTGTGAACTGCTGCTGAATGGCTGATATTACAGCAGAATCTGCAGTGCTCACAGTGTAGGGACCACACACACACACTTCGTTCCTTTCACTGTGTCCACATTCAGTGTGTGCACACACCAGGCTAGGCAGATATCCTGAAGCACGAGTACAGACACACCCATACAACGTTCTATTTCACTATGTCCACATTCGGGATATGCATGCAGCCACTTGCACACACACTAACTCTGGCCGGCAGCTGTTGTGGTTTCGCTGTCATTGCTGAGAACCAAAATAAAGAGAGGCCCACAGAGTGCATGCAAACACACACCTTACACAACTGTGCCCAGGTCTCTCTTCTCCAGCATTCATGCCCCTAGAAATGTGCACGCTGAGCAAATATGGTCATTTGCTTTTACAGATTCATTAATATTTGCAGACATGCTCCCACTAACACTCAAACACTTCTCCCTCCCCCACTTATTTTCTTTCCATCAACAAGATTTCAAAGCCCATTTTGTTTCCTCTGCCACTGTTCCTCCCTTCCTCCCTCTCCCTCCCGCACTCCTTCCCCTCCTTTCCCTTCTCTCACTCTAACCAAGCCCCACAGCTGGAGGTGAAATCATTAGCAATACCCCCTCCCTGTTTTTGGCCTCCCCTCCCTTCCGTCTCTCCCTCCAAGCTTTCTGCAGCACCTTCCTCAGCATCCTGCCTCCCATCTTCTCCTTCAGTTTTTTTTTTTTTGCTTCATCTGCTTGCTTTTTACTCAGGCCTTTGCTTGTGATGATGAATATCATTTACTGGAGTACACTTGTATACTCTGGTGTGTTTTAAATCATGCTTATATGAACTACATGAGTGTGTTTTTTCAATACTGTCTTCACTAAGACAGCAGCATTGAATTATCAGTAATCTGTTAGTAAATATACAAGATGTTAATTCTTTACCCATGTGAATTTAAGTTTATAGTTTCTAATAAAGAATAAGCCCCCCTCAATGGAAAAGAAAAACAACATGCTGAGTCTAGACATTGCAGATATGAGTGTCATGGGTGCATGGATGTATCATCCAGTAATCAGCTGATAAACAAAAAGTTTCTACAACTGGCCATCAGCTGATTGCTGAAAAGCATGGTCAGCTCCTACATTGTCATTTCAATCAAATGAAAGAAAAGAAAAACAAAGTATATTTTGCATTACGCCATCCTTGGGAGGGGCGACTTGTCACAGCTGCTTATGCTGCTGAAGGATCTCTAAACTAAACGTACTTCAGCCTTTGTGAAATGTAAAGCAGACTTGCGATTTGCAAACTGTGTTCGAGTTTCTCAAGGAGGTAATAGTGTTACACAAAACATGATTAAGAGTCTGAGTAGTGACATAGTAAACAACAGCAAGTGCTTCTCTGCATTAAAGTTTCAAACAAAATAGCCCAAGTTCCATCATTGACAAAGACAGAAAAAAATATATATATACACTTTAAAGTTTTTATTTAGCTATTTCAGCCAAATCACTGATAAGGGTTATTTTAAAATAGATGCATGTGAATACTTTTCATTTAAATAAATGTTTCACTTAAACTTAAAAATATAGCTGTAACTCTTATGTTGGTATGAAAATAAGTACAAGTACATTCAAGGTGTGTGTGTATGTGGCTTACCTTATCACTCTCTTCTCCATATGCATGGTCTGGGTGGCAGTGGTAGGACCCGCCAGAGGCTCCTACACAGAAAGGGTAAGAGCAGAATATAACAAGGTCACACAGTGAGACAACATGGGCCTAAATCTGTAAAGCCTGCTGCTTATTACATACACTTTGATAAAATGTTACACTTCCTACATGTTCTACATTTCATTACCATTACACATTTGATTTTCATTAACTCATTCATTGTTTGGAGAAATATATATATATATATATATATATATATATATATATATATATTGTGTGTATGTGTGTGTATCTCACAACATTGGTATCAGCCGACATTCACCTTGTTGACTGATATCAACCAATCGGCAAATAAGATGGCATTCGATATCAGTGGCCAATGTTTGTTGATTGTGTCGCATTAATTTTGTGCTGGTTAAATGTTTCTGATTCAGAAATAATTACTTCCGTTTTCTAGCACTGACACAACAAGTGTGTCAGAGTTGCAACAAAGCAGATTTCATAGATTTTTTTGTTTCCTGGCACAAAAGGGCAAATAAATAACAAAAAAAACATCTGTATGGGCCCAGATTTTTAAAAAGTATAGTTACTATATATCTCGCAACAGCTAATTTCCCAAAAAGTCCGAAACAGAGGCATTGAGTAAACAATGAAATTGGTAATTGCTGAAAAGATGGGAAAGTTCAAACAGGACCATTCACCACTAGATACAACACACACTACAATTAGTCAACAATGTAATAAAATGTAGGCTTAGTCGACCTACTTTTCATCAGATGGATAGTCACAGAAAAACAAAAACAATGCCAAACTCTGTTTGTGAGTATCAGGGGATTATTGCAACGCAGACCTTTTGTAACACAGTGAATCACCTACTCCTAGTAGCTGACTGTACCTGGACTGGGAGCTCGAAGGACAGGGGGGGTTTAAGCATAACTAGCGTAGAAAGCGGGGACCCAGCAGCTCACGGCCTCAACGGCTCCAACCAGGACTATGACTTTGGGGATGAAGACACGGTGGGTTCAGGCAGGGACAGGAGAGGAATGAAACGGAGAGAGAGGAGAGCCTTTGTAGTAACTTCATAGTTGGAATTATTTTGGAGTTATTTTTACATGTGTGATACTGTGGTGAAATAAATGAACTAAATGTTCAGTCTCTTTGCTGGTTCATTCAGATTCATTACCACTTTTTCTGCTAACATGTCACAGGTGGCTTTTAAAATCTACTTATTTAAATAATTAAATTAATATAAATGTGCAACGAATAGTCAACTATTGGCTTTATCTAACGACTACTAGTCAACTACAAAAATCTTTAGTTGGGGGCAGGCTTAATAAAATGCATGTTAATACAATTCCATTTGGACCACCAACCAATGCGTTTCTGGTATAAACACACAGACCTCAACATAGTGTATTAATTACTACTGTGTTGTGTTTTATTTTGCAATACAAAATGCAAAACATGTTGGCAAAACCTTTTGTTGATACTGATAGCAACATTATACCCAGGCATTGTGGGGAGACCCCTGTTGATCTGCACACAGTACATTTAATCCTGTTGTTATTGTTCTTGCAATTTGGATTTAATACACAACAGCAAAAACAATGACAACATGTTTGTGAGGTGGGCTGCTGACTGTGTGTCCAGCACAAAAGTGACTGAAACCCATATGTTGTAGTCTCAGATCAGAGGCAGTAGATGGAGGTGGGCACACACGCACACACACACAAAATAAACACAGTAATCCTGGATTAGAGAAGCTTTCTGATGATAGCGCCGCTTGCATCACAGCTAAGACTTTTACGCTTTTGTTTTTCCACAATCCTTTCATCTTTTTATTGTCTTTTCTATTTATTCTGGCTTTTGTTTTGCCCTTTTTCCATGGCCACGTTTTTAGCTGGGGACGTCCTCACCACAGATGGTGGCAGTGGTACACACACACACACACACACACACACACACACACACCAAGGGTAAGCACTCCCAAGGGCACTCCAGACAAGGCTACCTTTACATTACGTTACACCAAAGTATAAGGGAATGGATGCAAAAAAGCCTTTTAAAGAAAAAAAAAAAACAGCATTTTTCACCTCTCGGCTGTTTGTTTGTGGGATTTTTCCTGCTCACAGCCTCCCTCTTTGAAGAAAAGCTGTGATTGACAACAAAAAGAAGAGGGGGGGAGAGAGAGAAAGAGAGAAGAGGCAGACAGAGTGAGGTTTTCACAACTGAATTCCTCAATCCTTAAAAAAAAAGCTTTTCCTCTCATACTCCAATCCCCAGAGCAGGCAAAATAAATGGATTGAAAGGGCTGAGGTAAGTAAAGCTAACATTAGTGTAGTGAAAATCGGCTAAAAGGCTATTTTCATCGAGATGATTTGGGATGGACTAGTCGTGAAGCATTCACGGGACTCGCCGGCTGCAAGACGCTCCTCTGTACGACACTCATTCACCAATCACAATAGGCAGAAATCCAGCTCCCACCCCGAATATGGTCTCACTTGCACATTGTCAGAGTCCGGTAAATTGAGTCAGAGACGAGTCATTCAGTCGGAGTCACTCTAGAGCACAATACAGAGGCTACAGAACAGGTTTAAAATGTTTCGATGACATCATGTCCAGTTAGTGTGTACTGAGCTGTGTGCAGTCTGTTACTCCATTTAGTTTCTACACACAGGGCCTGAAGGAAAGTTGAATAGTAGGATTGCATTATGAATTTTTAATGTGTGTGGACACGGCAATTTCTTCTCCTACGTCTAGGAAATTTTAGAAAATGCTAATATGAGCAATTTAATGAATAATATACACTTGAAAATATAATGTTACATATGAAAGATTGTCTCATGTAGGATTTTATTTGTGCAGTCAAGGATTCTGCGCAGCACGAGGTCTTCTTGTTTGTAATATACACAGTAAAGGAGTCACTACTCCACTGCTGAATCAACGTGGAGATTTATATGCATTATTATTGTTTGTGCATTTGTGTAGTCGAATTTTGGAGTTGACCAAAAAAAAATAACAAAGCTGGAACTTGAGACAGCAGCCCAGCTCAGGAAGCAGAACGGACACAGTGCATCACATCAATGAGGCTTGAACACAAGAAGTAGAACTGCCAGAATGAACAGTCTCTCTCTCTCTCACACAGACTTTTAGTGAAAAAAGTGAACTTTTATCTCTTTCCTAAGCATGGTGGAGAAGAAAACAAGCATAGAAGGTGTGTACATGCTTTAAGCAAATTGCTTTGACTACACCAGACTGCTACTATCTAAATGTTGGAAAAGTTGGAATAAGATGCAAGGGGGGAGTGATTGTGAGCAGGAAGCAGGCATAGGTAATGATAGATTAGTGTGCATTTGATTTAACATTTCTTTTGACATTAAAAATATTATTGTGGTTCGCAAGAAGAAAAAAAGATTTTCTACTTGATGGCACTACACTTTAATCACTGCAAGAGTAATCAACAGACTGCATCATGATTGAGAATTTTATTTAATTATGTCCTTTCTTTTTTTTTCTTCTGTATTACCAGACAAAATTAAATATGTTTACTTAAAAAAATAGTAAAAAAACAAAAACATAGTAAAGTACAAGCTGCACAAAAATAGCACAACACAATCCTCCATCTCGACTATGAAAGTTGAATCCTGTACAGAAGTGTCAAAGTTAGGGATACAAGCGTAGACAGAGAGACTGTATTCACTGCTGCCCAATCAGCATTGCCTGCTGTGTGAGTTTAAATGTAAAAGGTGGAGCATTATACAAATGTAGAAAAAAGATTAACAGTCAATTTGCTTAGTAACAATGTCAAAAAGTGAGAGTTTTCAGACCACATTCAACCATTCCTTTGAATTTAATTTTCACACCCAACCACACCTTCCCAGTCCATGATGCCCGTTGTTCCATCTGAAGCATACCAGCAGCTTGTAGAAGAAAAGAGGATGTCTTGGAAAAAGGGTGAAAGACAAGGCCGGCACAACAGTGATGGGAGGTGAGGATGAAGAGGGGGCGTGAAGGAGAGAAATGACTGCGGGAGAGAATGTGGGGGACAAGACGAAGGCAAAGTGGCAGTACAGAGGAAGAGGACAAGGTTGGAAATGCACATGAAAGGGGTGAGAGCACTGAGGAGGAAAAGGGGAAAGGGAGGTGGGAGAAGATAAAGAGTGGAGGAAAAAACACAAGGAAGACAACTGGAGGGGGAGTGAGCAGTAGTGGGTGAGGGAGCAGTCATAGAAGGAGAGAGAGAGAAAGAGAGAGAGAGCGCAGGGTGGGGGTTGTGGCTTCCCCTCTTGACTGCTATTGATTTTCTGTAAGCCTCAGAGTGCATCAGCTATTTCTATCCATTTCCTCCACCTCTCCCTCCCTTTCTCATCCCCCCCTCTCTACACTCAGCTCAGACACCCTCCTCGCACATCCTCCTCCTCCTCACACTCTCCATCACTTCATCACCATCCCTCCCTGCCACCGATCTATTTCCCTATCTGCCGGCCTGTCTCTCTCCCATATATTCCTGCTGCTTTATCTAACAGCATCCACATTTCCTTGCTTTCCTGAGATCGCACCATCTCTGCCCGTGATCTCCATCACCCTCTCTCTTCGAGTCTTTTCTCTATTAAACTACCTCTTCCTTTCCCGTGTCAAAACAGAGAAAGACCCGCGAAAGTGCGTCAATGGAGAGGGTTGTTGGATAGATAAGATGATAGATAAGTGACAGTCTTACTTAACAAATCACCAGCTCAACAGGAACAAATGGGGAAAATGGACAGAAACCTTGTTGACTGCTGCAGAACTTGTGCGAATTTACATAACATACAGGAAGTAAAGACAATATCAGCAGAGCATATGTGTAACGCACATATGCACGCATAATATAAACGCACCTCTCACATCACCCCGCCTCCTGAACACATGTCACAGCACACTTCACACCCTGGCGCAAAGCAGAGTCAAGTAACAAGCTGGCATACAGGCTTAAAATAGGAGTGCATGTAACGCCTGCCCAGCCATTACCTGCCTAACACTGCTTCACACAGACCTGGTGGCAAGTGTGTGTGTACATACATACGTATAAAAATAAGGGAATGATTCTTCCTCTCTCCCATTTCGTTGTCCTCCTCCATCTTTTTTTTTTTGTTCTTTCCTTCCTCATTATCTTTCTCATTATCTTCCTTTCTGTTCTGTTACTGCAGCAGTCCTTGAGGTTGCTCCTCCATCCTGCACTTCATCTCAAGTCTGAAAACCAATTCTACATCCCACAGAACATACAATAGTTTATGTGCCATCTACCTTTGCTCATGATCTCACTTTCACTTCTCTAAACTTCAGTGCAGTTAAGTTTCATGTCTTTTTGACAGTCCTGTTCCCACTAACTGACCCACCCAGGCAGCAACTAAACAAGGCATGTGCACATACACAGTCAGCAGAGGTACATGAACACAGACAGAGCAAACCACTCCTTCACACTCCTTATGTCCTCACAATCTC
The DNA here is from genome assembly GCF_905237075.1 of Dicentrarchus labrax. NCBI lineage: Eukaryota > Metazoa > Chordata > Actinopteri > Moronidae > Dicentrarchus > Dicentrarchus labrax. The sequence goes on from NW_026136721.1 coordinate 12,410,450, forward strand.
CTTCTCCTCCCTATCCCCCAATGAAAGACAGAAGCCAGCTGAGAGTGAGTGTTAGATGAGAAAAAGTGATGGACAGAAAGGCAGAGAGAGATGACAGTCTTAATTCTTTTCTTCCATCATAAATCTCAACACTATATCCACAAACCGAGCTATCAACTCATTAAAACGACATTCTGAGCAACTAAATGGAAATAGCTTGTAAGAAATGTACTTGTTCTGTGTCTTTGATGGACAAATTATAGCCCAGAATCAATGGCAGTACATAGAAAATGGGCAAGTTTTGAACTGAAATTCATTCATTCATCATTTATTCTTAATTAGGGTTCTTAGGTATTCTTTAATTTTGCCTCAGTAAGTGACTAAACCAAACTTTACCATATGGCTGTAAGATTCTAACAAAAATGGTAGGTATCACTTTATTTAGATGTAGGAAATACCATAGTGACGGCACACAAACATGCACACTCAAATCATTAAATCTGAAAACAAGAAGACATGCACACCAACACATTTGATTTCTTGGGTGAAAATAACAAATGCATACATAGTAGGTAATAATACCACAGTAATAATACATGTGCAAGCTCCATAGACAATATCTTAAGCCTGATTTGAAATGCAAAAAGCATATGACAATTTCATAAACTGAGAGGTGTTAGTCTAAGTCCAAATAGAGCCAATGGCTAAATAATTACATTAATTTACATTCCAACAAAAACAACTACTTATTCCACCCAAAATATTATCTAAGACCCTGTAGAAACTTTTGTTTACATACTTCTCAAAGCATTCCTGCGGCATGTTCAACCCCTCTGCACCCCGTCTGTATTGTCAGTATGCTGTGTGCTCGTTTTGCCAAAATACCACAAACAAAAGATTTTCTCTTATAAATATAAAAGTCTACAAAACAACCAAAACAAAACTTATTTACTACTTCAAATCAGCATCTACACAGACTTGCAGTGGGGTGCTCAGTCCATGTATATGTGCAGTGCCAACTCAATTTGCATAATAGTTAAAACAGAGGCAGAAACAGGACAACAAGAGATGGAAATAACGGAAGGACACAGACAGTGGTTGTGCTGAAACAGCAAGCAAAAGCTGAAGATGCTAACTGTTGAGACATAGAATTACTTCAAAAGCAGCTGGAAGTTAAAATACAACTGAGAGCCGAAGAAATGGTAAAAATCACTCCTATCCGTGGCAAGTGAGAACTGACTCATCTTTAAGCTGGCTTTCAGGTTTATTTTTTCAAGTTGTTTAAGAGGATCTATTGGTAGAAATGGAAAATAATATGCTTAAGTATGTTTTCATTAATGTATCATAAACATTTTTTTTTTTTAAGAATGAGACGTTTTTAATCTACAGACACTGCGGATCGCCTCCCCTCCCCCATGTTGAACCGCCATGTTTCTACAGTAGCCCAGAAAGGACCAACCAAGATGAAGAAGAACACTAGATAGGATGCCTTTTTAAGTGTGTGGTGTGGCCACCGTAGTTTCTTATTTGCGCTTGGGCAGGGTGACGCAAGTGAGTTGCAATCTGCAACCACAACAATAGACACTAAATCTTACACACTTGTCCTTTAAAACTTAATTACTTGGTTAATGGAAGTCCCACCATAGATACCTAGGATGTACATTTTGACATAATGATATAAGAGTAACATGAAGTTTCTAGTCCAGTCAGTGAGACTGAGAGCTACAAAACAGCACAAACCCAGCTGCCTTAAGACATACTCTGGAACTACATCGAGTGGACTTGGTAACCACAGATTTGCACCCATGACACAACCTAGCCACATCCGCTGGACATTCCCAGTTATATCAACAGGACAGGAGGCTAACATGCAAACAGCAGAAGCAAACAACCCCTCCCTCCCTTCCCCAAATCACTCAACATTCATTCATGCCTTCCTCACACATACCTTTACCTAAACTCAGACTTACTGCCTCTGGTCTTGGCTCCAGCCTTCTCTCCTGCCCTCTACCATGCCTCAATCTGCCTCCAGCCAATCCTTTTTTTCCCTTTATCTTTTCAGTCACCAAATCCACAACCTTCTCCTAAGCTGCACACTCAACTGCTGTCTGCAAGGCATGCTTCCTCTCCCTGCTGTTCTTACGATAATACTCATGACGGCTTGTGTCTTCTCCACAGTCCATCCCGTTCCATGAAACTTGTTCACATCCTGCTTTTGCCATTTCCCCTGTGCTTCAGTCTAATCATCTCTGTCTTTCCTTCCTCATCCTCCCTCTGCACCTGACCTTCTGAAACCTCATTCACGGCACTTCCACCCTATATCAACTCCTGTACCTCCCTATTCCAACCCACGACTTGTTTTTGGCCTGACTCTCTCTTCCTCCTCTCTTTGCCAGTTCAGTTTTTGCACTTACTGGCCTCCCTCTTCTACTCTCCATATATTGACCTCACTTAAGGCTTTTTAGTGACCTTTGACATTCTCTCTCCCACTCCCTCCTAGAAGCAACATCGTTTTTCCATACCAGAGCCGAGCCTATCCCTTGGATTTAAAGCTAATTTAAAGTCACAGTCCTCTAACCCCAGGATGTTCTCTTGCTGACCAAAGTGACTGCTTTGTTGTTTATTTGGAGTGACTGAGTAAGCAGGGAACCCCTGCTATTTGGTCAATCCAAGTGAAAGTTTCTATTCAAACTGGTGGGGGTTGCCTGGGCAATAAGACAAAGGAAAGTTAAAACAGAGTGCATGTTTCCACTTCTGTAGTAGACAGAAAGATGGAAAGGATAGGAGTGGAGTGGAGGGGTAAAGGTAGAGTGGCAGCAGCGTCTGCCCCTCTGCTGCTTTGGGCAGTCCATTAAAACGATCCCTCCATTAGACAAATGTGGGGGAGGAGGCCAGAGAAAATGGACCGGAGGGGTACAGAAAGGGTTGACTGATCCAAAGGGGAGGGAGAAATGAATGTGACTAAGAGGACAGGCTGTGACAGAGGTGGGTCAGAATCAGGATAGGATATCAGCTGCCACAGAGCATGTTTTTATCCACTTGGACCAATTTGGCAGCAGTTTTAAGCATTTGGTGGGCACTTTTTCCTAAGTACTTCTACATTTTCTCTGCTTCTCCTTTGCACCTTGAGTCTCAATTTTGCAGACATGGGCTCTCAGGAGTCTTTTCCCCTGCTAACACATGTTAATTTCCTTCCACAGTAGGCAAAGTCATGTGAACAGTACATGGGATAGAATGTCAAAAGGAGGTAAGAAAAAAATGTGATCACTACAGAATCTACAAAACCAGCATGAAAGAACAAGGCACAAAGGGGGGGGGGCAAAAGAGTTAGAATGGACTACAAGGAGAAGAGAAGGAGGGAGGGATTGAAGAGTACAGGATATCATTAGCTTTCATGCCCAACGCAGGTGACTAGCATGGGAAGAATGGACTAAGTATCTCTTCTTGTCTCTCACTCTCTCCCAACAAGCAGGGTCCATTCTGGGAATGGAAAGGGTCTAATAAAAGGTGTGTAGTGTTGGGAAAGGTCCAGCTAGCCAGCTGCTTCACTTGTGTGTGAGAATATTCAAGTATAAATTAGCCCTAGGGCTTCCTCTGGCTAAATTAACAATGTAAATAGCACTCAAAAATAACAAAAGGTGCACATTTTTTATACCAAAATAAAACAACTGTTACTTTGGAAGCGCTTCATAGCTCCAAGTTGAAACATTTTGATTCTACACTACAACCACACTTTATTATTTTTTCCAAATTACTGCTCCTTTGTGTGCTTTGCATTTCAGGTCTAAATTAAATGAATCCAAATAATGAGTGTGTGTCTATAGAATTTCTAGCTGGTGCCTCTCCCTCTAGATCGAAATCCATTTGGATGGAAATACAATACAGTCAGTCATTCTATCCATTGATTTGTGCTATCCTACATGTCATAGCCAAGCTTCTGTGACAGAGTATGGGTCGTAGGTCACAGCAGACCCATAATCTCTGAGGATGACTGGTTCACCTTCTGAGGCAATGCAGAGTGACTTGGCTCAGTGATCTGTATTTTTCTGAATTTTTTAATCCTTTGTCTTAGCTCTTCTTCGTCACTCTTAATAGCACAAGATACACAAACAGAGCTTGATTTTCTTCTAACCCTGCAAGCCTACTAGACATATAACACACACACACACCCACACACCCACACAGCTCAACAACCTATAGGGCTTTTGTTTCTTCATGTGTGTTCAGCTGTTTTTTGTTGTTGTTTTTCTTACCCTCACTCTCTCAGACAGGTAATTCCAGTCTACATTGGCTCAGTCTCTCATGTACACACATATGAAGTCAAGAAAGATACAGACTCCGGGCACTGTATGGTTATCATTTTGACTGGCAGAGTATTGTGTTGTGCCTTAATATAAAAATTTGATTCATTTTCAGACCAAACCATTCATTGCAAGGTTTTGGATGAGCAACCATATAAATTCCCCTTAAACCTCTTTCTTTCATTTAGCCCTGTTTTAATGTTTATAAAGAATATGAGGACATGTATTTTTTTTATATCAATGATTTCCTTTAGATTTTCAGTTTGTTTCAATAAGAAATTACCACTCATAAAATATTCCCCAAAGCACTGTGAGACCTGAGTAGCCTGTTAGGTGTGCTGAAAGAAAAGCTTTCCCATAGCCCCGCTGAATGTGAAACTCTAGCTGTGCTGTCTCTGTTCTGTGGTTCACTGCACTGCATTCGCTGTGAGAGAGTGCCCTCACATGTATTCTACACCCAGCACCAGTCCATGCACACAAGTTTTGCTTTGCAGTGAAGCACAAATATCAAAGCACAGCTTACCTGGATAGTCACTATAGAAAACCGCCTACCTACCTGTTATTATTTCAGAATGCATGGCCATCCTCCTTCATACAATATGACACATCCTATTTAGTAATTTAGCTGTATTCTATTATCCAAAGCACTGCACCAGTGAGGGATTAGTAGATTTTAGTATATAAAAACAAACCTGTTAGTGCCATTGACCCAGTGAGCTATACAAGATCGTACTTAAATTGAACACTACACCACATAAATGGGGCCAACGTGTACCTGTGAGAGTCTTTGAGAATAGATCATGCCTAGTTTAGGCAAAGATTAGTAGTCTGTACAGTACACCCCGAAAGGCTTGTTACCTAGCTACATCAATATTTGTGTAGTTGACTAAAAGTGGACATGCCACAGTGCCTTAAGAAACACAGTGTGGGTAACTAAGTATGCACAGCATTTCACCAAGACTGCTGCTGTTCATTTACCTACTGTATGTACTAACTGTGCACCACATTCACAATGCAGCTCTGTGCCAAGCACATAAAACACCCTGTCTAATTAGAATACAACAAATGTGTTCACACATGCACCGACACTTTAGTCATGCCAACCCCAGGACAGTCCCCTCCTTCTCTGTATTTGCCTGTAAAAACCTCCCCGGGGTATTAAGCACATCGACTTTTATCGCTTCAACTTGCCTTCAACGTGCTCACAAGTCGAATAAAATGTGTGATTCCTCCGATTATCCTGATAGAGGGTACACTACTACATACACAGTCAGTGACAATGACAAGTGGGGACATTTACCTGCCGCCGGGATGCGGTGCGCTCCGGGAACCGAAGAAAGCCTCTGAATGCCGGGAGAGGGGTTACTTCCTGGGGCTCGCGGCTGGTTCTCCGAGTGGTTGCCGTGAGCTCCAAGTGGTGCGCAACCGGCACCGAGCTGCTGCTGTGGATGTAGTTGCTGCTGCTGAAGGTGGTGGTGGTGGGGGTGGTGGTGTGGATGGTGGTGGTGATGGTTAGATCCCATGACTCCGCTGCCGGTAATCCCATTGCCATTTCCACCACCATACTGCTGGTAATATCCAGACCGAGAACGCGATCGAGTCCGTGGGGGCTCCATGGCCATTTGGTGGGGGTGAAGGGGGTGGAAGAGAAAGGAGGAGGACGCGGCTGGGGACTGCGGCGGAGAGCCGTTGATGGATCCGGGTTGTACAAAGCCCCTAGCGCCGCTCTGGCTGTAACTATAGCCCCCGAGTCCTCTGCCCCCCTCTGCGCCCCCGTACTCTGTTCGCTCCGCCGACTCCGCCGCCCCCGCCTCGTCGAATAAATCAGCCCCTTTAGGGACAGGCTCCGGGGTGGAGGGCAGCCGGGAGCAAACTCTAGGCTCCTGAGTCGTTGGCTGTCCAGCGGCTGCGATTGGCATTTCCTTTCGGGGGATTTCCTCTGTTTCTTTTTTTTCTGTGTTTTTTTTCTCTCGTTTCCTCTCACAGAAGAAGCTTTTAGTCACTGTTTAAAAATACAAAGTTGGAAAGTGGTTAACAGGGAAACTGAGCTACGGGGCACGCTGTGTTTTGACTGTTTACACAAACACTTAATGATAACCGCCACTGCTTGTTTAACAAGCATGGTTGTCGTAACTTACTTCCCCTCAAGTTTGTCTAAGTAACGTTACTAAACACAGCTTGATTCCCCAAACTGGTTCAACAACTACTGCCTAAAACAACGTCGGTCTATTCGGGATATTATCGATATCTCGTGTTTATGGAGACACACACACACACACAACTGTGGCCAGGGGGTGGCAACTTAATTTTTTTTTAAAATATGAAGCCACTTCCACAATACAGTAACGTTAAATCTCGTGGCTCACCGGCACCGTTTAGTCCACAACAACCGCAGCGGGGCCGCAGTCAGAGCACCGAGTACGGCCGTGGCTCGCTAGCTCACAGGAGGCTAACGTTGGGGGGGGCATGCTAACGTTCGTGCGCATAGCATACCGGGGTAAACACGTTATTGCGTTTATTCTAATCGTACAACAACCGTGTTAGCGTACACGTCCGCTTTCTTATAACCGTACTTACCACCAAATTGAGTTTAAGGCAACTTTGTCCACTTTAACGACCATTTAAACTTGTTTAGCCAGTCTGCGTAATGTCGTTCGCTAGCTTGGCAAGCCATACCAACCCCTCCTCCTCCGCCGACCAACACAGAGAAAAATCCCGTCAGCTAGCCACCCACGCCTCGAATCCCTTTAAATTCCCTGGTTAATAGTAACAAAGCTAAAACGCTTTAAAAGAAAAACTTATTCGCTGTGGTTTCATTAAGTTAGGGTGACCCGGTAAGGTCTTCCCAACTGGAAAGAGGCAAACAGCAAAGCGCACAGAGAAAGATAAAAAAGTGGTCAACCTAAAATTACAAAGAAAGAACCACGGCTAAAATTAACACGATCTTAAAGAATGACCCCGCCTCTGAGTCTACCGCTGAAACCCGGTCTAATTTTCCTGCTCTGAGTAGTTGTTTTTTTAAAAATAACTTACCTTCAATGTGTTCTCCTCGACTGTACTCCTGACTCGGATCTGTCGATAATATGGTGAGCCCTGCGTGTGAGTGTATGTGAGTGTGTGTGTATGCGCCCACTGTTCGCTTGGTGTCAGCGTGAAATGTGACAGACCGTCAACGCTCAAGTCGGATTTCACCAGGCCTGCCCAATCGATACCGGAAAACTATCAGCGTTTGTAGTTTTATTTTTAGCATACACCTTTCCCCGCACATTCACAGAGAACAAAATAAGACGGCACCATTTTTAAAAGCGTTTCACTGCGGTTTGCTTTCATTCACTTCACTTTTGAACCACGGGTTTACTAGTAATACGAATGTGATCAGGGTCGGTAATCGACTATGTCTCCTGTTAAATCAGAAGCCGTAGATAGCAGAGAGGCAGGCAAAAGGGGGCTTTAAATTATTTATTTACAAATACCAAGCCTACCCATTGCAGCTGTTTCCTCTAGAGCCGCAAGTTCGCTTTAAAAATAAGTAATAGCTGTGTTTGCAAAAGTTGCATACCACTTTACAGTCGCCGGAAAACAAGATAGGGAGATAGAAATTAAATAAAGAGTGACAAATATAGAAGATATTAGGGTTATTTAGCCCACGTCTGAAATAAATGAGCCTTATTCAGTTTCAACCATCAAGCCTAAAGAAGAAGGCGAGTCTGCTTGTGTGACCTGAGCCACATTTCTCACGGATAGAACAGGTTTGTGCATGTGTCACCATCCCTACACAGACAGACTGAGCTCCGTGTGTTCTTACAAGTATAGTAAAATGTGATGGAGTATGGCAGTGTATCCTTTTTTACCCACAGCAATTCGTGAATCTAGAGAAGGCAGTAGTGTTTTCTGTGGAAACATTTAATCACTGTTGTGTTAAAGGTCAAGGATATTGTCTTCATATGAAGCATTTCTGACATAAATAGGTGTAAATAATGTGTAGTGTTGATATTCTATGCATATGTGTCTGGAGTGGGGGGGTGATGGATGGCATGTGAGGGGGAAAAATTAATGTGATCTCTGTCTGTCTGTCTGACCTCTCACACACTTGCACACACACACCTATACCCATCCCAGTCCATCTCACCTCCCATACACTGTTCCCTTGGTCTTGTTCTCTCATTTCACACACACTCAACCCCAACCCATCAACACCACTCCTAATACACACATAACACCCAACACACACACATTCTCTCCTCATTACACTCCCTTTCCCTACTTTGATGATATGCAAATATCCCTCCCACCCTCCTTCCCTCACTCCTCCTCCCCTCCCTCCCGCAAGCAGCAAGCCTCCACACACACACACATAACACACACTCACACGCAGGCTAATGCGCTGTGGCAGCGTCCACAGACAGGCGGGGAGGATCAATTTTTCACCCAGTGTGCTACCGATATTCATAAGATAAGGCCACAGAAGAGAGAGGAGAGGGGGGAGAAAGGTGGGGGAAGGAAGGGGAGCGGCAGAGATGGGGATAAGGAAAATGGCGAGTGGGTGTAATGAAGGGGAGGGAGTTTGAAGAAAGGGTGTCCAGGAAAAAGGGTGAGTGGGAAGCAGAGTGAGAGGAAAGGGGGAAGAAGACTGGGGAGCAGTTAGTAGGGAGGGTAAGCAAGGGTGAGAAAGTAGAGAGGGGTGGGGAAGTCTCGTGGGTGTGTGGGAGGGTGGAGGCAAGATGAGTAAGTGGGTTAGGGGTGGTAGGAAAGGGGGATGGGGTGTAGAGAGGACTCTGGGGGATGGGGTTGGGAATGGATGGGGTGGTAAGGGAGAGAGGGATGGTGTGTGGAGGGGGGGTTATTTTGCTGACGTGCTCTCTTATTGGCTTGTTCAAATGCTGGGGGAGGGGCAGCCACAAACCATACTCTCACCAGCTGTAGGGAAGAGCAAAGAAACAAAGAGAGAGAGGAGGGGGGGCAGATATGTGTTTTAATGTTGATATTCTGGTCTAATTAGATTCCTGTCTAAGTGGCGGAATGAATGGTGCTGATCAGATAGAAATGGGCGTAGCAGAAGAGGGAGCAGGCTTTGTTTGAGTTGGAGATTTCTGTTTTTAGTGCACACAAGGGGTTCTTGATCTATAATTCAATTTCACTTGAGAGACGGAGAGGAGCAAATTGCCAACACTGTCTCTTATGGATACATTCAAACTCACATTTGTTCTTTTTTATGTCGAAAAGACATGTCTTCTGAGGAGCAGCTGAATTTTAGAAGACACATCATTGCTTTAATACCTCCAGCGTTACCTAATCGTTATGCAATATGTTTTTTGGAGGTTATATGTGACAATGAAGACATTTCAAATTATCCAAATGGGTTAAAATGTGTCTAAATACAAAGTTCACTACAAAAAAGAAACACATATGGCCATACACAGTATGATGTCTGCCTCGTGCCATATGTATAAGAGCAAAAATATTTAACTTTCTCTAAACGTGTCCATAAAATCAAAGGAAGATGAAATAGAAAGCATACACAGCACAGAAAAAGAAATACCATTCCAGCACACACAAGAAGGCAGATTGAGAGCCATGTGTTTGTGGAGCCCAGCTGAACCCCGCCTGCTAAACCAGTCCGCTGGCTGTGACAGACTGACAAGCAGGGAAATAGAGAGGGTGGTGTGTGTGTTTGTTAGAAGAGAACAAGAGAAAAAGAAAAGAGAAATTGAGACAAAGAGGCAGATTGGCCAATGTAGACAGATACAAAAAATAAAACAGAAAGGAAGGAGACAAATAGGAGGGACAGCGACATAGAGAAACATACAAAGAGAAAGAGAGAGAGAGACGCATACTGTAGTCATACATGGAGAAAGAGAGAGAGAGAGAAAGAGAGAGCAGAGTGTAGTGGAAGCCAAGCTTTCTGTGGCTTAGCCAGACTGGAGCGGTGGGACTTGGCTGGCTGTGGACCCTTGGCTTCACTATTAAGGCAAGGGAGAAAAAAAAATCACAGTCAAAAAATGAAAAGGGCAAAGAGCTATGCCAAGAATGCACAGGCAAGAAGCAACACATTAGGTTCTTTCCTTCTGCCTGCCTTTCTGTTTCCCCAAGCAGATCTAAACAATAGGTGGGACCAGCCTTGAGAACTGAGCGCTATACACTCAGAACCCTGCTGAGTGACTGAGGCCGACTGGAAGTTTGCAGTTGTGTATAATGAGCATATCATCCCCTCAATACACAGTTTAAACCTTTTTTTGTTTCCTCTTAAGTACCTTTAAGATTGTTAAAATCGTCTTATTTTACAGTCTGACTGTGTGATATCACTTATTCTTCATTGAAGCTATATAATGTTCACACTAGATAAAATATTTAAATCAAACAAAGACATGTTTTCTATGGCTGCAATCAAAATGGAAATATTTTAAATGTCTTGTGTGTCACACATGCGACACATTTTAACCAAATTTAGTTTGAGCTAATGCTAACATGAGCGTGCTAACATGCTCACTATAACACTATAACAACGCTAACATGCTGATGTTAGGCAGGTACTATGTTGATTGCGTTTACCATCTTAGTTTAGCGCCTTAGCATGCTAACATGTCTTGTGGGAATGTCATTAGATTTTCATGTATTTAGTCATAAACCAAAGTACTGCACACATAAGAAACTTAACTGATGATGGAGCTAGAGGAAAATTCAGGAAATCTCCAAAGTATGTTATTGTAATTCATCCTGAGGGGGACATGAATATCTGTATCAAAATTGGTGCCAGTCTATGTGACCATCTGGTGGCACTAGATGAACAGTCCCTGATTTCATGGCAGTCCATCCAATAGTTGTCGAGACATTTCACTAAAAGCTATAGAAGCACTAGAGTGAAATGCAGGATGTCACCAAAGTAGGCTCCATCCTCTGGAGACCGTGAGTGTATACAACATTTTAAGGCCATCCATCCAATAGTATCCAACACCAAAATGTTGGACCAACCAATGTTTCCTAGCTGGGCTCAAAATGTATTAGAAATCTCATCTTGGCCTTTACTATGTTTACTCTCTTTTGGTAAGCAGCTCTTGGACTTAATGGCATCACAAAAACAAATGGATGGCAAAATTTAGTTCTTGGTATTTATGGCATGGTGTGTGTTAGTCTCTGTTGCGTGTGTGTGTTTATGATAGGCTATTTCAAGTTTGGTGTTTGGTATTGCATATCAGCCCTATAGAGAATTGAAAGGATGAGTGGCATCAACACCTGTGTAATTTATGCTACTGGCACACACACACACACACACACACACACAAACACATAAACACATAAACACATAAACAAAGAACTTTCCTCCAGCAGCTTCTGTACAGACCATACAACAGAATATCCCATAATGCAATCTGACTGACCCAGCTACTCACAGCTACTAATCATGTAGTAATAGTTGCCATGCCATAATCATATCACTACATAGAGGCATGAGGGGGACTTATAGGCTTTGCCAGATTAATAGTGAAAAACAAGGACTTATTTTCCTGACTTTTCCAACCGTTGATACCCTAAGTAGAGGATTATAGCTTTTAGATCGTCTGACTCCAGAAAGGCAGTCACAGAGGGGGATAGTTGTGGAAAACACACCCCAAAAATGGCTCGCCACACCATGGTGCACAGCACATACCAAAATATCCCACCGGCTGTTCCAAAATGAGCACCAGAATGACTGTGAAACGGTAAAGGGTGAGAGGTTTCTTTGGCTTGGTTAAAAAAATATTAAACTGTTTCCCTTTCGTTGACAGCCTGAGGATTTGAAAGAAGCAAGGAAAAGTGATGAAAACTGATATTTTTAACATCGACAAAATGAAAATATCAGAGGAAAGTTTCTTCTCCGTACCTCAGACAGGTACCGCAAAGTAAATCACCATGTGGTCCTTTGGTTATCTTCGTCTGTCAAATGTTTGAAATGCTGCTTGATTTTGTTTGCCATATGTCTTGTACTGTGAGGCTGATTGTGTGTATGCAGCTGAGATGCAACCCCAAAGCCATGTCATATTCTGGGCTCGGAGGAGAAAGGAGGATGCCAAGAACTGAAACGTGATGACGAGTGGGTGTGTGAGAGTGAGTGGGGGAAAAGGAAGCCTTCCAAAGGCTTCTTATTCGCTCTGTGTGTGTGTCTATGTGTGTGAGTGTACTTTCATGTGTACGCACATGTGATCAAGAGTGCATTTATGTGTGGGAAGAAGGAATCCTTCCAGCCGTTTTCTTTCTTGAGCCTCTTCCTGTGCCCCCCCGCACACAAATCTCAAAGCCGGCGTCGGAGGGTTTGGCCTCAGTAAGATCCAACCCACCAGAGGAGACGGAGGAGAGGAGCCAATGCTTCTCTCCCTCTCTCTCTTTCCTCCGAGCTCTGTCTGTATCCACCACTCACTAAATGTTACTATAAATCCTGTTCACACACACACACACACACACACAAATATTCCCACGTCCCTCTATCCAGTGTGTGTTGGTGTATCTCATATGACTTGGCAGAAGTCAACCATGCATATGTGCGTGCCAGTGCGGGAATGTGTGTGTTAAGAGTTTTGGCAGTTTTCTCAACGCAGCCTTACCAAAAGATCCTCTGGGAAATGTGGTTTTAACGCCCCCTCTCTTCTCTCCTCTTGTTCCCTTTCTCTCTCCATTTCACAATTACATCGCCTCTGTTTCTCCATGCTCCGCTCCCCTCTTTTTAATTTCCTTTACATTTTCATCTAATTCAACCTGTGGAAATCTTCTCGCTCTATTGACTCCAATATGTGCTTTTTGTGCACATTCACTATCTGCTGTCTGTTCAACTCATGACATCATCATTTGCATTCAAATACATTGTAAGCTGCGCATGCATATAGGCCTCAGATTCAGGATGTAACTCTCCTAGCGCTGTCCACACACAATGAATGCTGATGGAGAGACATGATAGGTTATCCTGTAGGGAAGGCTGGTCAGATGAAATAGCTACTTGGTATTCCATCCCTCTGCAAAGCATGACACACAGGAGAGGGATGCTAGCAAATATGCAAATGATGAAATACTTCATATATATCATAGCCCTCTGAAGTTCATCAGCAACAGAAATGATACGCAGATGTTTTTGTGATGCGTGAGGGCTGAGAAAATCACAAAGCATGACAAATGTTGTAAGGTACATGTATATATATGCATGTGTTTTCTCAGCGGTGGAAAGAAACTAAGTACATTTACTCAAGTACTGTGCATAAGTTCAGGGGTAAATATTGTATTTTTTAACTCCACTATATAACAGTTGCAAGTTAATTTGCACATCACAGGTTTAAATACTTGTTCTGTTTTTTAAAATATGATGCATTGTTATAGATTAAACCATAGCAGTATATAAATTCATTATATAAAATGTATTTTTTTTTTTTATATATATATATATATATATATATACTGGATTTGTGCTGTTGTGCTGTGAGACTTACATTTACAGTGCGTTCTTGATAAGTAGTTCTTTTGGAGTCTTAGTTCTCTTTTGAAGTATAAGATTGTATTTGTATTTGTTTCATATGTGTTTCCACACACTTAATACATGATGTATGGAAGTATAAGTGACCAAGAAGCTTGATTTAAGTCCACTTTATGCAGTATTTACACACTATGACATCTACTTTCCAGCATAATCTATTGTCTATAATCATTCCCAGAAATGGATTTCACTCTTTCAATTTTAACATTACTATCATACATTTGCTTTGTAAATTTGTTACACAATTACCCGTATGAGTATGATTTTTTTTTTTTTTTTGCTTAGATTCAGAGATTGTTTTTTAACTTTTTTATTCCATGCATCATCCTTCTTTGTCAAAACAGGGTGCCTACTTTACCCACAATGCAACACAGTTTAGTTCAGCTACTAGCCTCAGGCAGAGATAAGGAGCCAGCTACAGATGTCGGGTAAATTGACTTCTTTGTAACTCTGCACCAACAGAATTTTTCTCATTTTCAAAATTAATTTTCAATCTTTTAGTCTTCAACCCCAACCAACACTGATTCAAGTGATATCACTTTAGGCAATTTATTGGATTTTTTACAACTTTTGTCAGATATAGAATAGTACTCCCCAAGACCTTTAATGTTTTGGGAACAACAAACCAGCTACAATGTGAAATGCTGAATACAGGCCTACAGTAATTTATCTGTAATCGTAATCCAAAAATGTAATTAAATTTTTCAGAACAGTTTTGAATACTTGTGCACTGTACTTCAGTAAAATGTCATATTTTGGAATTTTATTTGAGGTTTTGTTTCTTTAGCAAAAGATCTAAATTCTTCTTCCACCACTATAATTTCCTGCCTGCGATCATACAGTTGTACGTCCCTTTCAGTCACATTTATAAGCAAGAAACAAGTCCCATTGACAATGATAGGGATCGAACCACACAGACATTTGCTTGTCTTCCACACTGACTTCAGCGACCCTGTTCTGCTCTGCGAAGTTCATCAGAGTTCATCTTCTTTGTCACTGCTGAACTGAGGCCTGCTACTGTCTCCATCCTTGTCTCGGTCATCTCTCCTCACCCCTGTCCCTCCCCAGGTCTGCTTCCATCATCTATCCCGAGGGAATAAGAGCCTCCACCCCCCCATCCCCCTCCCGTCTGTCCCTCAACCAACCCGACCTCACCCTGTCTCTCCCTCTGCTCTTTGGCTGCAGCCTCTTTATGTGATGTCATTGAGGAGAAGTGCAGCCTTTTTGGTGAGTTGTGTGTGTGTGTGTGTGTGTGTGTGTGTGTGTGTGTGTGTGTGTGTGTGTGTGTGTGTGTATAGAGCTGTATGGTGAGTGTCTGTGTGAGTCAGTGAGCAGGGGTGTGCATGTGTGAGTATGTGACAGAGAGAGAGAGAGAGAGGGGATCGACAGAAAGAAGGAAAGAAAGGCACAAGTGTCAGGTTTCCCTTTTCAATTGGAAGGATCAACTCCTTGTTTTAATCTAGAAAAGAGGGTGAAAACAGCAGGAAAGGAGAGACGATAGCTGGGAATTTGAGCTGCTGACAGCTGTTTTTGTCCCTTCTATCCTCACCCCTCTTTCTTTCTTTCTTTCTTTCTTTCTTTCTTTCTTTCTTTCTTTCTTTCTTTCCAGTGTCATGACTGGGTACTCAAAGAATTGTATAAACATATACATAATTGACAATAAAATGATTCCTATTTACCTATATATCTGTTATCATATATAGAAGACGCGATTAAAGATGCTGCCTGTCTCTTTTTTTCCACAGACAGTATTTACCTCTCAAATCACATTTTCTCTCTTCCTGTGACGTCTCACTCACCACATCCTGGTTTTGACTTCACAAGACGCTGACATATCTACAGTTTAACGGCTTTCCTGTCAATTTTCAGTTCACACACACTTATGCACTCGTATGTTCTCGTAGGATATCTTTTCTCACCCCACCAGCTAGTGCACGCACCCACACTGTACAATAAATAAATATCATGGTAGGCTACTGTCCAATCTGTGGGAAGCCCGTTTACTTTGGTGAGTGTGATCTTTTTAATTTTTTACTCTATATGTCTGTCTTCCACTGTCTGTCTGGCATTCTCTCTTTGTCTTGTTCTCTATTTCTTTCAGATTTTTTTTTTGCTGTCCCTCTCTCTTTCAATGTCTTTCTTTCACTTATTTCACCTGAGCAGGAAAAAGAGAAAGAAAGAAAAATTTTATAAGAAAACTGTTTTTTTTTTTTTAAAGTGGTGCCATTATGACAGAGCTCGTCATAAAAATCTATGGGATAAAAGATGAGCAGGTGAAATATATTAAGGACAATAATAATAAGGGATCGACAGAATTACAACCTGCCAAACATAGGTGCAACTAATAACGTTAGCGGTGGCTGCATTCCATTTAGAAGTACCAGTAAGGCCCTGTTGTTGTGCTGACTCACATACACACACCTCTAAATGGAACTGAGACATTATTTTAAAACTTGTGCTTTAGCTGCTATGACAAGTTAAAATATCTTCTTTAAAAAATGGGTTTTGATATTCCATCCATCCATTCAAGTGCTGCAAAGGTTTGGGAGGTCTTTTTGCTGATATATTGGGATCTATTCCCTGTTTGGAGGATAAAAAGTAGGCTTTTCACTCTTCTTTGTCTCTGGCTTTCTCCTTCTCTTTCAAACACACACAAACGCGTGCACATGTATCCATGAGAACAACAGGATGTGGGTCTAGCCAAACAAGCTTGCATGCTGCTCTCTGGGTTTCCTCCTTACCTTCTGTCTCTTTTAGTCAAGTCCTCACCCACACTCAGACCTCATTATTAGAGTCACAACAGCACATAAACTAACTATTTCTAGCCTATTTTGTTGTGGGTTTTTTTTTATACTGCTAGTTTTACTTTCCTATTTACGTGCCCGGTAAGTACAAATTCTCTGATGTGACCTGGCCTACTTACCTCTTTTCCTCCAGCACCACACTCTCCAGTCTATGTGTACTGATGAAAGTCTGTACTCTGAACCAGATGCTTCAAAAATAAATGAAAAAAGAAAAATATTTTCATCTAATTTAAGTGATTGTGCCACATTCCAAAATAATTTAGATGTGATGTTGTAAAAATACAGAGTGTATGTGTGCAAATGAAAATTTCTTTGTGAAATATCCATTAAAAAATGTCCTGCCCTGCCTCTCAGTAACACAGTCCTCATTTTTCTTTGCTACAGGTGAGAAGAAGAGGTCCTTAGGGAGGGACTACCACCCTCTGTGCCTGAAGTGTCAAAAGTGCAACAGACAGCTCACAGCTGGTCAACATGCTGAGGTATATGTGGATTATGTATAATAAAAAAAAGTGATTGAATGAATGAGTAGGATGATGCAGTAAATATGCATTGCTGATTGTGTTTCAGTATGACGAGAAGCCATACTGTTCACACTGCTACCTGAAGATGTTTGGTCCAAGAGGTACTGCCTGCCCACAATGAAAGCACACACACACACACACACACACACACACACACACACACACACACACACACACACACAAATGCAATTTCTGAATGTCTTTTCTCTGTGTGAATCTCTCTTAACAGGTAACAGGTGACTGGTCCTGGTGACTGGTTGCCCTGGCACAGTGCAGCTCCTCAACGAACTACAGACTGAGCCAAAATGGACAAACACTGACATACAAAAGACCTGTGGGACCTGTTTATTAGCCAGAAATTAGAAAATTAATAGATAAATATGAATGATAGTTGGCTATCATTTACACTTCCACAAAATCATATATTTATAAATGTGTAATGACCATTTGATGCCAGGTGTATGTGAATGTTCACTTTTATAATGTAAATGGTTTTTGAATGTTAGTCAGTATTAATTAATAAATGCATTTTTTGGATTTGGATGTCAAACCCTGGTGTCTCTCAGTCTCTGTGCAGGAGCCCACATGCTCATATTTGGCATGGCAGGGTGTATTTGCTCACAGACACTAACAAATCACATCAAATACTCTAATCACAGACAACACACATGCACATTAAAAAAAAATGAGTTGAGCTATAGGGTTGTCCCTCTCTCCCTCAACAAGCAGCCAGGGGAAAGGAGAAGGAAGAAGGAATGGATGAGGGTGGTTGCTGTTGGCAGAGTAAACCAGACCTTATGCCAGCAGAATCTGCTGGAATGGGTGCTACAGTGAGGCAAAGATGGATCTCACACACACACATGCTTTCACGTACAGCAGTGTGCCTTGACTCCTGCAGGGGCTTGTCACCCAGTGGTGGGTGAAGTACAGCACAGGTTTGACACGCACATACACACACATAGAGAAAGAGTGAGGTGTGCTGATGTGCTTCCTTGTAAGGTGTCATGTGTCACCCGAGTGACATTTCAGGTATTTGTCCTTGAAGGACAGAGGAATAGAGAAATAAAGGGTATAGAGGATAAAGGAGACAGAGGCAGAAACAGTGTGGAGAAAGCTGATGGGCAAAGGGAGAGGGGGCTGATGGGATTATTTTAACATCTAGGAAAGAGCTGGCAGAGGGATGCCTATGTGTCTACCGCATGTCTTTGAACCTGTCTGTCTCCTTCTTATCCCCCCAGATCCCTCCTTCATCCTCCCTCCTCTTCTATCCCTGCACTCTCCCCCTCTCTCTCTTTCCATGTCTCCTTCACCCCCTAACCCCCTACCTTGACAGATCACATGACTGCTGTGATACCAGCTGGCTGACGGCTCATTTGCATGTGTTTCAGCACTCTCTTATTAGGGAGACAGTTGTTGGTGGTAGTGGAGGGGCCCAGATATAGGTGGGGAGGTGCTGAGGGTTAAAGGGGAGGTGCTCTGGGTGCTGGGTGACTGAGGGGCACTGTGAGAATTTAGAGAAAAGAGGAAGCAACTTATTGGGGAGACAGGAAGAGAGAGGGAAAAGAAAAATAAATGAACAGAAAACTACTGTATTTAGCCTAGCAAAGGTAAAGCAGGGCTTCTTCAACCTGCATTAATCCACCATGAGTCTCAGAATGGAGCGTATAAAATTGATTGATATCTTATGCTGGCCAAACATGAAGAATGATGACTTTTGACGGGATCCTACAACTTAAAACTGGTCTATATGGTGCAGCATTTAATGCACCAAAGAAAAAAAGGCATGAATAAAGTATGTTTCTCAGGAAAAGTCGTTTTGCGTGAGACTCAACACTCTGAACTAGTCTGCATTTGTGTATCACTGTCGACATCTAGTGGCCATACTGCTACATTTCAAAGGAAGGCAAGCAGCTTCATGAATGAATGGACAGTGAAGGCATCAGTACACTTTGAGAAGTGTGACGATGAGTTAAACATTCAGCTAACAGCTGTTTGTGTAACAGAGCGTCGCTTTTAAATTACACAAGTTTGACCCATAAAAAGTAAAAAAAAAAAAGTCTAACCACAGCTGAAATACATTTTATTTGCGTCAGGGTCTGGGGAAATTCTTCGGAATGAACCTGTAATGTGACCTATTCGTGCGCATATACAATGATAGGCTACTGACTCAGTTGAGCTGAATTAGACATGATGTTACTGTAGCTTTATAGATTAAGCTTTATATGGGGCTTTGTTAGTTTACAATGTAAGTTTTTCTTAAAATAAGAGGCGGAAGAGACAGAGAAAGCCGAGGGAGGATGTGTTTTTAGTGCAAAACTGGTTTCAAAGCAGGCCAAGAGGATCCGAATTAAACTTACTGACGCAACTCACATTTGCGTTATATTAATATATAATATAAATGAGCTATAATCTAAGCATGTGAAGTTGACATGTTCTATAGAACACCTTGTCAGAGAACTGTTCGCTGCCGGGTGTTGTAGTCAAGAGCGAATTTAACCGAGAAATTGCTTACGTCGTCAATTTCCGCTTTTTTCGGATTTCACAAAGAGCACTTGAAGGCAACTTAAACCAACGGTGTTCTTTTGTGCAGCGCATGCGCAGTGATCTAAAGAGGAAGCAGCGCAGACGAGCTTGGCGGATTATGTGGACATATCAGTGAGCGAAAGCAGCTGCTTTCGAATAATTTATCTGGGCTTTATGTTCTAGTGGAAAGAAAGGTTTGTTTAAAATGGAAGGCTGACAGTTTAAAGGAAATTCAATGTAATTCAACGTATGTGTAACTGTATGTATTAAAAACTGAGCGACAATGATGTCAGAATGCGACCCGACAGAGACAGAGACCGGCGAGCCCATACTGGACACCGGAGCAACAGCGGTGCCTGCTTCGGAGTGTAACTTTCACTCTTTAGACCCTCCAGCGGTATTATTTGACAGGAACAGGTTAGGTTTGGGGCTTGCGGGGAACCCTGGAGTCGCCGTCCGTATTTCGGACTCTTGTGAGAGCGTTTTGACCGAGCTGGAGACGGACGGCTCCGGCGAAGAGGCGCTGTTGTTGCCGTGCTTAGCAGGAAGCTCGTCGTCTCCGCGGGGTGTACGAGAGAAGCGGAGCAGGCGGAACAGACACAGCTCGTCGTCAGATAAAGACACCTTGGCTTCCCCAGGTAATTGCTTTGGATCAGTGCTTGTGAGATCTGATTAAAGTAAGTACTGTTGGATAAATGCCAGCTAGGGCAGCTAGTGGGGGTACGTGCCTGTTTGGGTTTTTTTGACGCATATGTTTCAGGCTGATAACTAGGTTAGGTTAAGTGCATAGATAATAGTGAATGCAACGTGGGGAAAAACATTCTTATGTTATGCAAGCCCTTTGAGGAGTGTTCACCAGTTCACTGTGGCTCACCTCTGGGAGAGGACCTTGAGGGTCTCCCTTATGTGGGGAACCAACATATATTGATAGGACAGAAACTAATAAGTTGTTGCCTCAGCACAGTGGAAGAGTACGCCTGGTCTCTAAGCATCTCTGTGAATGTTATGAAAACTATCCATACAGTCCTGCTCTACTGAAAGCATTTAGCTTGTGTTTGTGTGTTTTTCCAGTGAGCTGATGTAATAGCTGCATGTTATCGTCCATGTGGATGATATGAGCTGGCTCTTTCACCTGGTGACAGCCACGAGTACAGTTGTTAGTCATCAGTTGTAAAATGCCCTTACTATCAAACAGCCTTGAATCACACGCTCATAATGTAACATAATATGGTTTTTTTCCCCCCCTAGTGTTTTAATTCTCCTCTGTTAGTGCCAATGCAGATTAAGCAGGTTTTTAGGTTTCCATGCAGATGTCCTCCTAGGTAAAGACTCAAAAAGGAGGCTAACAGAATCTATTTTTTGTCCATGTATTGTTTAGTTGGTTATCCGTTGTAAGTCTTACACATTTTCAGCACTAGATTTGTTTTGGGCTGTAAAAAGTAAAAAAGATGGTAATGGGAAAACAAAGAAAAGGTGATCTAGTCACCATGGAAGCTGCATATATTCTGACTTGACTGCTAATTGGATTTAACACCTCTCCCCCTCACACCGCCCACCTTTTTTCTCCCTTGCAACATAGTTTTGGAGCATTTGTTTCCTTATTCACTTCTATTGGTCTGTCTATCAGGGCCAGAAATCTAGGCCGCAGGTAGACACGCTGAACCTGAAATCGCAGGCGTTAGTGTCCCATTTCCGTTGGCCTTTTAGTATAATCGTGTTCAGGTCTAGAGTTACAACACAGTTTTTATTCAGTGCATTACAAATTAGGAGCCACAAACATTCCAAAGAGCTGTGGTACTGTTTCGCTCTGTATGATATAAAATGTCACGACAATCTCCATGGCAAATTCTGACAGTTACATTCTTCCATGCTTATCACACTCAACATGACCCCAGACCATGTGAGTCCTTTCAGCTAAAATTTACATCCATATAATGCCCCATGTCCATTGTCCACGAGTACCGTTACTAGTGTGCAGCAAGCAATGAAGTATCTTATTTAAAGTTATGCAAAAAACATTTAATCTTCATACATTTGCATACATTGAAATATTTAATCATGTAACTGTCTAAGCATAGGACACTTATTGTTAATGTGTATTAAGTAGAGCAAGCAAGGTTGCAAGGACTCAACTATAAAGTTGTGTGTAAAATTCAGTGTCACCACACATCTTAGCAGTAACCCTTAGTGCAGTGCTGCGACATCTAACACACTGTGTGCTGCAGGTCAGCAGGTCTCTCAGAGGGAGCTGCACTCGGGCTGTGAAAGAGCTCTGGTGAGCCCATTAACTGACCAAGGACTGCGAGAGACCGACATTAAATATGCATAAGGCCTTTGTGCAAGCAAACACGCAGACAGACATGCAAACACTCTGTAGTCCAGTACAGTACATGATGATGATGAATTTGGGAGAGAGGAAGTGTCTGTGTGTGTTTACTTTCACCCCAGCTTTCTGCAGGGTGAGAATAATGGAAAGAGAGAGAGATATTCCTGCCTCCTGCAGTAACACTGCACAGTGACATTATCATAGACTTTCATCAACAGTACAATCCAGCACAAGCATACATCCTTCATCAGGCAAGACAGCTGAATAAACCGACTGAATCTATTGTTGGAAATTAAATGATGCAGATAAAATATTGTGTCAACTCTGTCTTACACACAAATGCATTGTGTTGTAAATCAGAGGCATGCAGCAGGACTTTATCACCATCTATCTTTAGCTCTGTGTTGACAGCATATTATTCCCACATAAAAGTCAAGATTAAGCTGTTTTTAATTTTTCTTGTTTTGTTTGTTTATTTTTGCTGGGACAGCACACAATTAAAAGTAATTGCACCAAAGTGAGCTAACAGCTAATTTGCATCTGTTGTCCCAATCAGCTTGTCTGTAGACCACCAAAAAGATCTTTTCTACTCGTATAAACTGTGACTGTGTGTCCGTTTTACAGAAAAATGGTTCATCAGGACGGCTGTCTCTGTAGGATGATCTGACCTGTTAGAGTTAAAATCATCTGGTGATTTAGGCCCCCTTTTTAAGGTGTGATTTTAATAATTTCACAGTATAAACAAGGCCTACCCAGTGCCAAATAAAGCACAAAACTCGAGCACAACCTAGCCTTGGTAGGCCCTAGCTCAATTTCGTGGTGCCCCTCAGGCACAGACCTTGAAAACATAAAAAATGCAGTAGTATGTGGCTTTTAGAGAGAGATGTTGGTGATAATATTGAGGTCGGTGGTTTTCAGGTGGATGGAAATGAACTATACATGAAGGCACTAATCAACCAACATGGGAACAGAAACAGTGTGGATGGAAGTCATTTAGAGGCCCCTGCTCAGTAAAAGGCTCAAATTGACTCCAGACTATGATAGGACATTTTAATATATTTGATCAGCTCTAAGTGGGGCACATGGTTAGCAAAACCCTGACCTGTATCTTCTTTTAAATAACCCTGGTCCCTAATGTAATTTTAGCACATCTCCATCCTTCCATTCTCTACATCCTCCTTTTTAATTAGCTTCTCTCAGCCCTCCTTCAAGTGAATTAGCTTCAAAGCCATCTTTGTTTCTCCTCATCTCTCTGTGACAAATGGCATGTTAACTGTCCTCCCGTCCCTTTGTCCACCCCCACCCCTTCCTCCCCGCCTCCATGTGTCTGTCCCTTCATCCCTCCCCGCATCCCACTGTGACTTTAGTGCGACTGATACAGAGCATATGGAGTGGAGCCTTTCTGTCTCAGCTGACTATTCTGCCCTGTGTGAGGAGGAGAAGGTAGAACATGTTACGTCACATGATTGGGCCTTCATCAAAGAAACAATTGGCACCCCATATATCAGAAAGAAGTCACGTCCAGATAATTATATTAGATCTGCAAGGCAATAGAAATGCAACTTTTGACAAATGGCAGGGTCACTCATTTAGCTTGAAGGCAAGAAGGTTTGTTTGCATTTGGTCTGTTTGTTGTCAACTTATATGGCAGGTTTGGTGAAATAGTGATCTAAAAGGGGTGTGTGTGTGTGTGTGTGTGTGTGTGTGTGTGTGTGTGTGTGTGTGTGTGTGTGTGTGTGTGTGTGTGTGTGTGTGTGTGTGTGTGTGTGTGTGTGTGTGTGTGTGTGTGTGTGTGTGTGTGTGTGTGTGTGTGATAGACTAGCCACCATCCAGGTTGTACCCCACCTCTCACCCAGTGGGTGCTGACAACATTTCCAGCCTTGCATGACCCTGAACAGGATAAGCGCTTTAGAGAATGGGTGGATGGCTCCAGTTGCCTCTCACATACAAACTGTGTGCATAATATGACACAGTGAAATGGGTTATTAGAGGAGAAACACTAGATGGAAAAGACTGACCTTTAGATAGGTGCACAAGGATAGATATATACATCATGTTGATGAGAATTATAATTTTCTGTTAATATTGTACACACACATAAATGATCAGAAGGTTTATGCAGTTTTTGTATTTTGGGAGATTTTTTAAAATCTGTATTGTTTGTTTAAAAACATTTCAGATATTTTTTTTTTGTCTTTTACCTTTAACTTTAATGTTGTATTTTGGAAGTGGTATGATGATGCTATATCATTGTTCTGTTATATTTTACCTCATCCCAGTCTGGTTGCCCACGGTGTAAATTTTATGAATGAATATTAATCTGATCTTTTGTCCTAGGTACCAACAGTGGGGACTTCAACCATTTCCCTGACGATCCCGAGTTTGCAGATATTATCCAAAGGGCGGAACAAGCTATCGAGAATGGTGTCTTTCCAGAGAGGATTTCCCAGGGTTCCAGTGGGAGCTACTTTGTCAAAGACCCAAAAGGGGTGAGACAGCTTCTTCTTTTTTTTAAAAAATTTGACATTTTAAGATTTATTCCCTTTCCCCATTCAGATTTATCCAACTTTTTTTAAAATCCTGGCTTTATAATCCGGGCCTTAATGTAAGCTCCCTGCTTCTTCATGGCTCTCGAGCAGCTGAAAGGAGTGAACAGGAGGCGAGGAGCTGGAAAGTGAACAGGAGGAAGAATCAGTGGAGGCTGGCTAAATAATGCAGCCAGTGATGCTCACATCGATAACAGATAGCCAGCATGCATGATTAGCATCACATTAACAAGTTTAATGTACGCTCCAAGGAAAGGATATTGATCCCTAACTTGTTAGCAGCATCTCTGTCACTTTACATTTGTTGCTTATAATTTTACATGTCTTGCCTGTGGTTCTTCAATCTGGTTCTCTTTTAAAGGTCCCCAAAAAATAAAAAGTTCTGTCATCATTATGTCCCTGTGTGCTGTATTTTCCCATTGTATGAATGCATTTGGATATAACACTGTTTAACATTCCCTTTTTCTATAGAAAATCATTGGTGTTTTCAAACCAAAGTCAGAGGAACCTTATGGTCACCTGAACCCCAAATGGACCAAATATTTTCACAAGGTACACTGTCAAATGTTTTATCTGTGTGTAAACCATCTGAAGGAGTATAAGCAGACGTGTCACAAAAAGCAGCTTTCTCAATGTTTCCTGCTTGCCCTCTGTCTCTTTCGCTTTCATTAGCTGTGCTGTCCGTGTTGTTTCGGTCGAGGCTGCTTGTTGCCTAACCAGGGTTACCTCTCAGAGGCTGCTGCCTCACTGGTTGATACCAAGCTGGGCCTGGGAGTGGTGCCGAGAACAAAGGTGGGGGCTCTGCACGGTATTACATTTGACAGGTTTTTGAATTTGCCATCACAGTCTAACTGAAATCAAACTAAAAATTTATTATCAGGTGGTGTATCTGGCTAGTGAGACGTTCCATTACAGCGCCATCGACAGAGCCAAATCCAGGGGGAAAAAGTATGCCTTAGAGAAAGTCCCCAAGGTGGGACGACGCTTCCACAGAGTGGGCCTCCCACCCAAGGTAACAGAGCGGCAACCCTTCACAGTCCAATGTCACCAACTTTCAGCTGTTTTGTATGAGCAATCAGTGAGACGCATCAGCAGGAAACTCTTCTTGTTCCTGTGTGATATATCCCTGCATTTTGAGAAGGCCTATATAAATGGTGTAATTAGAACAAATACTAATATATACTACTAGTAATAGTAGCATCTTTTTGTTTTTTTTAACATATTTAAACATTTTCTTTTAGTTTTTAATTTCACATACACATGGTCTGATGTCTCATCATTATGTAATAAATGAGCTGTTGTCTCATTGAGTGCAGGGCTCAGAATAGCTGCTGTTCCAACCCTGGCAAAGGACAGTAAAAGGAATAATGCCACGCTGTCTGTCCTTGTGTTCCTTCAAATGACAGGTTTATTCAAAGAAATAGGTCCGAGGAAGAATCAACGTCATCTCTGCTTTAAATCGTGGTGTTTTTTCAGGGTCTTTCAAACAGTGATTTGGGTATTCTTATCTCCTTTTATAGTGTACTATACTCACAGCCAGTGCCAGTTATAGCATTTAATAAAAAACATGTACAGCAACGTCTGAGGCAGCCTTCTTTATGATGTATAGTGCTGTAGATGCTGTGAAAAGTTGGCTGAAAAAATGTGTGACGGTAGTAGTATGAGGAAGTTGGCTTCCTATTTCATGCACTGCTGATACTTCAGCCTGTTGACGTCACAGTTTTACATGTTACATCATTGCACCACACCACATCATTACCATATAATCAAACTGCCTACAATTTTCAGAACAATATGATTTTTTTCCTATGTATCCGTGATGTGTTCCATGGTGCTGTGTTTGTTTCCAGGTGGGCTCTTTTCAGCTGTTTGTGGAGGGGTACCGTGAAGCAGATTACTGGCTGCGGCGCTTCGAGGCAGAACCTCTACCCGAGAACATCAGGAAGCAGCTGCAGTCACAGTTTGAGCGGCTTGTAGTGTTGGACTATGTTATTAGGAACACAGGTGAGGGTGTGCCTGTGTTGACATTTTAACAGTGTTGCATAACATGGTCCATCAGTCAAACTTCCTCTTCGTAGAACTTTTGGTATGAGTTTACTTTTGCCCTTCATAGCTGCTTGCAGACATTGTCAGCATATTTGCAAGTTAATTAGTGTGCTGCTTATCATAGCCAGTAGTTTTTGTGACTGTTATTGTGCTCTCTGTCCCCACCTACGTTTCTTCATATGGAAACTTCATCTTACTCTACACTCCTTTAGTTCTATTTTCTCTTTGTCTTCCTCCACAGATCGGGGGAATGATAACTGGTTGATCAAGTATGAGAAGCCCGGAGAAGGAGAGGGACAAAAGGTGAGGTTAAATCTACGTGTACTTAAGGTGTGTCCAGACTGATCATAAAGCAAATTCTGGTTCAAGCAATAGAACTGCTGATATGTTGATACATTTTCATCATAGGAAACACACAGAAAAGATTAAACAAACACTTACACACTTGTGTACTTCATGCCCTGTCACTCATTGACAGACAGGGCACACAGGGGGACACACAGGGGCCCACACAGACAAACAATAGATAGTGCAGGTCTGGAACAAACCAGCGCTCCAGGGAGTTTACTGGTTATAGCAACCAGAACCCTATCTGACTCCCCATCATCAATCATTATTTGCAGTGTATAGACAAATGAGCAAAGCTTGTCATCTGTCTGTTCAATTAATCAGGCCTTTGGACAGTGATCAATAACTGGCTATCAGTCATTAATCATTCACTCAGTCAGGTGACGTCTCCGATCCTCTCTCCCCTTGCTGCAGGATGCAGAGTGGTCAGAGAGCAGTTCAGACTCCTGCATCAAAATCGCAGCCATCGACAACGGCCTGGCCTTCCCCTTTAAACACCCGGACGAATGGAGAGCCTGTATGTTGGTCTCTTTCCTCCCTCACCTCTCTTCATTCATGATCTGTCTTAGCTACTTGCCGTCTCTGTCAGCACCACGTCCTTACTAGTAACACAACAGCTATTGACTTTCATCCAGGATTCATTACTGTTTTGTCATTTAGTCTGTAACATGACAAGTTACTAGAGCACAACATAATGAAAGTATTTAAATGACATTTCTTTGTTTTATTTTATTTTAAAGCTGTTCTCAATCAGGTCATGAAAATTTGTTAAAGGAATAGTTAGAACTGTGCTTATTTGTTTTCTTCTTGCTGAGATTTAGACGAGCAGATCAATCCACAAAAAATAAAAACATTTTGTTTTTTTTGTACGGATTAAACAAACAAGATATAACATGCTGGTGGGGGGATTTTGTTTCCTTTGGACAGAGTCAGGCTAGTGGTTATGCTAAGCTAACCAGCTGCTGGCTGTAGTTTCATGTTGACCCTACAGACATGAGGGTGGTATTGATCTTCTCGTCTGAGTTCTCAACAAGAAAGTGAGTAAAAACCTTTCTGTTTTGGCAAAATAGGAGTGTTAGTAAAGAACACAGTATGAAACGGTGTGGACAGCTGTGACTGTAGTGGCACGTAAAGGTTGTTTAAGGTCACACAGTGTGTTGTGAGAGCTTTTGATCAGCTGTATTGTTGTGTTCTATCAGACCCGTTCCACTGGGCATGGCTCCCCCAGGCTAAGGTGGCCTTCTCCCAGGAGACCAGAGACCTGGTGCTGTCCCGCCTCTCTGACATGAACTTTGTCCAGGACCTCTGTGAAGACCTCTATGAGATGTTCAAGGTACAAGACACCTCATGGCTCGGCTCTTCAATGGCCATGTAAACAAACAACTGTCTGGCAGCAAAGTAACATGGACTCTGAATGTAATGACCCAGGACACCTGCTAATGGGCGGTATTGTTTTTCTCTTCAGACGGATAAAGGCTTTGACAAAACCATGTTTGAGAGACAGATGTCTGTCATGAGGGGTCAGGTGAGTTTTTCTGACTGTTTTTCCCATCAGTCTTTGTGCACTTTCTCTTTCTCCATTGTGTCCTCTATTTTGTTCTTTCCTTTTATATCCTATCTTGCTCTCCTTTCTCTCCCGTGCCCTACTTTCAGTCGCTTCCATTGTTTGCTCTCCTTATCACCACCCATCTTAACCTAATATCTCACCCTCCGCCCCTGTCTACTGCCCTGCTCCTCTTGTCTTTCTGTTCTGCTCCTCAGCTGTTCTTTTACCTCTTTGGATTAATGACCACTGAGTGTGTTATAGCAGAATCATTACAGTGGACAACAGCAGACAGACATTTTTTTTACTATTTAGGCACCATGATGCTGTCTTCTATTGCTATTAATTAATATTAATTATTAATTGATTAGACAAAGAATCATTACCATTTTGATTAATTGTTGATGTCATTTTTCAACAGAGTAGATTATACTTTCATTATCCACGTTGCTTCAGATTTCATAGGTCGATCTCACACGCACTCAAATACAACCAATGCACCAGTACTCAGACTGAAAAGTGACCCACGCTTTATCTAACATCTCTTTTACAATGTGTGATTTCTAAATGTTTCTATATTTCATACATCATGAACCCTGTTTGTCACCAGGTGCTGAACCTGACCCAAGCTCTGAAGGATGGGAAGAGCCCCATCCAGCTTGTGCAGATGCCTCGGGTGGTAGTAGAGCGCAGCCGCTCGGGCCAGGGACGCGTGGTCACACTTGGCAACGCCTTCACACAAACTTTCCACTGCAAGCGCCCCTTTTTCTCCTCCTGGTAAAGGGCTGAAGAAGAGGAGATGTCTGCAATGGCTCTTTTTTTTGGGTCCTGAAGTCAGAAAGTGAGGGAGAAGATGTGAATATTGCACTGGAGACTGCTCGTATTTCTTTGGCAAGAAGAGAAATGAAAAGGAGCACATGGATGATATAAAGTAAGAAAGGCAAAATTGGGTTCAGGTCCATTCCTCATTTTGTGAAGAGAGTGCAGAGAATCATGGGAGCTGAAGAGATTGGCATACCAGTGTCTCTCAGAGACCTTGGGGCTGTTTGTGGTTACCATGGTGACTTGATTGGATAATCGGCTTTTTCACAGAGGTAGGCTTTGTTTATTGTTAGGAGGCAGAAAGGATTTTTTTTACCCACCGAGTACCTACTGAAGTCTCTCACAAGGTTACTTAGTGGGGCTAATGGCCAAAGAACAAGCACTTACCAACCACTAACTAACAGATCTGTGGTCCAGTAGTGTTTGGGAATCTGAAGGATTGGTTTTACAAATCTCTCCAGAAAGTGATGTTTTATAAATCTGGGACAGCGTTCCTGGTCTGGGATGAAGTCTTAAAATATTTGCTTTGCCTTGTAGGATTACTGATTAAAATATAGATGTGCATTTGCACTGCTGGAAGTGTTTGACTAGTGCTACGCAACTGGGTCAAACCACTGTTTACCCAGTGCTAGTGTTCAAAACCACATCTGTTGAACAAACACAAACCCAGTGTCTTCAACTCTCACTACTGCCAAAATCTGTTTGTGGAAGGAATATTTAAAAGCCTCAAGAAAAGACTATTGTTGAAACTTGAATATGAAATCCGGAGGAAGAGGAATAGAAATAAATGCATTGCTTGAATGTAATCTGTTTACGGTTTCTATACAGATTCTTGCTCCTAAACATTTCAATACGAGTGAATGCTGTCAAAAATCGACCTTTCTCGTAACAATGAATGTATTTGTTGTTTGACATGTATTTAATTGCTGGCAAGCAGCTTTTTCTCAAGCCACGTGGCATGGGGGGATGGCACCTCATCCCTCCCCTTTATAACACGTTATATGAAGAGGAAAAACAAAACAGAGGACAATATTTCACACTTGCTCGATGCTGTTGTGTTTTCTTATGTATGCATCTTGAAATTTTTATTCCAACTCAATGATTGTATGAGAAACATTGTATATTTAACAGATGAAAAATAAAATTTGGGAAATTTGACTATTTGTTTTGTTCAGTTGTATGTGTTACAGTTTTACAGAAAAAGCACCAGTGATGACTCAAACCAAAGGTGTGTTCAGCAGAGCTCAGATAACTTTGGTGTCACAGATCCATACCCCTGTGACCAGGCCAATAAACTAGCAGAGGGCTAGTTGATTGAAGACAGGAACAGTAATGCCCCAAGTAACAGTCATCTGTTAATAACAATGTTCAATCTGTCTGAATTATGATTTATATGCTAAACTAATACATTTGAAGTTACCGTGCATATCCATAAAACTGAGATAAGAGAAAACACACTTCACATCAGGTGATTATAATATATAACTATGAACATTAAAAAAATAAAAATAATAGAGACCAACACTCAGATGAAAACATTAAATTCTATTCTTATGGGTGATCTGATCATTGTATCTTCTGGTTCAGGGTTTTTCAGCCTGGTATGTCTTATCTAACTTACTGTACATGTAGGGCTGCAAATAAATAAATCCCAGACATTCAATTTAAAACAATACACATTTGAGTGGGGTAGCAAATCCTCACATTTGAGACACTTGAATTAAAATGTTTGGTGAGTTTTCTTTATCATTGACTTAAACAAGTCAAAAGTTTAATAATTGATTTATTGTGTAAGTCTTTCACCACTTGCTTCCTACAGGAACAAACGTGGGGATTCGGGGGGCAATGCCTGCACCATTTAGCATAGTTCATAACCAACTTTCTGGAAACCACCTGAAGAAAGTAGTGATACCAAAACCTTAAACCGACAACATTTCTGCATAGCCGTGCCTTACTTACAGTGGAACAATCCACCATCTCATCCTTGATGAGCAGATGTTGTCATGTGGACAGAAACACGTGCATTATTTACCTGCTCTCATTGAAACATCTCTACATACATGTGCAAATGGAACACGTGCACCACCACACACCCACATACTCACTTACCACAATATGCTCCTCCCCTAGCCAACCCACTGGCAAAAGTGAAGTATTTGTTAAGTGTCGCCACGCACACACTCATACGTTTGGACAAAGGCAGCACCCACACAAACTCACTGAGGTGCAACACACACCTGGAGAGCAGTGTCAGCAGGAGGAGGAAGGGGGACACGCAGCCTAACACTGCCACCATGTGTAACATATTCCCCATGCTAAACTTAAAGGCACAATTTGTGATCTCTTAAAATTCAAAATGCAATATTTGGAGACTGCCATCACTCTCAGATTGACTGACAGCTCTTCTAAAGCAGTGACTAACACTACACAACAGCCTAACAGAGGTTACTTTTTCTGATTCTGTACACTGCTCATTTACAGCAGTAGTATTTTAAGTAAGGCCAGCCTTTACCTTCAGACCTGGTTGGTTTAGGAACACACAAAATGATGATTTTTAATCTATAATTGAAACTCTTCAATTATGTATATGAATATAGAAATAAATAGCTATATATTAACAGGTGTGGGGTGAAGAAAATGTCCATTTGTTTGCATATGATCTTTCTTCTTCTTCTTGGAAATAGATAGATTTCTATTGATATATAGGAATTTGTAGATTTTACTTTTTAAATCAAAAAGTGACAAAGAGTAAGAATTACCTGTAATTCAGCTAACATTTGGTGCTAAAGGTGTCCTTTTATAGGACATATGACATTTTGATGTGTTTCAAGACCTTGAAAGTGAAGCATTCATGAGTTCTAATTTTTACAGCTGTGTCCTACTTTATACTGTAACACAAAAAAACTTTTTGCCTGCAGGGGTTGGGGCTTGGGGGGGGCATACTGACACTATTACACTGGAGCAACTGCTATTTATTTCGCCTGTAGGTGGCGGCATCAACACGTTTACAAGTGCAGGTCTAAATTACTACTGCTTTCTTTCTAGGTGGGGCATCTGATAATGACCCAGTACCCCCTTTGTGGAATGAGTGAGTTTATGAGTCCATGGACGGGCTAATGGATCACCTCAAAAGAAAGAACCCCCCTCCCTACACACAAACACACACACACACACACACACACATACAAACTGTAGGGACATTTTTAGTGGGCATGTCTGTAGAGTATCTCGTCCCTTTTATGTCCATATTTCAACATGTCATTCACCAATAACCAATATGACTTTAGTTGGTCACAAAGGCTGCTTTTAGGTTCTGTTGTCGTGTATTTTTGTCCCCACTAGATGGTGCACATTATCAGTTTCATCTCCTGAGCGGCTCCACGGCTCCAGTGCGCCTCAGGGTCTGGGATCAGTCTTTCACAAATTGAATGTAGACTTCAGTCACAAGACTGTCCAAATGTGCAGGCCCTGACGACTTGGCGGCAATGTCCGGAGCTCAATCTACAGAGAGCGTAGAGCACAAGCTTCATAGGCCCAAACATCTTTCCCAACAGCGCCACAGATCTGAGGAGTGACCAGTGGAGAGTGTAAACTTTCATTTATTTAGAGTCTGAACACAGAGAAACTGACTGACTGCTGGATGTTTGGAGAGAAACATTTTATATGATGCAGTAAGGATTAAATCCAACCAATCCGAGCTTCCTGGCGCTGTCAAGATCACAATGCAGTTACTTTTACTCGCAGCGGCGTTTCTCTTTACGCACGACCTCACCGGAGCTGTGCGCTCTGATAAGTGCGCCTTCTGGTGCGACGTCAGCTCGTGTCCGAGCCCCAGCTGTCCCGGCGGGTACGTCCCGGACAGATGTAACTGCTGCCTGGTGTGTTCCCCGCGGGAGGGAGACCCATGCGGCCGCAAGAACGACCTGCCCTGCGGGGATGGCCTGGAGTGCAAGCTGCTCGCCGCGGGGAGGCGGCGAGGCTCCAAGGGGGTCTGCCGGTGTAAGATTGAGCGTGAAGTGTGTGGAAGCGACGGGAAAACGTACGGTAATGTGTGTAAGATGAGAGCAGCCAGCCGTAAAGCTCAGCAGAAGGGGAGACCGGCAGTAAGCCAAGCGCACAAAGGACCATGTCCACCTTCAGGCGCAGGTAGGACTGCTTTGAGTGGGCAGAGAGGGCTGCAGCCTCCAGGGGTGTACTTCAGACATAAAACAGCTTTAATAGTTTACAAAGCTGCCATCTCATGAAATCACTGCACAGCAAAAGTAATGATAGGAATCGCTCTGTCTTGAATTGTACAATATTTTATTTCATTTTATTATTATACAATAGAGTGGGCACTCAATACAATATAGTGTTGTAACGAAAATAATTTCCCCCTGGGATTATTAAAGTATTTCTGATTCTGATTCTGATTCTGATATCTGGAGTAGACAGAAACTTATTGTTTATCAATTAATAGTGTCATTTTTCAAGTTGATTTCAGCTTCTTCATTATCAGGATTTGTTGCTTTTCTCAGTTCTATATTATTGTGAACTGAACATTTTTTGGGTTTTGGACTGTTGGTCAGTCATAAAAAGACAGTTGAGGATGTCACTCTATAATGGACATTTTTCATTATTTTCTGGTATTCAATTCATTGATAATGAAAATGACCCTTTGTTGCAACCTGTTTAAAAATATATATTTTAATGGAGTATCAGAATCAGAATCAGAAATACTTTAATAATCCCAGGGGGAAATTACTTTCGTTACAACTCCAAATCTACATACAACATATTTACATACCACATATAATATTATTAAGAACATATCTATATATAAACATATCTATATACACAAGGTAAAGTGTAAAATGTATAGTTTTGGATGTCCCTGTTTGAGGTCAGATTACAGAGAGGGGGTGTCTGACTCTCTGAGGGAGGTGTTGTAGAGTTTGATGACCACAGGCAGGAATGATTTCCTGTGGCGCTCTGTGGTGCATCTGGGTGAGGGGAGTCTTCTGCTGAAGGTGCTCCTCTGCTGAGCCAGTGTGTCGTAGAGAGGGTGTGACACACTAGTGATTGTATGAATCTTTAATAGTTGTGTGTGTGTGTGTGTGTGTGTGTGTGTGTGTGTTTATGTTAATGCAGTGTGTTCTTCATGTCAGTACAGGTTCTTCCCTGGTCCGTCCCGGCAGCCCTCGCTACAAGTTCAACTTTATCGCTGACGTGGTGGAGAAAATAGCACCTGCTGTTGTCCACATTGAGCTATTCGTAAGGTGTGACGCGTGTTTGTGTGTGTGTGTTTCTGTAGAGAGGTGTTGTGTAAAAGACCACCAGTCACCAGTCAGACTGTGGCATAACAGTTTGTCCCTTTTCCCTTTAAAATTTTAATTCACTGTATATTTAAATTATTCTCATGCTATTTTTTGGGAACATTCATGTGTTGTGAACTTGAGTTTTAAGAATTTACAAGCTGTGGTGTTCTCTTTCATGCCCTCCTGGTATAGAAGTCAAACCTCTTGCTGCCAGAATGCACTAAACTGCCTTTAAAAAAAAAATCTTTGTTCTATCGTTGGGCTCTTTCTCATTCTACCACTCCTCTCTGTCTCCAGACATCCTCTGTTTGGTCGCCACATGCGTCTCTCCAGCGGCTCTGGTTTTATTGTGACCCACTCAGGTATGATTGTGACCAACGCTCACGTGGTGACCACAGCTGCCATGGCAGCAGGAAGGCCCCAGCTGCGCGTGCAGCTCCACGACGGCGATGCGTACGAGGCCACGGTCAGAGATGTAGACAGGAAGGCAGACATCGCCACCATCAAGGTCAATCCTCAGGTGAGAGCATCCACACAGAACACAGGTTCATGTACATCCAGATCATAATAACTGTAATCACCATCTTCTCTCTGGCCAAAGTGATTTAAAGAGGTTTATTTTCCAGAAATATCCTTCTCCTTTGACGCTGATATAAAAGCATTCTGCACTATTGCACAAGAACCCACATCCTGACACTTCTATGTGCCAAGTTCTGACAGTTTCCTGCTAGACATTCATGAGGCTAGCAGGAATACTGTCATAAACAGCAGCTCTGTGACTCAGAGACACAGCGCGGCAGTGTGTATTCTCACACCCATATCTCAAATAGTTGGACAGTTTTGTAAGCATCAAACTCTTCTTCCTTTCTCTCTCTCTGTTTCCATGTCTTCTACCCTTCATTCTTGTGTTTTTCCCTTTGTCCAACCAGTATGTCTCTCTCTCTCTGACATGTCTGTCTGTTTGCATGTGTGTGTCCATATGGGAGCAGAAGAAGCTTCCTGTGCTATCTCTGGGCCGTTCAGCTGATCTGAGACCAGGGGAGTTCGTGGTCGCCATTGGCAGCCCTTTCGCCCTGCAGAACACCGTCACCACTGGCATCGTCAGCACCACTCAGAGGGACGGCAAAGAGCTGGGCATCAAAGACTCAGACATTGACTACATCCAGACCGACGCCATTATTAATGTGAGCTTAGACACACACACACACACACACACACACACACACACACACACACACACACACACACACACACACACATACACACACCCTTTACACCCTGATTATTCTTTTGCTCAGGACACATGCATATAGAGATTCTGACATTGCTTTTGTTTAATATCTTGTAATGATGTAATGGTCTCTGTCTAATATTTCATGTAATCCGTGAGAAGTATGGAAACTCTGGAGGGCCTCTTGTTAACTTGGTGAGTATTGTTGAGATGGTTTATGTGGTTGTGGAGGATTCAATGAGACTATAAGAAGTCCACATTGTTATAAAAAGTGTCCTGTAGCACACTTTTTAGGCTTCCAACTTCTTGACCCCGTCAATTAAAAATCTGTTGAGCTGATATGTGAAGATGTATATTTTAATTCTATTCTGAAGGGAATGGAAGAAAGCCACAACTGCACTACACAGATATTATGGTGATATATTTCAAACCAATACAATAATATATTTGTCAAATTAAACTACAAACACATTAAAATAAATCAGTCTTAGAAATATCTGAACCCCCCAATCTACATGACATGAAACTCATATGGGCTTTTAAGCCCATAAACCTCAGATTATAAAGCTCTGCAATCAGATTGGGCCTCAAATTCATACAACTGTCATTTGATGCTGATTATCATACATATAAATGTTAGCATAACAGGCAAATTATGTACATACATATGCTAATGACTCTAGTAGAACTAGCTTCTACTGACTGTTGGCCTAAATGTACACTAACTCTTGTGTATGCTCGTACGTGTGCGTGTATTTCTTTCAGGACGGCGAGGTGATAGGCATCAACACTCTGAAGGTGACAGCAGGGATCTCCTTCGCTATACCTTCAGACAGAATCAGCCGCTTCCTCACAGAGTCACAGACCAAACACAGCAAAGGTCAGGGGTCAAAGGTTGAACAGCAGAACCAAATACAACCAGTTTTTTTGTTGTTTGAGATCCTTATAGTTGTAGAAGTATTTTGCATGAAGTTGGTATTTCTTAGTAAATCCCACCCCAGTTGTTGTTGTTGTGACAGAAAAGACAAGACTGCAAGGAAGACTTACAGAAGAACTGCAGTCGGATGCAGGTAAAGCTGAAACGCAGCTAAAAATTGAGTTTTCATGACTGTTTACATATTTGAGGTGCTGTTTGTGCCAGATTTATCCAGTTTATATTTCTGTGTTGTCTTCAGAGGTGTCCGAAGTGAAGAGACGCTTTTTAGGCATCAGGATGCTTACTGTCACCAAAACGTGAGTTCTAACGCACACACATTAAACTTAATATGAATGAAGATGAAGATATATACTTTATTAATCCCCTATTGGGGAAATTCGTCTTTTCACTTCTAATTATTCTTACACACTGAAATACACACTTCATGCACTTGTGGACATGCAACAGGGAGAGAGATGGTGGAGTGATGGGCTCGCCACGTTAGCGGCGCCCATGAGCAGTTTCTTGGGGTTAGGTTGCCTTGCTCAAGGGCACCTCGGCAGTGCACAGGAGGTGAAACTGGCACCTCTCCAGCTACCAGTTCACACTCCATATTGTGGTCTGTGGGATTTTAACCGGCAACCCTCCGGTTCCCAGCCAAGTCCCTACACACTGGGCTTCTGCCGCCCCAAATATTACAAACACAAATACAAATTTCATCATTTGTTCAAATGATGAGGGGCTGTTGATGATGTTGTTTGTAACAGTATTTCTATTGATATATATAGAGAGAGATATGATGTCTAAGATAAGATATATAGTGTTTGTAATAGCATTAGCATTAGCAGTGTTGTGTCTTTGTGTGTCTCAGTCTAGTGGCGGAGTTGAGACGTCAGAATCCAGACTTTCCTGAGGTCAGCTGTGGAGTTTTGGTGCAACAAGTCATACCTGACAGTGCAGCACAAAAGTATGTTCACACACACACGCAAAACCCCAAGCACATACACACACAGCACTGAAGACACCTTGCAAGGGAGACCGCGATTCATCAAAGTCTCATCAGCCGAACTTAGATGTTTGATCTTTGACTTTGAGGATTGGGGAGATTTTAAAAATCCATTTATTTTGTGTTGTTGGCATGTACACATTTTACATTGTAACTGACTGCAGTTTATTTCCTCTGTGTTTTAGTGGAGGTATTAAGGAAGGTGACGTTATAGTCAAACTAAACGGACAACCAGTCCAGACCACTGAAGACATCCTTGAGGTGTTACAACGTGATCAGCCTCTCCTGCTCGAGATTCGTCGAGGCAATGATGACTTACTGTTCAATATCCATCCTCAAGTTATTGTACGTTGAAGAACCGGACAGTTCATTAGTTTTAAGTGTGAACTAATGTTGGGCAAGACTCGGTATATTGTATTAAAGTTCCATTTGGCCATGGGCAACATCCTGCAAGGACTTATGAACAAGCCATATATGGAAATATGAACTGATCTGAAGTGATGGAGTGTCTGCAGTTCTAATTTCTGGTAAAACAAGAAAAGAATTGTGTTTTCTGTCCATGTTTACCAGCTTGATGATGTATATTTTATTTGATGGATTGTGATCAGCAGAATATTTGGGTGTCTATTATCATCCACACTTTGTTTGATACACATTACAATACTTAAAATACTGCAGAGGAAAATTGATTGCACTCTATGTTGTATGAAGCTCAAATAAGAATAAAAGCTTCCAACACAAGGAGCTGGTATGTATGTGTCTGTCCAGATCGTTCAGCAGCTGCTGTCCATCTGTGCAGACAGCAGGTTGAACTCCTTTGTTTATGTCTTCTCCTGCCTTCTCCATCCACTCTGCCTTGGAAAGACATTCTCCTAATTTAAAC
This sequence comes from Dicentrarchus labrax, assembly GCF_905237075.1. NCBI lineage: Eukaryota > Metazoa > Chordata > Actinopteri > Moronidae > Dicentrarchus > Dicentrarchus labrax. The sequence continues at coordinate 12,449,035 of NW_026136721.1, forward strand.
AAACCTAAGCCGACACCTAGACACACACTGAGCAAAATCCTGTTACTGGAAAAGTCAAGAATCCTCTCCTGTTTTGGTAATGAGAATCCTGATGCATACCATTTTCTGAACCTTAAAGCTGGGCACAGAAAATCCTTATGGGGCTGCTTTGATGGTCTTTCAGAAAACCCAAATGTCTCCTGAAGCTAATGACAAAACTCAGCTCGGCAGTGTTTATATGTTATGTTATATAACATGTTATATGTTATATGTGTTGTCCTGAGCAAACTCTCTTCTTGGTGGCATGACATGACACAGTCTTAGGTCAGGGTTAGTCTTGATTTGTTCTCCCCCCATGATGTCATTATAATGACACATACATACACATACATATAAAGATGACCCCACCTGTGTGTGTGTGTGTGTGTGTGTGTGTGTGTGTGTGTGTGTGTGTGTGTGTGTGTGTGTGTGTGTGTGGACCAGATCCAGACAGGCAACACTTCCTGCTTATTTAAATAAAGACTGTGCCATACTAGTACTGGCTGTGACGCTGTGAAAGACAGAGACGGAGGGATGATGGAAAAAAGAAAAGAGGGAAAGTGGGAAAGAGATCAAGAGGAAAGGGAAAAATGGGCTAAGAGAATAATAACAGACTGCCACAGGGGACAAATTACTACCTTATCACCCAGTAGGAGTCTTCCTTTGAGTCTAGAGTGTGTGTGTGTGTGTGTGTGCGTGCGTGCGTGCGTGCGTGTGTGCGTGCGTGTGTGTGTGTTGCTGGCCCAACTGTTTGAGTGTGTGTGGGGAGTTTACTAGTCTTGCCAAGACATATTGTCATAGCAGAGTGCCAGACTGCTTCACTGGGACAGTAGGAAGACGCTGCTGTTTGTAGTTACACAGACAAAACTTTACAACTGTCACTGTTCACACCAAATCAAAACATCATCAACAAAGACGTCTTGTTTCTATTATAAAGATGTCTGCATCTAGTACGTTTTCCCATAAGGCCTTCGTGTTTACATTGTGGAAGAGTTCAGCCCCTACTCAAGCCGTGGACCAATGAATGCATCACCATCTAGAGGCCAAATGGAGTCAAGTCTGGTTTAAATTAAACACAATTTATGATTCCCACATAGACCACTAGATGGCATGTTTGGTATAACAATTTGTTCCTGACGTGGCAACTGATGCTCAGGTCATAAGACTACTGTTTATGTGAAGTGTAGCTCTGGTTTCTAATGCTGAAGCTAAAGTAGAGGGCACTGTTAAACGTCTATAACCACATGAAGGACTAGTATGGATGTTATTCACAAGCAGTGCGCCTCCACACAGCCGTACTGTTGCAATCATCTTGTTTTTGTCAACCCTGTCTCTGTCACTATAAAAAGACTGACCATGTTATTAATTATGAGACTTCTGGTCAAAGGTTTTCTTTATTGTATAGAATCAAATGCTGCTTACAGGATAAATGATCAGAATTATACCCTTATACCTGCTGATAGAACAAATAACCTTATAGGAATACCATGGAATGACACATTCAGTGCTAAAGTGATCAGTATTTGGTATTATCCTTGCTACTCAGATTCACTGAGGCCTTTTCCACAGTGGTCGAATGTAACTACATTTACTCAAGTACTGTACTTAAAGGTGTGTAATATTTAGGAGGATCTATTATCAGAAATGGAATATTCATAGGTGTGTTTTCATTAGTGTATAATTGCCTGAAAATAAGAATTTTTGTGTTTTCTTTACCTTTTATCTTCAGAAGCGGCGGGCACTCTTCTTTGGAGTCTGCCATGTTGAACCGCCATGTTTCTACAGTTGCTCAGAACAGACAAACTAAACGCTGGCTCTAGCTAGGGGCCTCTAGTGTTATTTGCACATTTTGCATTCACTGTAGTTTATCCTTCATACTTGGTTGAGGCAAGGGGTTTCAGTTTCTTGCAATCTGCAATCTCACTGTTAGTGAGAGGTCAGTATTTAAAATGTTTATACCAAGCATACTAAAAAATACCAATCATAGGTCAGAACATTGCCAAATATGGCTGAATTCTAAAAGCCAGACGTGGTACTAAAGAGCCAACTCTTATTGCTGAGTTGACCTAAAGAGTCATAATTCCAATCATTACACACCACTAGATGCCACTAAATCCTACACACTGGTCCTTAAAGTCTTTTCTTTTCATGCAACTTTATACTTTTACTCCATGAAATAATGTGCTTTTTTACTCCACTACATTTATAAGACAGCTCTAGTTACCTTACATTATATTTTACAAATTATAAAATATAATGGTTTGTTATAAATGTTATAATAGAAAATGAATTGAATGAAAAACTATTTTGTTATATCTTTTATACAATTTTTCATACAAAAACATTTCTTGGTTCCAGCTCCACACATGTTCTACCATGGTTGGACAAAACAAGCATTGTGACCACATTTCTCATTATTTCAGAATTTCTCACTCTCAATAAAACTACTTATTTTCAGATGTTACAAAAACTAGTTTCACAACTACAGTAAAATGCTTTTACATTAATACATGAGTAATAATAATCTTATTATATAATACATAACAGTCACAGGTAACATTTTTTGTACATAATGAGTACTTTTAATAATTTAAGTAAATTGTTCTTATCATACTTACATACACACTTCGTCATGAATATTCAATGTTAAGAGAAAAACTTTTTTAAAACAAGTTTTCAGGGGCTTTAAGTACACAAACACTGAAAACTGTCTTCAGTGTTTGTCCCTGCAGTAGTCTTTCATCCTTATTTTTCATCCCACGCTTTTAACCCCCGCTCTATGGCTGATGGTTGGGAAGAGGCTGGGGTAGGGTCCAGGGACCTTAGATCCTCCAGGAAAGGCATCCATAGGGAATAATGTTCTCATGATGCTGTGTTAATCATTCAGAGAGAGAAAGAGATAAAGTCTGAGAGACATTTATTAGAGGGCACAATCATACTGCCGTAAATAATGCCACACTGTGAGTCATCTGTGACCTGACAACCTCATGACATTCTGAGCGCAATCAGCGGTGCTTGATGGATACTAATCAGAGGCTTCTCTCTGCTGTTTGCAAACACCCACGGACACACATGCATTTTATGTGTCACTCAAATTAACCTCAGGTGGAAGCGTCTGCAATTAGGGGATATAAATATTGAGCTGGTAATCTCTAATAATAAAGAAACCCCCCCTGTACTTAGGGTTAGGGTTGTAGTAATTCAATGTGTTAATGTTACGCTACTTTATACTTCTACTCCACTACATTTCAGAGAGTAACATTGAACTTTTTAGTTACTAGTTACTTTTCACATTCAGATAATTAATACATAATTATGTTGTATCATTATAGATTAAGCAACCCAGCAATATGTAAAGTAGTTGAAATTAGCCTCAGCTTTCTTAGCTGCGTTATTAGTGATGCTTACATGAATGCATCACTAATTTTAATCCAGTAATCCAATTTAAATAATTCTGAAATGAAACCTTCTGCATGATGAATACTTAAAGTCTATTTTGATGCTAATATTTTTGTGCTTTTACTCAAAAACAAATGACTGCAGTATTAATTCTACACTGCTGCTTTTATCTGAGAACTTCTTCCACCACTGGGTTTTGGACGTGTGCCTGTTCTCATGTGGTCAAGGGGGTAACAGAAAACCGGGAAATGTTCCAAGGAAAAATGTCAAAACAGGGAATTTACAGCGTGTGGCTTTCAGTCAAATCTCCAAACTCCAGAGACTACGCTCACAGCGAAGTTGTGAGTTGGAGGAACTTTGGAGGCACAGACTGCAGACTGGGGCATCTGGCATGGCAGCAGAGCTATAGACAGATTGGACTCAATTAAAAAAAAAAATCCTGTTAAAGTGTGGCATTACAGTAGTACAGGCCCTAACTACTTCCATCTGTCTGTAGTCCAACTCTCGCTGTATGACTCACAGCCTTACTGACCAAAACTACTGTGGGAAAGGTACTGTAAGAAAAGAGAGGAGAAAAGAAGACATTTGGAGAGAAAATAAGAAAGTGTGTCAACCTACACACACCCACACAACCATAGCAGTTTAATAGTGCAACATTTCTCACACAATGAGGCTCCACAACTGGACAATTAGTCTTGGAAAAAGCTGAGTAGATCCATGTGTTGTTGTGCTGAGTATCCTGCCTGCAGTCTATACTGGGCCTCCACCTCCACAAACGTGATGAAATAGGTAACGGCACATTCAAGTGCAAAGCTGTACACGCAAGGATATGAATATTTTATGACATGGAATATTTCACATTCCGAAGGCCACATAGAAGATTTAATGAGGGCTGTAATTCCAGGCATTCCTAAAATCAGTTTTAGAGTTTTTCTCTGGAAATACTCCACAGTCATTTCAAAGTTGTTGTTGGACTGAGGTGAGACAGTTGACTCCCCTCTTGTTGTGTTTCTCTCTCACCCGTTGTCCTTTCTAGGGTTGATTATACAAAAAAAAGGGGGACAATCGAGGGATGAAAGTTAAAAACAATAACTAGAACTTGAGTTTAACTTTCTTTCGCTGTAGGCTACACGCACACATGTGCCAACATAGGTGCTGAGAGAAATCTTCACACTTTTTCAGCCCCCTGCCACAGCTCTCACTGCCTGTCTCATCTTTCTTTGTTTAATTTCTTACTTCCACACCTTGTCTTTTTATAAAAAGGACGATGAGTCTCCACTGTCTGTTTTTGCAGGCTGTGCCCTTTTTCCTCGAAAGACTTCTCATTTCTTATTTCTGGGTGTGAATATGGTTGACATTAAACCTCCTGATAAGGGAGTTGTTTAATATTGCAGTAAATATTCTCTGGGCTGCCAGGTGTTGAAAGAAAATAAGTTATAACATCAGACATCTAAGCCACCAGGTGAACTTCACCAGTCCACTCTGGTTCATTTTGTTATCATTATTTTTAGTTCAAGACATTCAACAGACGATAGGCAGGACTGTTTTTACAACTACTGTAAGCATAGCATGTATTAGGCAGTAGCCCCTAACTCTACAGCTCTATCGCATCTTTCAGCTCATTGTTTTGGTTTTCTGGCCTGCAACTTCACTGTTTACTGTTTACTCTTACTGCACTTAAAGGTCCAGGGTGTAGGATTTCGCTGTAAGGTTTCATATTGCAATGCACCTCGTCCCCTTTCAAGCATATAGGAGAAACTATGGTGGCTGCAAAATACACGGAAGAGCCAGTTTTTGGTTTGTCCCTTTTGTTCTGTTGTAGAAACATGGCGGTTCAACATGGTGGATTCTGTGGAAGAGGACCCTCCATTTGAAGATAAAAATGGCTCATTCTAAGTGATTATACACTGATGAAAACCTATATATTATATCCCATTTCTGCCATACTCTGCAAATAGATCCCTAAAGTGCTATATAAATGCAGTCCATTTACCACTTGAAGCAGGGGGAAGCAGCTAGCCTGGCTCATTCCAAAGTATAAAGCTGACTAATGGATAAAATCTCATTTGTTTAATTAGTGGTTTATTTACTGTTTATTTGCGGAGGAGCAGTGACTTCCTGGAGTCTTGTAATTAAAATAATGCAATGTAAAACCTAATTTCTGCTTGTGTAGATTAACATGTTACACAATGATCTAGGCTTTATAAGACTCAAACTAGCAATTTCCCTCGGTTTCCATGGCTGTAGCTCAATACTCAGTACACAGACATGAGAGTGGTATCAATCCTCTCATCTAACTCTTGGCAAGAAAGCGAATAAACATATTTCCCAAAATGTTGAACTATTCCTTTGAGATTAAAGTATTTCCGTCATGCTCTGAGCAAAACTGTTCAGCAAAAACCTTTCAAAACAGAGACAGAAGCCAGTGCTCTGCTGTGGTTTTACACAAATTCCTCAGATTTGGATGGCCTCATATACACCTTGCCGAGGAAATGAGACAAACACACTCATACGCACGCACACACACACACACACACACACACACACACACACACACACACACACACACACACACACACACACACACACACAGTCACAGTCACAGAGTAAAGTGAGCCCAGAAATTCTTTTGTCAGGGCTCCAGTGATAGCTAAATCCTGTGAGCCCTTCCTCTGTCTCTCAACTCCCTCTTTCTGGCAGAGTGCTGACTCATACTCTCTCTCTCTCTCTCTCTCTCTCTCTCTCTCTCTCTCTCTCTCTCCCGCTTTCTCTGTCTGTCTCTCTTTATTTATAAATCCAGTCTGCAGCCTTCTTCCCTCAACTCCTTGTTTTTCTTACTGAGGTATTTCTTGGGATTTTGAATAATTCAGATGCATTTCCTCATCTTGTGACCTGTGTGTGTGTGTGTGTGTGTGTGTTTGTGTGTGTGTCTGTGCGCACGCTAACATAGGCAATATTATTTTGATTGTATGTGTTAGTTAAGTTCATGGATTGTGTGAGTGGGTGTGTTAATGTGTGTAACCGGCCCTAATCACCCCTCCTGCCTGTGCCGTTTATTTAGTGTTGGAAGAAACAGTGTAATTGCCTTACACTGTAGCTGTATAGCTGGTTAAATCTCTTAATGAGAAAAAATGCCTACTGTGTCCGAACTACAGTCCCAGTATTCTGTGGGTAACGTTGGCACACACATGAAAACCAGTGTTTTACTGTAGTTGGAAAAGGTTCCTCTTGTTTTGCATATTTTGCTTTTTGTTGGTTATGTCTTCCTGACAGAATAGAGATATTTGTTTCTTTACCCCAACAGTCATAGAGAAGTCTCTTTTTCATATTTTAAAAGCAGAAAAGGAGACGTCTGGGACACATATTTGTGAAAATAAACAACATGCCGGCCAAGCAAAGCAGAAACTGTAATCTTGGATAACTGCAAAGTACAGAACCACATGTTTTCTGATGGCCTGCTTTGGGGCCAGAATTGTCATATCTAAAAAACAAGAAGCTCCAAACTGGATTGCAATAAGACAATAGGTTAGCTAGAGGGAAATGGATTATGAACTTCAACCCTGAATATGCAAACAGTTTGAATTTACTGTAAATAACAATACAATACAATATTACAATACAATACATTTCTTTTCCCCACCAGTGGTAGTGTGTAAAGATGGGATGTGCGATCGGTTGGTTGGTCCATTAGTTTTTATTCTGTTAGTCTGTTTTCCCTATCAGGGGATATGTTAACAGTTAATTAAGTTAAAATATCCCTACAAACACTGGCCAGATTGCAGTTGTGGAGTCATACAACACCAATTCAATTCAATAGACATTATTTGTCTTTTAAGGGGCAATTTGAGGGAGTCTGTTGAAAAGTGCAACTGTATACTGTATGCACAAGGTAAAGTGACTGAGTTGATTGTACAGGCTGCTACAGCTCAAGTCTTATGTGGTAAAAGAGAACTTCCTTCTATTTGTTTTACATACAGACAATCCAAAATACATTCCTGGTGGCATAAGCTTAAAGTAGTGATACAAGCCCCTCAAAATTAACATTATGGATTTATGTTTTCCAATAAAATAGATTATTAATATTACTTAATTTACAAAAAAGCTAAAGTTAAATATCAATAGCACCATCATTAAAAGTGTGAAAAAAGTGTCTCGCCCTTTATAGCATCACAAACAAAACACTTGCACACACTCATTCCCCCCGTCAGGCTCCCATATTGTTAGCACGTGACTGAGCAAGATATAAAAGGGGAGAGAGAAGCGGGGGGAGGGAAAGAGAGAGTGACAGCGAGCATGGATGAAAGTGAGTCTATGTGTGTGTCTGGACATGTGAGTGTCTGTGTGAGTTAACGTATCTGTGCAGCGCGTTTGCTCTGTAGCTCACAGGGCTAAGACCTATTTATACACCCCAACTCCCACGCTCCAGAAACACTCACCCATGACATTTGTTTCCATTCTTTCTCTTCCTCACATCATCTTCTCATCCCTCAACTATTATCACATCTCTTATTCGTCTCTCGTCACCATCATCCCCGGACAGGTATTACACTGCAGGGGCATGCTACCGTGGCCTCGACAAAATGCCTTGCTCTCAGGTCTTACAAGTGTAGAATTGAAATGAATAGAGTGGACAGATCAGGGTCACTGCTGCCAAAAAGGTGTGATTCTCTTCTCTCAGTCGCTAAGAGCCTTTAGTAGTACTAAAGAGCTGCGCCCAGGGATGTAGACTGTTGAGGATGTATCCAAATGTGAATTCTGGTTTAAAATAGATACCTTCTTCACAAAATCCACATGCAGGGAACCAAGCCTCAGGATGGCTGAGGCTGACCCGCATGCAGTAGCAGGGACGGAGGGATGGAAGTACAGATGGACGCATGGGCTGATGGATAAACAGTAAAATCATCAAAGGGTAGGGAACAGAGGCGAAGTTAAGGTGATGAGAGAGCACCATATTGTGTTGCCGACCGTGAGAATGGTGATGTTATGTAATGGTGCACACACTCTAGACAGAGTCATGGAGCCAGGGGCAGTGGCTTTAGGGGGAAGTCGGATGGACCCCTCGCCTGCTAACGGGACTTCTTAAGTGCTTCTGCCATCAGCATTCTGTTGCTTGCGTAACCTCTCCAGCCCTGGGAACCCAGAGGAAACACGTGGCCACTAAGAGGGTTCCTTCTGGCTGAAGGGTGATTTCTCATTCCCTCTCTTCCTTCTTTTTTTCCCCATTTTCTCTCTCTCTCTCTCTCTCTCTCTCTCTCTCTCCTTCTTAGCAACAAAGGGGTTTTTCCTTCACAGCAAAAGAGCCATTAATTTACCACGCTCAGAGACAGCAGTTCCACTGAGGATAGAAGGATGGCAAGAAAAAAAAAAAAAAAAAGGGAAAGGGCAGCTTGTTAGGCATATTAATGCATATACTGTAAATGTGATCTTCTCAGAACATGTTAATCATTGAATTTAAATGGACCCATTGGGGACAGCAGGGATAAACAACATCTGGGGAGCTGTGAGGAAGGAAAGCAATGCAGCCCACCTTCATGCCCACAGACAAACATATGTAATGCGTACATGTATTAGCACATACTAGCTCACTCATGCTTGTATGCTTGCAGAGGCGATGTCTTTGGAAGATTTAAAATGCCGTAATACATTTTTTACACATTGCTATGAGACCGTCCTCCCGAGAAGAACAACAGCTACAGTCGTTTCAGGAAGTGCCTTAAAACAATATGTTTATGCTCAAGTGACAAAGCACTTTATCAGCTGTATGACAGGCGCTAAGATGATGATAATATAGAGCGACAAAGTCAGCAGATGGAGGAGGTCATGGAGTCAACAAAACATCAAACTGGAGACGGCTGTTCATTTCCTGTTTCCAACCGACAGCCAATTTTTTTTTAAAGCATGGCCACAATCATTTCCACAGCTTAAAGATTCTTTAAGCAATATTTTTTGTTAAAATAAGTGTTAAACAGATTTATATTCTGACTGTCATCACTGATATATACCCCAACTGGTCGAGGCAGACGACCACCCACCTAGAGCCGAAGGGTCTGTCCTAAGTTTCTGCCTTTTAACAGGCAGTTTTTCCTTGCCCTTGTCGCCAAGGTCTTGCTCATGGTGGTACTGTTGGGTAAATAATGTTATAAAGAGTTCGGTTTAGACCTGCTCTATTTGAAAAGTGTCCTGAGATAACCTCTGTTATGAATTGGCGCTATACAAATAAAACTGAATTGAATTGAATTGAATTGAATTGAATTGAATTGAATATAAGAGCATTCAGTTTTGGGTCCCCCAGACCTCCTTCTATGCTTTACTTCTAATGGCCAGTAGGAGACCGCTCCTTGGGCTGTGAAAACATCTGATAGAATTGGGTCTTATGGAAAAATTGTCAGATTTCTCCCTTGATTTATTACCTCAGTATAACGTTTCCAAATAAGTTTATGGTCTCAATCATTGGTTTCAAGTCTTCTTCCATGATGTTCATTTTGTAAACTATGGTCCCATTGCGAGTAAAATAGAGGATAAAGCAGGGTATGCTTTAGGGCGTAGCTACCTTGTGATTGACTTGCCATTCTCAGTGAGTCTGTCCATTGCGCACAAAACAGTACTCCACACGTCGTGGTAGGGTCACATTTGGTTCCCACTTTATCCAGTCCTCACTGCATGGTCTAGGGCAGGCAGCAGTATTTCAGTGTGGTGATGTGGGAAGGAGGGAGAGGACTGCTAACTACAAGAACGGCTTACGACACCTATACCTATTATTCTAACAACAAAGATCACCTTTAGCTTGTACTCTAACCTTATCCCTTCTAGTCATTTCAACCCTCATAATGAGGTTGCAAGGGAGCTTTTTCCTTTTTGGGTGGAAGCACATTGTCCATCAACAATCACAATCAGCTATCTAATCATGAATCATGAAAAATACCACAGTGAAAAAACATTTATTATTATCAAAGAAGAAAAAGGTAAACATTAACATATAAATAAACATATAATTGTCATTGAATTAGGAAATGCAAATGCAAACATTAAAAGACAGTGTGTATTGTATTGCACTGTAATTCTCTGTGTGCTTTGTTATAATTTAGGCACTTCAAAGCTTCCATAGTGAATCCACACATGATACACAAAAAAACCTCCTTTATCATTATTATCAAAAACCTATGAACATATTAGTTTCGATAGTATTGGGTATAGAACTAGTTTAACACCTGAAAGAGACTATAGCTGCCTGTAAGACATTCTGGAAAGGAAGGTCATCAATTTATCTATCCATCCTGCACATGTCCTTCCTCCCCCTTAATCTATTTTTTGTTCAGCCTCGGGTTCCTTTCTTCCTATCATACTTCCTTTGCTCTTTCCTCTCTCCAACCTATATTTGTAATGTATATTATGCCCAACACAGTGTCTGATATTTTCAAGAAGTGTGTTTTGATAAACACGTAGTGGCAAATGGCTTCTTAGAGGCATTTCAGGGGAGATCAACACAAATCACCACTGAAGAAGATGATGTGAAGTTCAAAGAGTTATAAAGCCACCAGAGATTTGTTGTTGCTATGGAGATGAGTGATTCTCTCTGTGTGTGTGTGTGTGTGTGTGTGTGTGTGTGTGTGTGTGTGTGTGTGTGTGTGTGTGTGTGTGTGTGCTTCACCTGATGTTTTGGGTGGGTGGACTAAATCTGTCACTGTAGCCACAGCTCAATAACTGCTTATGTGCTCATGTTGATCCACTGGAAGGTGTTTAAAGGAAATATAATGTATGTCACAGAGAGGATTGCAACACCCTCTCTCTCTCTCTCTCTCTCTCTCTCTCTCTCTCACACACACACACACACACGCGCGCGCGCACACACACACACACACACACACACACACACACACACACACAACAAATGAATAATATTTCAAATTTTAAGCAGTGCCACACACCGACATATTCCCACAGCCATCACTCGGGGCTTTTTTGCAAAAACACATATTCATATTTTAGTGAGAGACGTTAAATGTGTGTGCAAACACCATGACATCCCCATCTTTGATATTAACTCCTGCTTGCATGAATATTGTTCAAGCGTCACATGAGTCAGCGACCGACTGCACGTGCAGAGCGCACGGCACTGCCAGCAAGAGAGGAGGCGCCGGATAGTGCGCATGATCGAGAGTAAACACAGAGCACTTGGCGAACTGAAGTCATCATTTCACTTTGGACTAACCAGCAGGAGGGTAATTACTGGATAAATGAAAAGAACACTAATTGAACCACTAATTTAAGCAACATATAATGGGTTTAAAAAGTATCTCATGCCACTGACAGGAGGGCTCGTTTGGGCATTTCAGCACTGGACAGCTCTCTCCGCCTATCTCGCACTCACAAGCGCGCTTCTTGTATGTGCGCGGGGAAAGTGACCGTCCGTCACAGCCGGTGGGGGCACGAGCAGGGAGCATGGCGGCGGACTCTCCTCAGCATCATACTCCCCACAGCTGCTGCTAACGCCGAGCCTCGAGAGATGAGCATACCGGAGTTCCTACTGGAAGTGTCCATTGTGGTGATCGCTGTTGTCTCGCTGTTGACTAACTTGTCTGTGCTGCTATGTTTCACCCAGAGCGCCGAGTTAAGAGCCCACGTGCCAGGCATCTTCATCCTAAACCTCTCCCTCTCCAACATCCTCCTCACTGTCGTCAACATGCCCACCACGTTTCTCGGAGTGGCCACAAACGCGAAGCCCACCGGGGACTTCTTCTGCCAAGCTGTCAGTTTTGCTGAGACTTTTCTCACCACCAACGCCATGCTGAGCATGGCCGCGCTGAGCATGGACAGGTGGATAGCGGTGGTGTTTCCACTGAGTTACTCCAGCAAGATGCGCCACAGGGACGCTTTTCTGATGGTGGCGTACTCCTGGCTGCAGTCTCTCACCTTCTCCCTGACCCAGCTGCTGATGGACTGGGGAGGCTACAGCCACACTTACGCCTCGTGTACCGTTCACCTGGACGGAGAGGGGAGGTCGCAGCTGGCCGCTTATGCGACCTTCACGGCCCTGTTCCACTGCAGCAGCTTTGCGCTCAGCCTCCTCGTCCTGTGTTTCTCCTACCTGAAAGTTTTGAGAGTGGCCAGGTCCCACTGCAAGAGGATAGATGTCATCACAGTGCAGACTCTGCTTCTGCTGGTTGATATTCACCCCAGGTAAAGCATACAACTTTGAGGCTGTTAAATTCATGACTTGACTTGTTTTAGAATATTGTGCAAAAGCTGTTTTTTAATGCTACTGTTTTACATTATTAATGTATTATCTGTAATGACAAACATGAATGTCTCTCTGTGTCTGTCAGTGTGAAGGAGAGGTGTCTAGCTGAACAGAAGAAGAGGAGGCAGCGTGCCACTAAAAAAATCTGCATCTTCATCGGCTCCTTCCTCCTCTGCTTTTCACCCTATGTTATAACAAGGTAACACCCTGCTCTGTCTCTTTTCTTTATCACAGGCTATTATGCTAGTTGGTTTTCTTCCCACATGACTTTAGATGCTTTTACAATAATGGCCCTAAAAAAATCAAACTGTGTAACATTTCCTGTGTGTCTGATGTGTCTGTGATACAGTCATGGGTTTATATTGATTATTATGTCATTTTTGGACATGTAACATGCAAACAGACTAGACACAATATTCTGAACATACCTATTTTAAAAAAAAATTCACTCTCAAAATCAAGTTCAATCAACATCCCTGAAATACAAAATTTCAACATAACAATAAAGAGGTTAGGGTAACATTTATTCAAGGGATGTTGCAATGAATTTCATTATTCTGTGCAATTGTTCATATTTATGCATCCATTAGGTACTAGTGTCCACCCAATAGCAATGACAGATGGAACCTACTTACAATTATATTTTTAAAGTAATCAGCTCAAATGTGTTGGATTAATTTAAAATATATTAGGACAGCTAATAGAGACACCACCTACCAAGTTTCTACCCAAGTGGTTTTTTTTATGAATCATGAAACACGGGACGTGATGGTAAACTGTCCATTGTGCCAATGGATGGTATGCAGATAAATATATATAAGCATGAGAAAATAAGTCATAATAACTGACTTCTTCTGCTTGTATTCCTCCTGCAGGTTGGTGGAGTTGTTGCCTTCTGTCCACATCCCCCGATACTGGGGCATCGCAGCCAAATGTCTGTCGTATGCCAAGACCTCCAGCGACCCATTCGTCTACTGTCTGCTGCGGCAGCAGTACAGGAAGGTCCTGGTTAGTATCATCAGTCGGGTTTGGAGACAGGATCGGTACTCGCTGTCTGTCCACAGCACGAGCAGCACACTGGACACCACAGACGACAACTGTATTGCCAGAATTACCTGAGCTTGATGTGCAAATATTTAAATGGTTCAACACCTGCGTCAGGGTCAGGGTCTCTGAAGAGCAGCAGGCCCACAGATGGAAGAGAGTCGGTGCTTGTCTCAAGCTGGACACTGTCTTTAACAGGGGGGACATAATGTGTCTTCAGTGAGACCACATTGGCCTCTGATGTGTGCCAAAGGCCTTTTCAGACTCCACAGACGGCTGTTTCCACAGGGCGTGTCAGTTTGCCTGCTGAGGCATTTCCAAGGACACATTGTTTATTACTATCATTAATGTAAATGTATGGTTGAAGTAACCTTTAATTTCTTAGGAAGTGGTCTTCATGTTTCAGTAAAAATCCTGCAAAAATGTTTTATTCTGAAATCTGTTTTTGAAGCTAACATTAAAGTTTGTGTTAACAACATTTTGAACACATAGAGTGTAAAAATAGGCGTGAGGATGTGTGAAAATTGTTACATCACAGCAAAACCACAGATTAAAGAATAAACTCCATTGCCACAGCCACACTATGAGTCTATATACGAGTGAATCATTGCATTCTGGTAATATTGAGACACTGTAGGTAATTTGAAACATTGTTGTGTGTAGCAGTGGAACTTTTCTGAGCTGCAAGAGTGATTTTTACTTTTCAGATTTGTCTCATTTGAAGGATGCGTGATGAAGTTAAAGGATCCAGTATTTCTCATATATTTCACATTTCTTCAAGTAGAAAAAATAGACAAAAGTCACAACGCAATTTCTGGCAAAGGATTTAAAGGACCAGTGTGTAGGATTTAGAGGCATCTGGCAGTGAAGATGCAGATTGCAACCATTTGAATACAGCTCAGCCTTCCAAGCATGTAGGAAAAACTACGGTGGCTGAGAAAAAAAATGCAAAAGGCCCAGCTAGAGCTTTGGTTTGTCCACATGGTTGTTCAACGTGGTGGACTCCGTAGAAGACAATCCACTCCCTCTGTAGATAAAAACGGCTCTTTCTAAGGTAAAAACAAACAAAAAATAGTTCTTATTATTATTATCAGGAATTTAAACATACCTATAAATATTATATTTAATCTCTGCCATTATATCATCTTAAATGTTCCACACTGAACCTTTTATCACCTGGTGACCCCTCAGATTTATCTTGGGACCTTCTGGGGGGTCCAACCCCTATGTTGGGAACCACTGCTGTATACCCATGAAAAATTCCTATAATAGTCTAATAATAGATGATAATTGCAAGAGTGAAACAGCGAGGAACTTCAAGGTTGTAGACGTTTCAAAGACTAATGGCAGATATTCTCACACTGAACTGGTGAACGGGCTCAGCAGCAGCCCTATTCTGTCAGACAAAAACAGGCATGAACTTCCCTCACTCCCACCCCCACAAGCCACGTTTCTTCCTCATGTTCCCCACACACACACACACACACACACACACGCAGTGCTGTGCAGTGTAATATGATCGGCGCTCGCTCGTAACGCACAGCAGTGAGCCATAATCCTGGCGCGCCGTACTTTTCTCGGGTCAGGGATGCTCCGCGCAGACAAAGGAAGGAGGTTCCCGTACTGTGGGTGGTAATTATCATCCTGCCTAGAGAACGGAAAAGTTGCAGCTTCAAACACACACTGCCACATCACACACCGACGCTGTGACAAGCAGCTTACTGCACTCCAACATGCGTTTAGGACTTTCCGTGCTGTTTCTTTCCTTGACGAAAAGTTGCTGGTGCGCCCCGCAGCAGACTTGTCACCCAGGAGACGAGCTCTTAGGTAAGGTCACCTCGAAACAAATGGTTCGCAGAAGTATGGGTACTGTATGAAAGCCAGGCTGCAATGCGTGATGCGTAGAAAACTTTAAGAAGAGACTTTTTGAATAAGAAATATGGACGATTTAAGACCCCCAAAAAATGGATAGCTACTTACTTATAACAAACATTTAATTTAATTTAAATATTAACAGGGAATATGCTTTTTCATTTAAATGCTGTAAATAATGCTTGGAAATAACCAGTTTTACCGGTTTCTTATTTTCCCTCTTTATTCTCTCAGTCTTGCTTATATAGTTGTAAAAGGCCTGTAAAGTTTCTTTGTCATGAAAATTTGAGCATGACCTCATGTTGTAGACACATTGTCACCTGCTGTTTTTTTCAGCCTTGTCATAAACAGTAATAAAGCAGAGTCCCTGCTTTGGCTCGTCTCTTTGCTTTTGAAGATGTCGCCTCCTAGCGTTTTATGTGTTACCCACTAATGCTTCTTTATGTGTGTCGCTCGGCTTGTGTTCTTTCACAGGAAGATGCAGCAACAACGCTTTTGAAGAAAAACGTACGTGGCAAATTCATTTCACTTTGTGTAATTTAGGGCATCACATTATAATACATTAAATCATATCTATAGATGGATTTTGGAGACCATATTTTATACTGCAGGTACAGAAAGGGATCAGAGCTGTAAGATGGCATGTTACATAGAAAGTGGACTATGGATGAGCTTTCATGCCATGACCTGACCTTCAGGGCTAGAAAACCAAACTATTTGAAATACCAAGCGCCACTGCAAGATGCAACAGGCCTCCTTTCCTGATAGCCAGTCGTTCAGAGAAAAGTGGGCTGTTGCACTCCAGCACTCAAATCCTTAGTGGGAGGATTTATGGAGTTTCAAAATACTGTACTTTCCATTTGGAAGCACCAGGTGTAGCATTTAAAAAAAAATAGATCATAATATTTCTTCTCTTAAAGACATGACAGATCTTTCAGCATGAGCCATAAAACGATTAAGCACTTTTGAGTCCAAATTTTATTCTAGATCCAGCAGTAAAATTACAACAACCAAAGAAAATCTTTTTTTACTGACTAAACTATAAATGAAGTTACCAGCTTTCTCTGCCCTCTCTCTCCCACAGCTACCTGCTCAGAGCTGAACCTGGGCTACTGTAATGATATGGAATACTCTAGGTGGGTTGTAGAGGTTGGTAATACTGTGGACGAGGCAATCACGCCAGATTAAAACTTAAACCATACACACTGTGCATTTTAGACCATTGCTGTTAGTCTTTTGATTTCAGTTCTCTTCATAAGTTCCTCACAGCTGATTGTGGGCATTATGTTTGACAACTTCTGTTCAAATGCTGCACCTCCAGAACCATGTTTCCCAACATCCTTGGCCACCAAAATCGCTTTGAGGCAGAGTCAGGGGCAGAGTACCTCCTCCTGAGCGTCATCCATGGCCTGCTGAACGGGGAGTGCTCCCCTGAGATACGTCTCTTAGGCTGCTCGGTAGTCGCCTCGCCCTGCCAGAATGACAAGTTGATCAAACCCTGCCGCAGCACATGCGAGGCACTGAGGAAAGACTGTATCCATGCCTTTGAAGCCATCGAAATGGCGTGGCCCTACTTCCTAGATTGTGACCGCTTCTTTGCCAGCGACCAGGAGGGCTGCTTTGACCCGCTGGTAGGGCTGAGAGGTAAAAGTCACACTGTTGTGTTGTACTGTTTGGACCAATAATTCTCCATGAAACAAACACAGTATCCTTCTCTCCCTCGATAATTCCTGGTATCCCTCCTCCAGCCAGACAGGAGCTAGCAATGTCCAGCCTCTCTCCTGAAGAACCCAGCACCATCATTCAGTTCACCTACACCTCTAACACCCAGATGTACAGCTTACTGAAGAGAACAGCAGCCAAGTGCTCCCATATCGCCAATGTCTACAGCATTGGACGCAGCACAGAAGGCAGGGATCTGCTGGTTATTGAGTTCACGAACAACCCAGGACAGCATGAGCTATGTGAGTAAGGAAGAGTAGGGTATATTCATTTTGTGATCATGTTAGTATTGTGTAGCCTTGTGATTTCATTATTTGTATTATTGATCTGCATTTGGATCGGTTAGAATTACTAACACCCATTTTAAAACCTGCATCAATCAATATTTGGGGCACTGGAAACAAGCTGTAAACACAACACTGATGTAATATCACCTTAATGTTGATATGGTGAACTACAGTAGTGAGCACATCTAGCAGATACTCTACACTGTTAAAGTGTACAGTGAGCTTATCAGTGTATTTTTGCTGAGTGCTGGAAACAATGCTAATGAAAACAGTGAGAGTGAACCAAAACAGTAAAGTTGCAGGTCCAAAACAGGGCTAAAAGGAGAGTGAATGTCAGACTTACATTCATCAGGTGGACACAAACACAAAGTTGCTTTGTGTCTGCTGGATGTGCATATGTAAAAAAATGTGGTTTAAGCTTGTTCTGGTGCCCTAAGTGACCAAAAAAAAAAATCAATTGATGCAAACCATGTTTGTTTCTGTCTGTCTGTCTGTCTGTTTGTTTCTGTCTGTAAACCATAGTGGAGCCAGAGATCAAGCTGGTGGGAAACATGCATGGCAACGAGGTGCTGGGCCGCCAGCTGCTACTCTACCTGGCCCAGTACCTGTGCTCAGAGTACAATCTGGGGAACCAACGAATTCAGGCCCTAATAAACACCACCCGCATCCATATTCTGGCCTCCATGAATCCAGATGGTTATGAGCTGGCCGCCTCAGAGGTAGAGGATAACAATGACCCGGAGCTCAGCAACCAGGAAGTAAATATTGTTAACAGAAAAAAAGACAAACCGCCATTATCCGTTCTCAATCCACTATCTGTTTAACTTAAGGTGTGGAGGTGGAGGAATGAGGTACTCTGTTGAGGGAGTTTGAGGGTTTTTACAACGTTGTTTGTGGGTTGTGAAATGGGACAGCATGGAGCAACATTATGACGACGTTGTAACTGTGTATTTTATGAACATAGAGGCTTTGTTAGTTTTAAAACATCAAGAAAAATAACACATTTCTCTTTTACCACAATGTACTAAAGGATAAAGAACGGCCTTCGCTCTGCTCTAAGAATGTCCTTCATGTTGTTAGAAACTGATCATGACTGTGGGTAGGCCTACTCTGATTGTGCTATTATACAAAGAAACTTAATCAAGAAGACAAGCAGTAATAAATCAGTAATTTTGGAAAGCTGCTGGTAGATTAAATTACTGTTATGTCTCAGTCCTGGTTCAGTTGCTAAATTAGATGTAAGAAATTAGAGTACTCAAGCCTTCCACCTTCTACCTGTTACCTATTTTCTACTAACCAGGCAATTCAACACTAATCATCACTTTACTGTCATGTTTAGCTATTATAGACTTCTACATTGTCATCCCTTTGCCTGCCTTTTAATGCCCAGTATAACAACACTGACACTGACTATTAATTCACTAATATCTCAGGCTGTGTCACTGTGCCTCTAACAAACACTGCATGCATGAATGCTGTAGGCTGATTATGTGTATGTCGTACAGGTTCCATTGGGGTGTCCACTATGCAGATCATCATTGCCTGTGTATGAAATAGGCCATGTAAAATGTACTCTGTAGCCTAATATCTACTATACTATATATACTAGGCTATATAAAACTACTCAGAGAGAGACATTTTATATACAGACTGATTGCACCAGTCTTAGTGGTTCAAAATACATACATGGTTGAAACATTAAAGTTCCAGTGTGTAACATTTAGGAGGATCTTTTGGCAGAAATGGAATATCATATTCATAGGTCTGCTTTCATTAGTGTATAATCATCTGAAAATAAGAATTGTTGTGTTTTTGTTACCTCTGAATGAGCCATTTTTATGTACACGGGGAGTGGGTCCTCGTCTTCGGAGAATGTGCAAACCAAACACTGACTCTAGATAGGGCCTTTGGCTTTTAACTGTTGTTTCTCCTACACACTCTATTCAAATGGTTGCAGTCTGCAACTTCATGACACTAAATCTTATGCACTGGTCCTTTAAATAAAGTGTGCAGCATATTGTACCCTTTTATTATCACATTTAGAACTTATTATGTAGACCAAACTGCTTTTCATTTATTCATATTATGCATACTGCATGTATTATAGTATTTTTCCAATTATACTTAGTTCATCAAAGAGCAAATTTAAATCTCAAACTGTTCCTGTATTTGTACTGTATATGGCAACATATACATATTGGTCTATAATATGCAACAGTTTGCATAATCCAAAAATCCCTTTGTGATTATTTGGATGGATAGATAGATAATAAATTATATGTATTTGCTGCTCCCCTCTAATGTTAATGAACAACGGTTTACTCTTATAATTTGCTTCTCATAACGGATACATGGTCTTGTCTACATGTTAACAACAGAATAAACCTAGGTAGTCTAACATGTTCCTTCTTGTACTTGTACTTGACTAATATTCATCAAATTTGCCAAATATTTTCTTCCCATTATCACTGCTCCTACTAATGTCTACACATCATCCCCTTTATCATCGTTGTCATCAACATGAATGATGATACACTTTTTGATACTCCGAGCTGTTTGAACCTACATTTTTCAGGGTCACTTGTTGAATGGATGGACCAATGGACGGACCAACGCCCAGAATATTGACCTCAACCGCAATTTTCCGGACCTCACCTCCGTTTTCTACCGGAACCGGCGCAGCAGGCACTACCGCATTGACCACATCCCAATCCCTGACGCCTACTGGTTTGGCAAGGTGAGGGGATAGTTTTTATTAATCATATTTATGGACAATTATCCTTATTAGAGACAGCATTTCAGCTTTAAATCCCAAAACAATACAATCCTACCTTTGGGCTGTAGGTGGCACCAGAGACCTATGCAGTGATGAAGTGGATCAGGTCACTGCCCTTTGTTCAGTCTGCCAGCCTCCACGGAGGGGAGCTTGTCATCTCCTATCCCTTCGACTTCTCTAGACACCCACAAGAAGAGAGGATGTTCTCACCCACTCCAGATGAGCAGGTATGGAGGGAGGAAAGATGTCTGAATTGCTGAACAGTCATATTAATGGTTGCTGGAAAATGTGCAGCTGTATTGTCCTCCTCCCTCCCTCACCATACACTTAATAATCTCTCCGTCCTCAGGTCTTAAAGCAGCTGGCTCGTACCTACGCAGACGCCCACACTACCATGTCAAACAATGACACAGAGAGGTGTGGAGCCTCCTTTTACCGAACTAGGGGCATCATCAATGGGGCATTGTGGTACAGTTTTGCTGGTGGTGAGATACAACACTTTCCTCACTACAGAGAGAGCCATTTCTACATTATATTTTTTCCATACCTATACATATTTCTTGTGAGGGACTCATTGTGTACATGTCTTCATTGCAGGTATGTCAGACTTCAACTACTTGCACACTAATTGTCTGGAGATCACGGTGGAGCTCGGCTGTGACAAATTCCCCTCAGAGGCCGAGCTCTACCCAGAATGGAAGAGGAATAAGGAAGCTCTGCTCAGTTTTATGGAGTCTGTAAGAAACCTGAGAATGTACATATTTTTTTAAAATTTCTAATAATAATGGAAGGATAAATAATTGACGATGAAAGTGTGTCTCCTTGTCCCTGAACAGGTCCATCGAGGGATAAAAGGAGTAGTTAAGGATGTCGATGGAAATGGGATAAAAGGTGCAACTATCTCTGTCAGGGGGATTAGGAAAGATGTCACCACAGGTAAACACAATCCTGCATGGTCACATTTCCCGGTTAGTATTGTAGGACAGTAGTATGTTCATTTTTTGTTGCTGTTTATTGGAGCCCTCAGGAAGTTGGTGTGATGGTGTGGCTGTGAGGCATATTTTGCTAAAGTTAAACTTGGATATCAAACATTTTTAGCCATACTAGTAAATGTTCATGTCCCCCTTGGGATGAATTGTAATCACTTTATTGATCCCCTAGCTTTACCTTTAGCATCATC
The DNA here is from genome assembly GCF_905237075.1 of Dicentrarchus labrax. Lineage (NCBI taxonomy): Eukaryota > Metazoa > Chordata > Actinopteri > Moronidae > Dicentrarchus > Dicentrarchus labrax. Next base: position 12,470,571 of record NW_026136721.1, read on the forward strand.
ATCATCAGTTCAAATTGTTATTGTGTCCAGTACTCTGTTTGGGGTTATTCTTATGTTGCAAGGTATGTTTCCAGTTTTAGGGTTAGGGGGTTAGGGTACTTAAGGTCCTGGTGATATGCTACCATTAGGTATTTTAACCAAATACATGCAAAAATAATGATATGCCCACCATGCTGACACTTAAACTTGTAAATATGGTTAACATTTTATCTGCTAAACATCAGCATGTTAGCATCATCACTGTGAGCGTGTTAGAAATGCTAGCATTAGCATTTAGCTTAAAGAACCGCTGTGGCCAAGTTCGGCCTCACAGATTTGTTTATATGGACATTCTCCCCTTTACTACGTCCCTTCTTTCATTTATTTGACCCCCTCTCTGACATGTTTACTGTATAACCCTGTTCTCCTTCTACTCTTCCCTCTCTTCCCCTCCCACCAGCTGAAGATGGAGACTACTGGCGGCTGTTAAACCCCGGTACTCACATCATGACAGCCACAGCCAAGGGTTTCTCCAGGGTCAGTAAGAGGGTTCATCTGCCTCACAACATGAACAGAGCTGGACGTGTCGACTTTGTCTTGGAGAAGGTTGGATCTTTGTCTTCTTTATGCTGTTCAACCAATGCTATTCAAATATCCTTCTTTGATCATACTTTCTACCCATGCATGGATTAGTTTTAGTTTTTAACACATTTATTTGTCAGGGACCATGTAATGGCCAATCATATATCCAAACATACAGATTCAAACCATTACACCCAACAACTGTGCAATATATATATAATTAATCATTTTCATTACTCCAATAATTTGCAGCAGGAGTTTGTTCCACCTTAATAGTCTTACATTATAAGACAGATTGTACAAAGGGAGAGCTTCTTTTAAGGGTGCTCTCCATCTTCACCGCTTCTCTTGTCCTGCCCCCAGGTTCCTGTGGAACCCGATATTGACGACCACCTCTTCCCTACAGTAGACACATGGGATCGATTCGACCCCTACAATCAGTTTGAGCGCTACACTGAGCCAGACGTAGGTGAGGGAGCGATAGAGCGGGAGGAGAAACCATGGTGGTGGAACTACTTCTCCCAGTCTGGCATCTCTCCTCCACACTGGCTGCTGCGAAATGTCTAGAGGCATTACAGGACAATAAAGATCCCAGCATACCACTGGGAGACTGGTGATGGACAGGCCCACATCCAGTCTAACCCAGCACCGTCAGAGGCATCTACGTGGCAGGAACTGTATAACTGAAATCAGCAGTACCTAAATAGATTTCAGTGCTTCCTAGAAGGATGTGAATAGACTTTTTACCATTGGGCAACAAATTCAAATTCTGGTCTGTAAGCGGAGTTTTGGCCAATATTACTTTGCAGCTGCATTTAACTTGTAGAGTTAAGTAAAAATGGAACCACTGGGAAGTGAATGAGTTACGGATGCATATCAATGGTCTAACTTTTGTAGATTTTTTACAGTCAAAAATAATGGTATAAACTTATTTGAATATTGTGGTTACAGATTACAGTTTAACATGTGATGGCAGCTGCATAAAATGTCTTTGTGCACATTTTTAAAAATTGAGTGGAGTACAAATTTCATGCAGATTTGACTTTTATGAAAAAAAAAAAAAACTTTGAACAGGTAATTTCCCTGTATGTTTTAGCCACACTGTACGCATTACATGACGCATACGTGCTACAGTCAAAATCTTCTGAACCTGTAACAGCATCTCATATTGAGCACCACATTTAAGCTTGGATTAGCAGCAATAATGTGCCAATTGTGATCAGTAGAAATTCTTGCTTTGTTTGTTTTTCACAAGCATGAAAAATATATATTAAATATTTGTGCCATATCTTCTTTCATTTTTAAATTTAGAAATGATTAAGTAATATATTTCCGAGTTTAAGGTGAGTTGTTTTACAGCTTTTCGGTTGAACCTATATTGAGAGGTTATTGTAGCCTTTAATCATAAGAGGGCGCCCTAGAACATGCAATGACAGACTGTATTCCAACTTCATTAAAGTCAATGATGTGTAACATTAGTCTAATTAGTAATATATGGTAAAGGGCGTTTGTACTCTTCATTCATTCATTCATTCATTCATTCATGTATTTCTTCACAAACGCATTGAGTCTTGATTCACACACGCCATCAGTGAGAACTGGTCTAGTTTGTGGATTTTACAGTCACAACTTAGGTCTCAAGTGAAGGTCGAAGTAGTTCCTCATCATTAAAGAAGCTGTTTCTGCGGAACAACACGTTTTGTTTTAATTAGGCCTACGTATAGGACTACTGACCAGCCACGTGCTGTATCCTTGCGCCTTCCCGGTACGACGTGCATTTGCTTTATTGTGATTGGCACCAGTTTCTTTGAGGTTCTTTATTGTCGAGTAGTTTAACTCATAGGCTCTGTAGACAAAACATTGAAATTAAATTAATGTTACTAGCTGGTCGGCACATTGTACCCGTCCATCCTAACGGGACAATACGCTAAGTTACGGAATTTATCTAGTTTATGTGAGAAAACCCAAACGCGCCATGTTCATTTTCAGCCTCACATACAAATGAGTGACTCATGTCTTTTCTTCAGCAGGCAACCCCAAGGTAGGCTAGTTAGCAGACCTGTGTTCTTTAGAGCAGTGGGCTCTCTCTGTGCTACCGCTTACTGTATCCACTTACTGTATCCACCTGTCAGTCGGTGTGTAAAAACAGTTCCTGGGTATTCTGCCTGGCTAGCATGAAAACCAGCTGGACTCTGGGTCTTTTGCAGACCACAGAGGAGGAGATTCAGAGGAGCTCTGGACCCTTCCAGCTCCACCACACCATGTTTATCAAGTTTTATGGAGGGTTGTTTTGTTTTCCCGTTTTGCATCACTTTTATTATATTTTGGCCTGGTGAACCTCCTATTGCTGTACATATCTGCTAGTCAGTCATACACAACAAACACAGCATGTCTTGTCTCATTATTGCCCAACCTATATCAGAGACAATATGTGTGTTATCCGATATGAAAACTGTTTTTAAGCCAGGAATGCCGAAAAAAAACTTGGTAATTTGGTGGTAATTTATTTATGTCACTGCTAAATTTATCCAGCAGAGTGCGCTGCGATGTATAATAATGTGCCATGCAGCACAGAGTAAAAGAGAAGAAGCAGCTCTCTGCAACGTCAACTAGAATGGGTTGATAGTGTAGATGTTAAATTATTTAACACCTTAAGGTATATTTAACCTGAATATTCTCTAATAAAGAATAATAAAGTTATGTATTTTAGAAAGCAGCTTTCTGAGCGTGTTTGCAGACTAACATCAGTGCAAAATACACTAATTGGTGAATTTTCCCCCTCTAAAATCGGCATTGGTCTCATTCTCAAAAATCCCCCCCCGTCTGGCTGTACTTATTTAAACTAAGGAAGACTCACTTAATTTCATTTAATTTTATACCAGTAAGACATATCAGTGAGGCACAATAGGCTACTTCTTACACAGCTAAATGGATACAGCCATTATCAGTTTTATTACTTACACCTGTGTGTGCTGTGTGGAAGTGTTAGGGTTGATTTTATGACAAGCAACAAAAGTAAGCACCTTTTTTTTTAATGTTTCAAAAATCGCTGTCATCTGAATGTTATACCGCCACACCTTTTTGTGCTTTTTATTAAATTATTTATTTCAGTTTTAGGATATATTAGTTTAAATAAGTATAAATCTTGATTCAGCAATAAAAGACACACAGAATCAACAGCAGCAGTTTACGAGACTGAATGAGAAGCCTCTTGTCACATTGTTCTTTGAATTGCTGCTTTAGGCATTAGGTACTATAAATACCAATGATAATGACAGACATAAAATTAATCCATGGTGGCACTATAGTCTGTAGTGTCTGTTTATTTAGGTCTGTCTAGCATAATCCACATGCACCACCTGCATCCTCCAGCTTACCCAATTGTCACAGCTGGAGCAGAGGATTCACAGCAGTCTGTCAATAATATCTGCTGGGGACTGGATCGCGTGCAACCTCTCCTAACCTCACACTCCATCTGCATCTGCACACTGACCTGTGCTTGAACTAATGTATGTTAAGTGTATTAAGCAAGAGCACGATTCATATCCATAATCTATCACATAATTAGCTGCACTCAATGGAGCCTGTATAGTTTAGTCTATATTATGCAATTCATGCAGTTAACAAGGAAGCTGTGTAGTTATTGACCATGTAGACTGGTCATATATACTTAAGTTTTATGATGATAATGAGCTTAATGCAAGCCTGCTGTAGGTGGAGAAATCTCCTCATTATAAGATCATGTATTAGTGAACTAAATTGAATCCAACACAAATAATGTGGGCTGTACCAATAACTCTTGGACATTTCATTCCTGGTAATAAAAGTCTCATGTTGGAGGTCATAATGTTCCTAACATCCCACAAATCTGGATGTAAACCATAGATGTTATAGATTAAAAAGTTAACCATTTCATACTTAAGCCAAGGTAATGTCCCTTTGAATTAGGTTTGGGTCTGTAGCAGTAGCATAAGTGCCTCTGTGTGTTGCACTATGAAAACATTGCTAGAAGTATTTAGAGTTTGGAGTGGCAACCTTATGTTCTGATATATGACTTGATAAAAACGCACAGGTTTTCCTTTAACCTTCTAACCTTTTTGTTATAGGGAGAGGAAGCCTGGATGCGTATATGCCATACATGCAGCCATGGATGTGCGTTTCCTGTTCACTTTAAAAACTCCAGAACAAGGTATCACATACACACAACACAGTGATTACCACTACACACATAGTCTGTTTATACCAAGTGTGAGCCTATCATGAAATCACCCGTTGGTTTGTGGAGTACCGTTTTAAAATCTCAAGTTTGGCATTATGGTCATTGACCATGGTAGTTTTTCAGAGCCAGTGTCCGTGATGTAGCCCGAGTTGAGTTACACTCATTGGCTGAAGAAGAAACTGTTTACTGAGCTAATAAATCAAGTGAGCAGTAGGGTCATTTTTCCATAAGGCTCAGTTCTATTAGACTTCTTCTTTTTTTTGCACCCACCTGCTGGCCATTAGAAATAATGCAGGTTTAAGACACTTCCATGTTCAATTCAGACCCAGAAGCTTTGTCCACTAAATGTTTATTGTCAATGATTAAAACAATAGTTTTTGTTAACTGTGCGCTTTGGGCAACTGCTTTGTCTGGATTTCACTAGATGACAACAGCAATCAACTACTTCCTATGGGTGATGGGATCCTACATGAAATTTTGTCTGAACTTTCTTTACTGGGTTGAAGGGAGTGGGGTTGAGTAGGAAAATGTGATGTCATGTACTTCTCTGCACCAATAAGGATGGAGCAACATTTAAATCTAAATCTAAATCTGGGACACATTCAATCTGACAGTAGTGTGGGTTGAACAACATCTGCAATGTTTTCGCTCGTTTGGTGGGTGTGTCAGAGGTGTTATCCAATCAGCAGCAACGTACGTATATATAAACCCTGCCGTATTAAAAAGGCAGTGTGTACACAACAGGGTCTTAGAGGCACCACTGTTCCCATTTAAATAAACGTTTTGTTACGTGAAATCAGCCCTGGTGAAAGTTGGTGGGTGTTTCTGATGTTGCCTGGCAGTGGACAGACAAATTTGATCAAAACACACCCACAAAATTCTGATGAAGTGATCACGATCAAGTTTTTGACTGGTAAGGATGAGAAAAGTGTAATTGAGTTTTCTGGGACTTTAAATGCTGGCTGTCAAATAAATAAAGTCCTGGTAGCTCCATCTGCAAATTGTCTCTGATACTGTTGCTTGTTGTAAGACATCTTGTCTTGCATTGTTTTGTATAGTCTCTGTTTGTCTTAATGATGTTATTAAAACCTGCTGTAGAACAGACAGCCGCAACTTCTAATTGTTGCAAGTAGGTTGTCCCCTAATAGTCGAGTAAACTGTCAGTCAATGCTCTTTTCATTAGTTGGATATTCACAGAAACAAAAACAGCGTAAACAGGAGCTGCACCTTGTGATCCGGATGAAAGTATCAGGAGATTGTTGCACCATGGACCATTTCTCTTTTAACACAGCACTACTGCACGTGTTAACCTTACTAGCTACTGCAGCTAGCTAGTTAGCGGTCCTATGAGTGTATCTGGACTGTGGACTCCAAGTACCAGGGAGGTTCGTTTACACTATAGCACAGGAGCTTACGACTGCCGGGAAGCGGGGCCAAACTGAGCACCATAGCCAGAGACAGGCAATGGAGCCAGGCTTAGCAGACTTAGTGCAAAAGTCGGCGACCAGCCGACTAATGGCTTTAACTAACGACTACTAGTCGTCTAGGAAAATGTAGTAAAACACTGAAAGGTTGTTAAACATCCTCCATACAGTTAAACTTTGTCTCAGTAATTAAGCGAAAAATGTTGATCTAATAAGTTTAAACTAAAAGTTACTGAACATCACTTTGATGTGAGAACCTTTTCCCCTCATCTTGTAAGCAACAGAACATCATTTGTTTCCCAAGAACATCTATTGTGTGGGAGCTTGCTCTTGACTGTAGCCTTCACGCAAGCAGAATCTACAGTATGAATGGAGAGAGATTCACATGACTGAGCTGAATGACATTCCCCAAATAAATAAAATGTAACTTCATGTTGAAACTATATTTTCTCATAAAGCAAAATCTATTTCTTCTTGCCTCATCAATGAACCCTTTTGCTAATATTAAAACAACATGAACAGTTATGATGCTTTCATAGGCTTTCTTTTTCAAAAGGCCATTTTTGAATCATGCTATAATTATCTTCTTTCCAAGGCAGTGTGTTCCCAGATGTCTCCTCCTTATGTTCTTGGAGTGAGTTTCCATCTGGCAGACTTCTACTGAGGCCTCTCTCTCTCTCTCTCTTTCTTTCTCTCTCTCTCTCTCTCTCTCTCTCTCCCCCCTTGCTCTCTCTCTGGCCTCCCCAAAGTAGTCAGTTTCAATCAGACTGCATCACTTTCGCTAACATAACCCATTTTAACACTCTGTACATATAATGCAAATGCCAAACCACTTTGCTCTGAACTTCCTCCATCTTTCTATTTTCCTCTCCCTCTTTTCTCTCTCTGTTCCTCTGTGTCGGTCTGTCTTTCATTCCTGTAGCTATCTAGCTGCTATGCCCCAGGAGTAGAGGCCTGCTCAATGTGGCAGAGATGATTTGTTTGCTTTGCAATTATTTTCCGTCAGTGGAGACAAATGGATTCATACTCCATAGAAAAACCCACACAGACAGGGCCGGAGCGATGAATGCAGTGGAACAGACTAATATGTACTGCCCAAAGATAAAGATAGAGGTTGGGGAAAATGGACAATGTAGGGTAAAGAATAGATGGCTTTATAAAAAGCTCTTAGGACACAGAGTATCTTAGTAACATATGACTGCACTGTATATTAAAATCTGTGGTGGTGTGTTAATTGTTGCTTATAAAGAGCAGGTCAGTGTTTTGAAGTGACAGCCCCATAATGGTCCTCACATATCATGGACTATTTGGTGTGCAGTTGATCTAATTAATCTTTTTATTGCCCATCCAACTATGCATTGTTGCTGCTGCCTGTCCATAACTTTCAGCTGAGCACTGGCCTTTGTTTTACCAGTAACTACTTTTTATCTAACCCAGTCTCCTAAAAATTGCATTTATATTCTACTAATATACAAGTGCAAATTAAAAAAATCAATTTTTTGAAAGAAACTTGACAGTTTTTTTAATCAACATAATGATTAAATTACTTTGATGAACTTACCTGCAACCTAAAGCATTATTTACATTTTTATGATAATGTTTTCACATTATATCAGATAGAGGCCTTACTTGACTTGTGAGAGTTGATATCAGCGGACCACTCAAGACAGTTGTATGATTACAATGCTGGTTGTGTGAGGGTTAAAAATACTATGCATTGACAATATCACACTATATAAATTAAGTGTTTTTAAGCTCAAAAGTGAATATGCCGAACCTTTGAAACTGATAATTAGGGTATCTCCAGTATGATTGCAGCATTGGATGACTCAAAGCACTTGGTTGAGGACAGGGAAACTTGGTTAAATACTCAATTTCTCCAATTCAATGTTTACTTTAAGCACAAGAGCAGAGGTATTTACTTTTTTGTGGTTATTTACCCAAAACCACAAAACACATGTGAGACTCAGAACGCAAATTCCTGTCTCTGGTGTCAAAATCCTGTGTTCTGGGCACCCAGCATCCATCCTGACCACCACCTTATGAAATAATTGAGGTAGCAAGTATGTTTCTTCCAAAAAAGTGTCTTGTGAAACCATTTTGTATTGTATTTGTGAGTACAGATATATTCTTCAGGAGAAAGAGTTGCTTTACTGTTTTTTTTCATCTCATGTCAAATTTCCTTGTTTTTTTTATTGTAATGATAAATGGTAGATGCATACAATTTCTCAAACATAGTTTAGAATGGTCTGAGAGAATTTGTAGTTAGAGGACAGAATGGAATTGAAGGGTCTCCCCATTTGCCCCCAATGTGTGATGGACACAACTGGGCTGCAGACTTTTTCTGTCTCTTTTGAACTTTCAAACTATCCACGATAAAAGAGATTAACCTTTTCCTCCCAGCTCGCGTCTCCTTGATTTTTCTTTCTCCTGCCTTCTGTCTTCTTTTCCTCCTTATGACCCTGTCTCCCCTTTTCCAGTGTCTCTGTTGACTATCCCTTGTCCTGTCTCCCCCTCTTCCCCTTGTCTCCCCCTTCCCCTCCCCTCCCTCCCTTTCTACGAAGGGCAGGTTCAGGGGTCACCAATTACTCAGAGAGGGCTGAGAAAGTTGTATGGGCTCTGCCCTCGGGGCTGCCATGTTGCATTATCATCAGGGAGATTGCAGGTACGCAGCAGCCACTGGCTGCCGGCACAACAACCACAACCACAACCTCAGCCCCAGCACCGGGCCGTATAGACTCAGCTAGGTTCAAACCCTCCTCATGCCTGAGCGGCTAGCTGGCTCCGAGTCAGCCCCCCTCTCTTACTAACCTGCTGGGCAGAACTAATATGTATGTCTAGACTTCCTGGGAACTCCTCTACCTGAGAATACACAGCTGCACCGTATGTGTGCTGATTGTTCAGTTACTTTTTGACTGATAGGCTTGCATTCTGTCCTGTACTGTGGCTTTTTTTTTTTTTATAACATTGAATAAAGAAATTTTCTTTTAATGGCCCGTGAGTAACATTGAGGAGGATCTATTGGCAGAAATGCAATGTAATATTTAATAGATATGTTTTCATTACTGATATCACCTGAATATAGGAATCGTTCTGTTCTTGTTACCTTAGAATGAGCCGTTTTGATGCCGTGGGTCGCCTTCCATGGAGTCTGCCATGTTGAACTGCCATGTTTCTACAGTAGCCCAGAACGGACAGACCAAGCACTGGCTGTAGATGGGGCCTTTCGTGTTTTTTGCAAATACAGATGCCAGCAGTGTTCAGTTGGTTGCAGTCTGCAACTTTACTGCTAGATGCCATTAACTCCTACACACCTTTAAGTTTATTTACAGATAACGCTTGCAATCCTGACTTTTGTCAACCATTTAGTGCATTCAGAAATCAAGGCCATTGCTCTGAAAGAAAAAGAAGAAAGTGCTGCAAAGTGTAGTAGATATGTACGTAGAGTACTACCAGGCAGGCAATCTGCAGCTATTTTTCTGATCAGATCATCTGAAAGAGTGTAGGGGTGGGAACATTTATATACTTTAAAAGAACAATTTGACATTTAGGCAGATAATATGAAAATAAAGCCAGGACACAGTTAGCATAGCCTAGCATAAAAATCGAAAGCAGACTATGTCTTTGCCTGAAGCGGCACAGCGCCCTGTAAAAACCACAAACAGCTGTTTTAACACTTACATTTCTTTAGGTGAAGTAAGCTTAGTGAGCTTTATACTGTACTGGTTGGCAGATTTTTAGACTTTTGATGCAGTAGCTAACCGCCAGCCAGGCTTTTTCACCACTTTGCTCTTCCTGCCTCGGCCATCTTGGGGCTGCCTCTGCAAAACAAAAACATTTCAGTAGGACACCTCATTCAGATACTTTAAAAAGTGAAGACCTAATTAACTTTATTCTTTGCAACCCCCCTTTAGAACTGATGTTCAGGTTCACAGAGAGGCCCAGCCCAGCAGTGTTTAGGCTGGGGCCAACAGAAGCTGTGCAGCCAGTTGGAGTTGAAATGGCTCCTGAATAGAGAATCCCAGAGTCTGATTCAGTGTGCTCAGCCAAACCCTTGGTAATTGCAAAAACAGCACTTGGTCCACTAATAATGGGTGCGTGTCATCTCCAATCCCCAGTCCGCCTGTCTGTCCATGCCACAGAGGCAGCAATTACAGACTCGGGCCTGCCACTGGACGTGCACAAAGTAAGGGCAGAGGAACAGTAGACTGTGTGTATGTGTGTGTGGGGGCGGTAGGTTAAGGGGTGCATGAGTAACTGAATGAGGTGTGTGTGTGTGTGTGTGTGTGTGTGTGTGTGTGTGTGTGTGTGTGTGTTTTAGAGAGAGGACACTAGAAAGGGCAAATGCAGTCTTGCGGCTAAGCTTGATTTAAGAATTGAACAGGCATTCCTATTTAGCCAGGCAGCCACAACAGTACTGTGAACATGAATTATCCCAAAGTGAAAGTTGAAACGGTTTAATCTGCAGCTGGCAACTCCTCAGAGTACAATGAATGGCTACACAGCAGAGTAATGACTAGTTGACGAAGTGATCAGTAAATGATTAGTTGTTATCCACTAAATGATGATAAGTTACCATTTACTAATTCTACCAGTATTGCATAAATATGCTGCCCATTCTTTTTCCATAAAAAAAAAAACCACACCTAATAATTTCTAGCAATGATGATTAAAAAAAGCACCAGTATGAACTGGAACATCCAAAGGCTTAGAAACTATTATTGTGTCCATTTTTTCCTTGAAGATGAAACTTCCTTTCTATAGTGTTTTTGTACTGTCTAACTAAGTGTGATAACTAAGACCTTGTGTGAGCAGCACACAGTTGGACATCTCTCTGAGTCACTTCCTTTACTAAACACTCTCATGGCTACCCATCCATGACTCCTACAATGGCCATCACGAGGATTTACTAAAACACTGACTGATCTTTCCTGTTACGCTACTATTGTTTTATTTGATTTTCTCTGCAGAGGCATGACGAACTGGTGTCATAGCAGACAAAGGAACAGAGTCAGGGTCTGACCCCAAAACTAATTTGCCAGCTTAAGCTCTGTTAACAAGTGGCAGTTTCACCAGTGCTCAGTTTGTTTACCCCTCGTTCTGCTTTCCCTTTATTTGTTGTGATTTTCTTTTTTCTTTCTTGTGCACAGAGCTGTAAAGAGAAGGAAGGATAAAATAAAAAGGTTGTAGGGCTTTTCCCTCCGTCTGCTTTCACACACCCTTCTCATATCCTCTCTGGCTTGCTTTTGGAAAGTTTGAGTTAAAATCTTTTGAAGCTTTGATTGAAGCTTTATTGGTGTTTTTTCAGTCTAATGATTTGAATCCATTAAATTTACGAGATGGCACAATCCAGATGCATGAGTATCAGTATTGTGCAATCTACAATTAATAACCGTGATTTCCTTGTAAATAGCTAATTTGTCCTTCTCATAAACCTGAATTTCATTGCTCATGATTTGTTAAAAGACAGTATCTGCTTTTGATTTGGTTGGAGCGTTGTTGCCATAGCATCGTACCACAACAACCAGTGTCTTGTTGCTGAAGAGGTTAGAGGTCAGAGCAGCGTAGCCGTAAGCAGCAACAAAGCGTGTGAAATTGGACACAGCTATGCACCATTTGTGTGTGATTACGTCAATTTCCTAGGGCAACTTCTGTCTGCACCTTTTCACAGACAGATAGCATACACAATGTGGGAATCAGGAAGAAAGGCTGGTGAGCTGTTTTCAGATTGTTTTTTAACATGAGTGTGATTTTAATTTTTTTACTGTTCATGAAGATAATATTGAACATATATGATATTGTATAAGACTGGCCTTACAGAGATTGGTAGCTTTATGAGGGTACACAATTGTTGGTTTGTGGTTATGAGGTCACGAGTCAGTATGTTGTTGGTACAGCGGGGGAAACAAAATATTAGATTTCTTTTCTTTGAAAAAAATGAACACTGAACAGTGTCTCAAGGGATATTCATGCCATTAAGATAAAGGTACTCAAACATCTGGACATGGTCAGTAAGTAATCTAAAAGAAAACAAGCGCAATATGTCTCTGTTGGTCCAATTTGAATACAGAGCTATGTGCACAGGCTCATGCACTCATGCAGAGCATATTATTCTTAAATGCCACACTCTCTGAGTCACACTAAGTTGCACACAGCACTCCTGATGTTGGTCATTGTTTTAATGAGTGCTTGAACACTGTGGGGAGAAGACCTCCAGTAGGACACCCCTGTGGTACAATCGCAAATGAGTCTGCGTGTTTGATTCATCCGTTTCCTGACATACAGCAGTTTTATCTGACTTGGGTTGAATGTTGGGGTGCAATGGATCACAAAACTGATGGTTCAGATCATATCACGGTTTTGAATCATTGATGGGATCATTTTTCAGATCAGCAAAAAATATGGGTTAGGTAAGGAACAACTGGCACTGTGACAGTGCCAGGAAGTGCACAGGTAACACGTTTCTCATCATTCTAGTTTGATGGGGACCGTTGCATATACTCTCTCTGTCGCTAGTCACCGCTCTAGTCTCGCTCAGTGTCATGCCCACAGCACTGTGCGGTTGGTTACATGTCACGAGTAATAGCCTATCAACACGGATAGCTGCTGTGTCACAGACAGGCAAGCGGGGCTGTGTGCCGAAAGGAAGGCATCAGATTGCCAAAGTTGCCATGAACATCACAATCTCGTGATCTAGTTCTATGATAACTGCATGATCATCTGTCCGAATAATGGATTACCTATGTTCACCACTAGTTGAACAACTTGAACATGCATAGTCTGTAATGTCACTGTATATTTAGCCTCCTAAGCTGGTGATATACAGGAATAGAGTTCCGTCTTGCTTTTTGCTTTTGCAGTCAACAACTGATATGCTGCCAAAGCTTTGTTGGTGGAGCTCTTACATTGGTTAATTAAGAGCTCTAACCTAATTACCTTTTATAAAATTACTAACTAACTACTATAATACCTGGCTCTTTAGCTCACTAGATGCTCCATTATATTCACCCTTCAGTTGCTAGTTGTGTATGTATGTTGTTTGGTGCTGGGAAGGTAGCACCAGTTTGGTTTATTTGAGAATATTTTGAAAAGGAGCTTAAGCAGAATCTAAAGCAAGTTTTGCAGAGCAGAGATGAGCTATAATTCTCTGTGGATTCATCACCATTAATTCGCACTACAAGAAGTCATCATATACATTGTTTATAATTTAAAAAAAAGTTTGTTTGTGGAGCTTTAATGGGTCATAGACCATGCTAAATCAATTGATGTTTAAATCCAATGTACTGTTTTGAGCAGTAAGGGACAAATGCACGTACCATTACACCCCTTACAGAAAAGTCTGACCCGTGACTGCCTGTTAGGATGATGGGTGATAGAAACGTAGAGACACAACACAGTAATGCAGATGGACACTGGCACAAACACAGAAATACATAGTTTTCCAATTTTGTTCTGTCTGTTTCTCTTGCAGTGAAATGCCCTAAAGCCACATGGCCACTGAAACAAATATAAAAGCGGAGGAAGCAAAGTTATGGAAAGCTGTATTTTTAGTGTTCGTCATTATGATTCACTGGAGAAGTTAATGAAGAGAAGCAAAAAGTAAAAGGAGAATGTGATTGTGTTGTCATTGCAAACCAATTTGAGATCAAACTTTAGGTGCCTTTGGAAAAAGGCATATCGAGGTAAAATGATTTGACTGTTTACTCAGCTAATGGGATTATTTTATTTTAGAATCCTTACAGATGTCTGACATTTCCTCATGAATAGGCAGTCAGGAGATTCACCTAGGGGATTTTTTATATGTCTGATTCACTGTCTATCTGAAGTTAAATTGGGGTGATGAAGTCAAATGCTGGAGTTGAAATGTCTTTCAAAATAAATGTTTGAAATGTCAGATTTTATTTTTGGGACATATTTTTTTAACTTTATTGTCAGTTTGAGTTCAAGAGGTATAAGAGACCATGCTCTGTAGATAACTCAGAAATATCTTTTGTGTACTTACTTACAGAGAGTGCTCTGAAATGGCCTTTGCACCATTCACGTAAAACTGTTTTTATTCATTTTTTTATCTCTCATATTTTACTCAACCTCCAATCCTTTTAGTTTTTGTGGAAAGTAGCAAAGTAAAATGCAATTCAATTAGGTGGTTGTTACCCTGAGGCCTCTTATGTTCCTTCTTCTTTCTACTGCATCGCAAGTCCATCTCCCTCTCTATTCCTTATGCAATGTTAAGAAATAGACCATGCAATATTGTTATTATTACACATGCGTACTGAACAGTATCCAAGTGGGCTCAGTGAGCAAGAAGAAAAAAAATGGAAAAAAACCCAACCTGAAACTGAGAACAATATGGAGTTATGTTGTACTATAAATAAACGAACAATTTCATTAAATTATTCATGAACAGCTCATTCCTCTTACCTGAGAACAACCAATGTCAAAGCAACTTTACCTGATTACTGTATCAACATAAGAAGCAAGAGTCTCCAGTCTAACTGATGTGAAATGTGGGAGGAAAGTCGAATAAAGGACCTGCAGTGTCAGACGTGAACCAAACTCGCAGACTTCTTGTTTAGAGGTGATGGTGCCACTGAGCCAGTGTACTGTCACACCAACAAGCAGATCACTACCTAAGAGCATGCACTTCTTAATTGACACTAGAGGCTATATAGCTTCTGTTTCACATAGAAAGACTGAAAACATCATCGTCCTGACAGTTAGGAGGATTTTATGTTGTTTGTTTTAATAACATGCTGGATATGCAGTATAATTGTATAACTGAATAATTGAAGAGTATAAATTAATTTTAATCAGTCTGTTTGGTTTGGATGATACGTCTGTTTTGCAGTGTGAAAACTAAAATAATTTGTCCTGAACTTCATCATGTTAAATAGTTTTCAATAAATTTTACTGTATATCATTTTTGTAGGGCTGTACCTGACTCAGTCATTCCCCTTTTTCTTCAGATCAGCGCCACACTAAACTCAGTGGTTGAAATATGGCTACATGAGTCTCATGTTTTAGCCTACGTCACATTTTAATGTCTTTCTTTGTCCTCTGTGATGTGAGAACATAAGATTTGTGTGTATCCTGCTATTAGTTCAGTTATCAAATCCCAACGTACAACGGATTGTCTCTGCTGCTGGGCTGCTGACAGCTCTGTCAGCCCAAGAGTCAATCACAGTGGATGGCAGTTAGAGGAGGTTATACCACCGTCTGGTTCAAAAGTAACGACTTAACTGGTAGTCATCACGGAGAAGTGTCAAGGCAGCCAAATTGCACTGCCTCACCTCACATTGTCTGGCATCATGCTGTCCTCTGTTAACTATCACTCTTCTCCACTTCCATCAGTTTGTTTACTGCTTTGTGGTCATTTTGAGACTTGATTTTAAGATTTTATAGCCCTCCATGTTGCCGCACTGTGTACAATGATGCAACTGAAAACAAAAGATTTGACTGACAAAATGCGAGTCACCTTAGGGTCTTCTCGATTCTTTTATGAGTAGCATAAAGGGAACTACTACCTGACTTTAATTATACAACCTGTTGTTTTAAAATGACAATTAAATTACCTGGTGTCCTTATCCTATTTGGTTTTGCTCATGGCCAATGACTGCAAGTGTTTTCAATTTACTGTAATGTGATTGGCCCACTACCACAGCTACAACTTCATAAAATCTGTGGTGGTGAAGTTGAGAGCGGTATATTTGAGAGTTCAGTGTGCCAAGATGGAGGGCTGTACAGTTAAATGTCAAAATCACAATATGAGAGAGTGCAATATCCAAATCACAAGCTGCAGTTTTGACAAAGTTATAATGTGTGACAAAACAGCATTATAATGCAGTACTGTAGTGCTGCAGAGGTGCCCTTGTCTACAGATCTTACAGATGTAAGAAAACATGTTTGACCCCAACAAATGTCACATCATCATGATTTGAATAGTAACAAATTATAAAGCAAAAATGGAGATGTCACCAAAAATACGACTATAATGTGCTGTGCGTCTGTAGTATAAAATACATAAAATGCGGAAGGATTATTTCAGGAAAAACTGGGGAACATGAGTAGGGCTGCAGCCAACCAAAGAAAATCATTAAATTCTGCCTACTTTTCAGCCCATCGATGGGGGAGAAAAATGTGCACATTATTTGTAACTTAATTGGCCACAGTGCTCTCTGCCTGATAGCAACTGGGTGATAATTCAGTCAGACAACTCACGTTTGAAATGTTTATTAAAGCAGTATAGCATATTTAAAATTTGGCTTCTAGGCTCCGACCTCATCACTCCCCGCAGATATGTTTACATAAAGATATTGGTGAGCGATGATCAAATACCTTAACCCCTAGCTGGAGCCTACAGGTGGATGCTGTGGTGGTGGTGGGGCTTACAGTGCAGCAGGCAGCAATAGCTTACAGAGCAGCAGCAATGTGATGCAAGGCAACAGTGGCATTGACACAGCAGAGGGAGAGCTGGGAAATTGTGCAGCTTAAATAGACCGCCAGATTGGAAGGGAGCACTTGGTTAGTGATTATGGAATAAGGCATGTCATGTGTGTATTGCAGTGCAGCTCGAGTTGACTGCCTGAACTAGCTTGCAGGCTTCGGTCCATTTATACAGTGTTGCCAAGCAAATGAATTCCTAAGATTTGACCATTTGTTTTTCACAGATAGGTATATCATTATTGCAACAACATCCTCTAAGGCAAAATCTTAAGTAAACTCCAGTATATCCAGAACTCTGCCGCTCGTCTGCTCACCCGCACCCGTGACCACATTACCCCTGTCCTCCAGAACCTCCACTGGCTCCCGGTCCCACAACGAATTCAATTCAAAATCCTCCTGCTCACACACAAAGCCCTCCATAACCAGGCCCCTTCCTACCTCACTGACCTGCTCCACCGCCACAATCCATCCCGTGACCCGCTCATCCGATGCAAACTTCCTGTCTCCACCACCCAGGACCAAGCACCGAACCTGGGGCGACAGAGCCTTCTCTGTAGCTGCCCCCTCCCTCTGGAACTCTCTCCTCAAACAAATCTGTGACTGCACCGACCTTCCAGCATTCAAATCAATGACAGAAACTCACCTTTTTAAAATTCCTTTTAATGTTTAGCTTAATCTGATGTGTTTTTAGTGTTTTTACTATTTTATGTTGTTTTTGCTGCTTTTATGTTGTTTTTATGTAAAGTGTCTTTGAGTATCCAGAAAAGCGCTTACAAATAAAATGTATTATTATTATTATTATTATTATTAATATTATTATTATTATTAGTAGTAATTATAATAATAATAATAATATGTCCATTTTCATACCTTAGCACACACCGACAAGGAACGGGAAACAGAACAGGCTTCCGTACAAAAACAAAGCTAATGCAGTATAAGTAATGCACCTACAGAAAAAGCAACATGAAAAGTTAAACATTGGCATCTAACCCACTGCTCTTGTTATTTAGTTGGCTTCAAGTGAGACTTGAACTGTTCACACGGTTTCTCTTGAATGTCCCTCAGTATTACAACATTAGACCAAAATCTATCTAAGAGGCAGTAGCTACTTAGCAACACGTTAAAGCAAAGTATAGCAGGCTAAACAACAACATTAACACTAAAACAACATAAAACATGGCAAAACATACGGCTTCCAAATTTGAAGTCAGGTCACGGACAGCCTGTAACATTATTGATCCAACATTGAGTTTAAACCTTGTTAACTAGCCTGTTATTAGCCCTCATTACTCCACAGCAGTCCGTACTAAAAGGTTGCCACCCAAAATTAACTTTATCTACTCAGCTCTTCTGTCCTCTGAGGCTGGGACTGATGTAGTGATTGTTCCTGGTTATTTTGACATTATGATAAAGCACCTCATTAAGCATGGAGAAACTTTGTTGTGGGCAGCAGTACCGTGTTCGCAGGGCAAAAACTAAAAGGTATCGAATTAAGTCCTCTAGAGTTGTATGCAAAAGTTTGGGCAAAAGTTTGGGCAAGTTTGGGTATGGAACATAAAACAATATTTTTCAGCAAACATTCATGCATAGTTACTCAGAATCAGAAATTGAACAAAAAAAATAAAAAAATAAAAACATTGTGGAGTTCTGCAGTCTCGGATTAAACAGCCCTTAGACCGGAGCCATGTGAACAATTGTGATTAGGAAGTGTCAGATGGTGCCAATTTCAATCCTTTGACAATCCATGTGTTCTTCTAAGCAGCTGTGTAAGACTCTGCAAATGAAAGTTATTGATGCCCATTGATGCCCACAATGCAGAAGAAGGTTATAAGGAGATAGCAAAGCATTGTCAGCTTGCAGGTTACCCAGTGTGAAATGTTATTTAGAGATTACAGTTTAGGGGAACTGTGGAGGTCAAGATGAGCTCCAGAAAGACAAGAAAGCTCTGGGAGATAACTGCTTGTATGCTGGTCAAAAAGACAATAGGGTCACTAACTACTGGCAGTGTTCCCAAACGTTTCCATGTGCCACAATGAGTTTTTTCTTTTTTGTTCAGATAAACGTAACTATGCATGAATGTTTTCTGACTTTACTGTTTTATTTTTTGTTCCAGGTCTTTGAAATGTTGTGTTTGCGTCTTATTAATTAAGCTTTGTTAAGGGGTGTCCAAACTTTCAAATACAGCTGTATTGGTATTGGTAAGGGTAATATCTAAAGGTATTGGCATTAGTGTCGTAATAAAATTAAACAGTACTCAGCCCTTGACTTATTTTTCAGTAGCAGCTTATGTTGTCAGTCACAGCTCTTTGCGACTGTGGAAGAAGGTTTTTCAGTGTATAAGAATTGGGAATTAAGCTGTTGAGCCATAATTAGAACTGTTCTAATATGGAAATAGAACTTTTTTAGAATAGGACAATTTGTTTCATGAGATGCAGTTTTTCTTTCTGAAAATAAATGTTCCAGTCACATCTCTGTTAATTGAATAACGTCCAGTCTGCAGTTTCAAGTTCCATAATTTTATAATAGGAGTTGAGGAAGAGGCAACCTTTAACTTCACCCGCCCTCACTTCAACCTGTATTTTACTGAATGACGTGAATGATGTAAACTGGCAGGAGACTTTGGAAGGGCCATGATAACTCACTAAACAGACACTAAGATCAGTGGCCTTGCTCTCTCTAAAGCCAAAGCTTTGTTGGTCATGTTTCCTCACGGAGAAACAAAAAAACAAAAAGAAAAACAGAAGAACACTTTAAGAGTCAGTGAGGAAAAGAGAGAATGAAGGAAAGCCCTGAAGGCAAATAGCAGGGAACATCAGTCCTGTTTGACGGAGCTACTTTAGCTGTCATGCAAGAGTACATGAATGCACACAGTCAGCATCACTGAACACAGATAGCCATGGTGATGATGATGATGATGTCGAGCTACTTCTTATGTTTTGACTAGATGATTGGACGTTTAGTTAAGTCTAGTTGTTCTTATCCAGTCAGCATGAAACCACCATTAAAACCATAGCAAAACCAGAGTTAAAACAAACAATAAAAAAACACAACATGCAATATTATGTGATTGTTTTTCAGTAACCGGTAACCAGGTAAGCAGTGAGAGTGTATATGTGGATGGATGGATTTGTCACTTTACAGGTCAGACCAATTTTTAAGTCTTTCTCTCCTATTTTATTTTGTTATGAGGAGAAAAATGACTTATGATTCACTCCGATATCACGTGACTGCTGAAAAAGCCACTGACCTCAAAGCCGTGCAATCTGCTGTGTAGCTAGAAGTCAACCGACAAGTCAAACCAAGTGGCGTAAACTCTCCAGAGATATTTGGTTTGTCAGAGCTGATTAGACCCAGGGAGGCGTAAGCAGACACTCTGGGATAACACGTGGTGGCGTTGAGTTGAGTTATTGGCCTCAGCCTGTTTATTGGCCGATGTGTTAGGACAGGGAGAATGAAGCGGAGAACTCGTACGGATGGAGATGATGATGGTTGATTTCTCTCACATAAGTCTATCTCTTCCCTCATTGTATTTAATGACACTTTCTATTTGATTTCTCAGCCAAGGCTTATTGTCTGGTAATTGTGTTTGCTTGTGCATGCATGCATGAATCCCTTTTAATTCTGTGTGTACACAAGAACATTTATTATAATGGCTGTATGTTAGTAAAACATGTTTGCATGTTCAAATACAGCAAGAGAGAGAGAGTTTTTTTCCTGCATGTCTGTGAATGTGTGTGTTGTAGAGAAACACTGTCACGGCTCATCACACCAAGAGATCACACAACACGATGTGACAGTGCACAGTGCAGCTCAGCAAGTGGCGCTGGGATTTTAATTGATGTTAAAGCCACTAAGTACTCAGAGCGCTGATGGGTAACCTGTATTGAGAGAGAGGGTAAGAGACATGGTGTCGGCACTACTGGATCATTCTCAAGCAATGCAATCACCTTGAAATTTTGCAAACATGAAAATACCATGCTGACATGACAATTTTCAATGTGTAGAACACAATGTGTATGTTTAATGGGAAAGGGTGATTCTATTAGGATGGCTACAGTGATCTGTTTTGAAGGTTTTAATGCTGTCTCATGACATTTTGTCATATTTGTTGTAACAGTGCCAGTGACAGTGTTACGGTAAACTTAACTCTGTGAAAGGGTGTGCCAGTTTCAGTTTGTTAGAAATATGCCACAGGCTACAGGCTACAGGTGCCAGACTTGTCATTTAAGTGAAATTCACAAATGCCCTACCAGGCAATGTGTTTGGGAAATCTTTTAAAACAGTTTCTTGATCCTGCATGTCTAGGTTCACACCAAAGTTTGTGAGATACAATGTGTGAATGCAAAATACTGATATATGTTTTAACAAGTGTATACTGCTAGGCCTGTATGATCGTAATCATTGTTGTATGACCTGGCTCAGGTTAAACTCTGTCAGAGTCTGAATGAGAGTTGGTTGGGTGATGACTTTGCTATCGTGGGAAACAATGGCAAAGAGGACGGTGCTGGGAAGTAACAGGGTCCAATTTTGGGGTTAATAAATTGGGTGGGATCGGATCAGTGCACAGACACGCGTACTCGTCAATACCCAGTATCGGAACAAGTTGGAAAGTGTTTATTGATCTATGGGCTTACAGCTTTGTTTGGATTGGACTGTATTGCAAAACAATATTTGCCTGTTGCAGTTACTATTGCCTGGTGAAAGAGTTATGCTGAATTTTGACTGAAGATTAAGCCTCCGTGTTTTATCGTTGAAACAACTGCTGTACAATTCAGCTTGTTCAGTTGGTTAAGTAAATTTAATCCTGAAGGCAAGCAGCAACATTAAGCTGCTGAAGTCCCTACACTTCAACCTTTTCAGTCTTGTTCCCTTTGCCTCCAAACTAGTTAAATCCAAATCCTCTGCATATGACCCTCCTTAATCTTGTATTAGACCAAAGTGATCCTCTGTTAGCTCAGTGCATTGAGCTTATTACGTGATGATGAATCTCTCACACGGAGTTAAGTCAGTTGGATGGGAAATACAGAGGTGCATTTGGGTAAATTAGCATAGCTTTAGCTTAGCCTACCATAGTTTGGCTTGGCGGGCCTATTGAAAAAGGCACCTTTCGGCTGACAACAAAGCTAATATTAGCTTAGCATTAGCGTTAGCAAACAGGGGGCTTAATCAGGCTGCAGGGCTGTCAGAACGTATAACCACATGCTTCCAAGGGTCCCTTTGGAGTTATAATCCTGGGTCTCGGCAGGCGATGACCTCATGGGCTGGACTGGTGCCTGTGGGAGGATTGGGGAAACTGTGTGTGTCTAGCAGGCCGCTCACTGAGAGTGTGTGTGTGTGTGTGTGTGTGTGTGTGTGTGTGTTCTTTATGGCTGATTGTTTTATTGAGGCATACGACACAGAGAGACTCTACTGACACCGGCAAGTTGAACTTTGCAAACAGGCACAGGAATAGAATTCCAGCTGTTTTGTTTGGTCATTTTTGTGCTGTATCTCATGGAGATACAGTGTGTGTAGGCCCCAGGATATGAGCGCAATGATATTTCAATTGTCTCCGTGCCACATTGCATTAACAGTGTGCATTGTTTTTCCTCATGGCTATGAGATAATTGAAAAGGTTAACCTGTCAGTTTTATCTTACGTTATTTGTCTTTTCTCAGACTAAAATAGTGGTTAAGGACATCTGTGACTGGCAAGATGGCACACTCACTCGAGTCTACTATGACCAAAAGGCCATCTTATACACAGAAATGATGACAGTGCTGCTACAAAGTTAGATGGGAGGTTACCCGGGAGCATGGTTACGCCAACCTCCTGCAGCAGGAGAGAAAAAATTATTTCTACCAATTAAATGTATTTGTAATTGCACTTGAACTATATTTTATCTGCAAGAAAAATGAACCGCAGGGGACTTATGTTGCCTGCCTTTCCCCCTGACCCATCATTATGGGTCCGTACTATGATAATCCAAGAAGGCCTGTTGCCCAGGCAGACCACCCCTTTACAAGAGCCTAGATTCTAGAGGGGGGAATTTGGGGTTAAAATAACTCCACATCTTCACACAGAAAGCTTTAGAAACTGGAAGTCAGTTGACTTGAGTTAAATGCACACACACGTGGACACACACACACAGACGGTGAGCCTAGGGACTCTGGAGGCAGATTGCTTTGCTGTCAGTGTCGGGGACTGTCAGTAGCTCCAGCCAGCCATGGGCATCATCAGCCAGAGAGACCCAGGACTCACTGGCTCCACTGGGCTCCACAGCAGAGAGGCAACCTGTCAGCATGATGCAGAAGGCCTCAGGGTTTGGGAGTTAAGACTCTTTATGAAACATACTGTACTGAGAGAGCTTTGCCGATAGCCCCTGGGCTGGTATGCAGAGAGGGTGAAGCCAGGAGTCACAAAGACGAGACAAGGCATGGGTAGAGCAAAAGATAGCCACTAAAGCAAATGCCACAGCTGAGACTGGCCAGTGGAATGGAAGTTCAACATGGAGGGTTGATGGGTTGATACATCCTAACTATTTTTAGTTTGATATCAGAATGACCTGCAGACATCTATAAAAGTTAAATGTGGTACATGTGCTGATGATTCAACAAATATTTAAACAGCAAACTTACATTAGATGGAATAGAAAGTATCAAACCAGTCAACTTTAAATCTCTAGGCCCTATCTACAACCAGGGTTTGGTTTGTTCATTCTGGGCTACTGTAGAAACATGGCGGACTACATAGAAGGCAACCTGTGGCTCATTAACTTAAGCAGCGACATTTGTAAATAAAGAAAGAATAGCACAAAATCCATGCTTCACAAATCCACAATGAGAAAAAATGTTTTTTTGTCAGATGGAATAGTTTATGTTTAAGATACGTTATTACATTTGCTATATTAAATTCTATTAAGCAGTAGTTTAGCGTACCATGGGCTCATTTGCTAATTTGATATCTTGTGCATGTGTGCGCGCGCGCACACATGCTCTTGCCCTGTGGATGTGTGTGTCCATCCTCTCTCCATGAGAACCAGCCCTCTGGCCTTCCAGCTGAGTTCACAGATCCAAAGTCGAGTTAATCTGGTTTTACCTTTAGCCCCAAAAACAACACGGGAGTAATCCAGGAACAGCTGTAATCAACCATGAAACCACTGATGGCTGCATGCTAGCTCGGGTCATGGAGCACAACAGGAAGAGACCTCAAGAGAACACTGGGACATTGAACTAATAGTCAAAAATGATGTGGATGTGGATATGTATGTTGATAGACAATATACAGTAGATCACCACAAAACTTTAGAGTTTGTGATCTGTCTTTTGCTTGATTTTTATGATCTCTTCCTCTTTAAAACAATGGACTTTTCACAAACATTTTCAAAAGTAGTTTAGTAAATACAGGATTTGACTCAGCTTGTAATTGATATTTGTTTAACTACAAATGGTCCTTATAGTCTATGGTATTCTATATTATCCCTGTGACATCCTGTGTCATTTTACAAATTACAAATTACAAGTGTGCTAGTGTTTTCGGCAACAGGTCAAGGAATCTCTCTGGTTGATATCATCGTTCTGAAGTGAAACAGTTTGGACCACTGTCAGTGAATCTCTGTGTCATCACACTCAGAACAATTATATAAGGAGGCTCGGGACACCGAGAGACAGAGAGATGAGGACAGGATCGGAGGGGGGGAGAGGGTACAAACAGATGAATAAATGAGTTAAGTGGGGAGAAGGGAATTTGTGCTTTCATCCCCCCCGCCCCCTTACCCCCTCCCTCCTGTTGGACAGTCGAGTGTAGGCTATAAGTGCTCTCCCCCTTCTCCCTTCGCTTCACTGCTTCTACGCTCGTCTCCCAATAGAAATTGCTCCGTGGCATTAAATATGTAAAATTAGCATTTTAAGTAGAACACATTTCTGTGTCGCGCCCCGCTCTCCCCCTCTCTGCCTGCCGCCCAGCCCTGAGCGCATAAGCCACACAAACTCATGCATGCATATAATATGCATTTGGTCATCTCCATGGTAACGCCAGTGGGGGAGGGGAGGGGCTAGAAGACAGAAGGATGAAAAGGTGTAGTCATTGAAAGTAGATCAGATTGTATTTATTTTTTATTTAGTGAGTTTATTCAGGGAGTAAGTCATACTAGCACTCTGTTAATGTGAAGAGCTGAAGACCAGGACACACACATGGGATAGGAACACACACTTCCACTCTGCCTGTATACTGAGACACACATTCACCTGGACTTCTCAGGTTGTTCTTTTTGTAAATGTTTTATCATTATCTTGGTATTCAAAGTATTAAAGCTTAATGGGGAAGAAATATTTTGAAACAGAGCTAGCCTATGACGTTATTTTCCTGCTCTTTTATCCACTTTGGTGCTTTTTTGCCTCTTAAGAAACACACATTGTGGTGAGTGGAAGCAATCCGAGGGTTTACACACCCACAGATACACACACAGAATGATCCATTAACTTTTGCCCTCACAATTCTGAGTCAAAAGGGCTATAAAGTGAAATGGCAAACAGCGTCTGTGGAGACAACTGACCTTTGATACCATGACACCCAAAGTCCACCTCTAATTCTACAACACCTAGTGCAACATGCACACACAAGAACACTGACCTTCTTACTACTATATGCCCATGTGTCACATCACTTTTTATCTGTCCATTGCAAGTTCCCATAGTCCAAAGTGACATCTTTGAATACCATGTTTTGTCCAAACAACAGTTTAAACCCCAAATAGATTCATTTATAGTGACATAAAACAGAGGAAAGCAACAAATCATCACATTTGAGAAGCTCGAACTAGAGAATATTTTATATTTTTGCTTCATAAACAATTATTAAGGTTGCTGACACTGGATTTTCTCTATCTATGGATGATTCAATGTCATTCAGACTGCTTACCCAATAAATACCCAGGGCCAAAGGTATAAATGATGTGAGAGAACACAAAAGGAAATGAGGTGTTTGTATTCAGGCTTAAAGCTAGTTTAGTCAGTTTACTGTATGAAAATTACAGTTACATTAAGCTTAATGACACCACTCAGGGAGTCAGAAAGCAATGTCATTTCAAGCAATGTCAAAAAATATCATCCAGTGGGAATAGACAGAGTATGCCAGACATAACACTGGTGTTACTTGTACTGATGCAGTATGAAATATGAGACAATTGAAGAACATATTCAGAAATAACAGTGAGAAGGTAATCCCTCAGTTGGCTGTAATCAAGTAGCATTTGATTTATTTGATTTTGAGCATTTTCAGCTCCAGTTGCAGCTGTGGCTGCTGGCCAATGGATAGTAGTTAGCAGCAGCAATAGCAATTAGCTGTATTGAGTTGGGTGTTTAAATATACCAGTGTATTACAGTATATCAATGGAGTGTAGTGGGTACACAGGAAGATAGCTAACAACGCTGTGTCCTAGAAATTACATTTATATCAAACTAATTTGCAGCAGCAAATATGTTATGTATGTCATGTAATGCTGTCCGGATTACGGAGACAGGGTTGTTGGTAGTGAATGGCTTATGATCAAATAAAGTCTGTATTGTATTTTGAGGTGGCTGTGCATAATGAACTTCTTTAGCAATGTTTGATCATATTACCGGTGTAAAAGCAAAGAGAGACCATTTTACTTTCTCGCCCATGATGATGATTTGCATTAATTTATTCGCATGCAAGGTTTGGTTTGAATTGTGATATTCTTTTACTGCAAATTGTGGTTGTATGGTTGTAGGTATGTGGAATAGTGGAATATTCACATAGTTCACAATTTTGTATTGTGTGACCTGTTAATGGGGCTTTTTTCAAAGCAGACATTTTGACCTGTCATAGTAGGAAAAGCACAATCGCTACTAATAGCAGTAACAATGGTTGTGAACCAGCATGCAAAATACCCTGACTGAAGACGATAAACTGAATTCACTCATTATTAATTTACACCAGTGCTTTTCCTACCGTGACATGTCCAAATGTCAGTGAAAATGTCTTTGGTTCTTTGAAACAGTTGTCAGTTAACCACATTTAACAGAAATCAATTCATAGCTGTTTAGATGTCAGACACCCAGACTTGGTCAACTACATACAGCCCTGAGCAGAACATGTTGAACAAAAACAAGGTCTAACCAACTTGTTCAAATTTTCCAGTAAAACTTGGTAATTATGATGTTTCATAAGTGCAGCCAGTGTACATGGAACATTGATTTGAATGCAGAATTTATGTGCCTGACATGCTGCACTCATCACATCATCACATATGTGGCTTTACTAATGCCTGAGCGAGCACGGTCCAGGATATATAAGAACACTGTGAGGCATCACATATTTATTAAAATCAGGGATCCATTTTTTATTAGGCCATGAGCCAATGGACTCAAGGTCTCGAAAGAGGCAGATTTTCAAAGCCTCATGTCCCATCAGGGTGGCAACAAGATTTCATGAGGTTAGGAAGTGCTCTCAGTCAAGAAATAGTCCAGCACATATAAACCCCATAAACCCTATAAAACCGCAGTTTGTATTTACACTACTTTAAATTTTTACTTTGGGTTTGTACAGATGAACCAAATAATATATAACATGTTGATTAGTGAGCGTTACAGTTGCTGGTAAGGATAGGTTTTGTTAACTGTGGACAGAGCTAGGCTACTCGTTTCCCCGTTAACAGTCTTTGTGCGAAGCTAAGCTAACCGTCTGCTGCTTTACATTTACCAGACAGTAATGAGAGTGGTATTGATCTTGTCATCTAACTCTTGGCAAGAAAGTGAAGCTCCTTTTAGAAGAAGCCAAACATTGATGTGAGCACATCTACGTGGTGTCTAAGGGTGCTCCTATCAGCGTTTTTGACGCTGATCACCAATCACTAGAAGCAGTATCAGCCAATCCCGATCACCAATCACTGGGTCTGTTTAAAGCCTTATGTTTATAGTATATGCACACATGCACACAACTACACTTCTGTCTCACACACACCTGGTTGCCCCATCGCACCCCTCTCTGCTCCTCTCTCCATATACAGGCTGTATGTGTCTGCTCCGTTACTTTGATGGTCAGCAGTTTTAGCAAGTTTCACAATGCCGCTTCACTTGCTCCGTGCTTGTAAAACATCAACCAGATAACGTTTCTCTCTCTCTGTTTCTCTGCCAATTACTAGAATTACTGGAGTCCCTGACTGTTAATATATTGGCGGCCTGCCCAAGTAAATCTATGTGTGTCAAAGGCTGAATAACCTTCCTGTGGAATAAAAATGCGTCAGCTGATCGGGTCTTCTGATCGGTGTTTATAGAGATCACCTCTCATGCTCATTAGAGTGAATATCGGCTGATTACGATCGGTGAACGATCAATCGGAGCACTCTTAATGGTGTCCAATTCTGATGCTTTGTGTAGCCATCTACCATGATTGTTGATCCTGAAGAAGGCCAGAGAGATAAAATGTCATCAGCTGAATAAAAGAGAAATGCATATGGAGCCAGACACTTTTTTTCCTTCTTCCAGTGATCAGCACCTCGCTACAAGCCTTGGTGTGCGTTACTTTCCTATAGGCTATTATATATGGCCATCCACCACCGTCATTCATAAATGCAAATTGAAAAAACTAAAATATCAATCTGTGCATGTAAATTTGTGTGCAAGGGCAGTTTTTATGGTAAACAGAGGCAGCTGCAGTTTAGAGGCACAGAGCTCATCATAAGTACACACTGGCAACCTTTATGTCTATAGCAGGTTGTAGGTCAGCCACTTCGGTCATCTGGGTCACAGTGTTGAATTCATAGCTTGTAGTCTCAGTCTACTTGGTCTCTGTGGTGCATTCAATGTGAAAGTGCTTTGCACCAGTTTGCACCATTTTTCATGGTTGAAACATTGAAACAACATTTTGCAGCAGCTCCTGTGATATCATGTTCAGTTTGTGTGATAACTCAAAAACCACTACATCCACAGTTAAATCCCAGTAAAGCAGTGATATATGCATGGCTACAGTACAGTTACCTGAACAGTATAATGCAAAAAAAACCAACAACCCTGTAATAAATCCTATTCTGGTGATGTTTTTGTTGCCAGTCAGTGTCACTGAGAAGTGTTCACCTTCATGATAATTTTAGGTCATATTGGGTTGCATTATTTTTGAAATGTGTTTCAAATATTCTGTCCCTTCTCATGTGTGTAAATGTGGTTGGACAAAACAGCTGGGAGGCAAAGCTCCCATCAAACTGTCATTGAAGTAAACAGAGGAGGCAACTTCCTGCTGCTTAGTGTGTAAAAGCCTGAAAGGAGAAAGCAGTAGAAGAGTGAGTGGTGGGTGTGAAGTAATTTTATGCTCTGCTTTGTGTTTCCTATACACAGCAGTACACACACACACACACACACACACACACACACACACACACACTCTCACTCACACTCTCACTCACTCACGTGTACACACTCGCCATGTGTTTCTATTTTATCCTGTGTGTATGTTTGTGTGCATGTGTGATAACCTCTTGGTTGACTTAGTTGTCTCTGTATGAGAACCAGCCGCTGCAGACGAAGATCATTACAGTCTCATTCATTAGAGTCATCCTTTAACTTTGGATTTGCCCTCCATCCAGCCACTCCCAAGACCTCCATTGTCTCACATTGATACCCCCCCTCCGCCTTTGATTCTGTATGTATTTGTGTGCCTTCATGTTGTATTCCTATATTTTCTGTGTGTTCTCTAATGCTGTTCCCATTTCTCTTAAAATCCTAATATTACAAGAAACCAACTCTCATTCCAGTGCCAAAAAAAACTCAAAATAAACTTTGGCAGGCCTTTCCGTCCTAAGAGCCCACATAATCAATCATAACCAGGGCGTACAAATTCATCAGCTTGGATCCATTTTGCTGTAGTTAAAGATCAAAAGGTTGCAAGTTGACTATAGGAAGTCCAGGTACTAACCCAGCCTAATTTATCTAACATGGGAGAGATTTAGCCCCCTGAGGAGACGGGGACATGGTTTTTCTCCATCACGTCGAATATCCTCGATGGGGCTCGAGGGCACTTAGTCTTGCCGCAGCATATCCTGTATACCATTTAACATTCCATTGATCAGATTAATTGCAGTTGATTGTGTCCTGTGCGAGGAAGCCTGTGAAAGTACACATTTAACTGATATAATTTATAAGATACATCAGTTACAACATAAGACTTTATTTTATTTATTTATTTTTGGACCTTTGGTTTGGTAAAATCCAAGCATATAGTACGAGTTGTTTCCGTTCTGATGTGTTAGATTGGAAATAGTTTAATTAGGACTATTTTAAATATGACAGATTATTGTACAGTGTCTTCATTTTCTTCAGAAAACATGGCTGTTGCCACCTATTCACTCTGCTCTTGGACTGGGAACCAGTTTCAAAATGTTGTCTTTATTTGTGCCAAAACTTGCCCAAAAAAATAAACCGTTTCACCCTTCTAGTTTCTCATTAGTTGGCCAAACTTATGCCTTTCATTGAATTTGTCAGTTTGTGGGTCTCTCAACTCTCTCTTTCACTTGCACACACGTACACACCTACACACACACTCACACAAACACACAATCTACGTTTCTCTGCAATTATGAATAATTGTGACTGTTGAAATGTGTGTGTGAGTCTGGAAACCAGTCACCTCTGCTGCATTGGTTTAAAGTGTGTGCCTGCTCACAGACACACAAACACTCGCGCACACACACTTCACATGTTAAATGAAAGGGCAACATTCAGGAAGTGGCAGCACTTTGAAGACAGCATTTCATGTTTCCAAGCGTGGAACACTTATTGGAGGTCAGACTCGGGGTCTATTAGGCCTCTCATATTCATTACGGAGGGTGAGAGGCGAGAGATCCAGGGAACAACAATCCCCCCTAGTTACTGTGACCCCTGGACCCAGGATGTTTTTCTGTTGGTTTTTGGTTGTTAACTCCTAAGGCCTTGAAAGAGGATTCGGTGTATACAGGCTACAGTTTTGGGTTATGTTGGGTAAGTTTTTATTGCACTCACAGCGAGGCCAAATAGGGTTTGGGAAGAGTGATTACTCAAAATATTCATCACTGCGGTGTGTTTTCAGATCGTGATCCCTGTATGAAACCAATATTAGAAGGAGGTTTGGTATTTTAGAAACAAAAGAGAGCCAGAGGCAATGGCCAAGAACATTTGAAAGACGGTGGTGAAAATCATGGTGATGATTATTATCCAGACATCGAGGCAATTTCAATTCACTGCCTGAGGATTAATGCCAGTGAGTATTTCCTCAGCGTGCGTTGTGTGATTCTGAATGTCTTCCAGCCTGCTCAAATGTGCCATTACTATGCAGTAAAATATATCTGTAAGAGCCATTTTGTCTCTGTTACATGCGGGCAAACATGCCAAAACATGCAACGCTCCATCTCGCATAGTCACAGAAACTTAGGAATACATACAGCAGATCAAACACACACACACCTCCCGAGCCCCTTTAGGGATGATATTCTACACCACAGGCCAAAGCCCATATCCTTACTGATGCAGTATCACCTCCGAGCCCTTGTCATGCACACTGCCTGTAGTGTGTGCGTACATGTGTGTTAAGCAGACACGTCAGTTTAGACTAAGGTGATCGGCCCGCTCCGACCCAGCTCCGGCCCCGCGGGGGTATCCCGGTGTCCCGCTGTCCCGGTGTGGGAAAGCAGAGTGTTGGATGGGGTATCCCGTAGCGCCTGCCTGGCTCCTGGGCAGCAGACGGCTAAATCAGTCACAGATTGGATTATGAACGGCGAGTTATGAATACATCTTTCTTAGATTGCAGGAAAACATAAGCAGTCATGAATGTGCTGACTGAGGCTATTTATTATGACTCCCATTACAGTGTAGACATAACATGCACACCCAGATTTAAATCCACTGAAAACTTTTTTAGGTGTTTTACCTGTATTTCCCTTTTTAGTTTTTTCTCTGTTCTTGTCTTTGTTTTTTTCTTATCCAGTTTCTCTTTCTCTCTTCCTCGCTATCCATCTTGCTCTCTCTCCTCTTTTTTCTCTATCTTTACACTCTCTCTCTCTCTTTTCCTCCTTTCTTCTCCGCCCTCAGGTCACAGACTCAGTTTCAAAGTGTTGATCCTCATCTGAAATCTATTGCAATCAGCGCAGCGCTGGGCATGAAATACAGGCTTGTGAGATCCGATACGTGTGTGTGAGCATGCCTGTTTGTGTTCAGATGGTTTTTTGTTACAGTTTCAGTCCAAAATAATCAATGAGACACCTGGTAGAGCGGTTGTGAAACATGTAAGATGATGCATTTTTCACATTTGTGCGCTCTCACTGTTGTCTTGTTCATTGGATACGCTACACTGCCCTTTAATGTTACTTCACTACCAGAATAAGAACTTCTGCTATATAACAAATAAAACACAACCAACCCAAATCTTATAATTAGATTTTGACAGATTAATGTAGCCCATGAGAGACACACACTTGTCCACTTGTGAGAGAGAAGAGACTTATACATATACAGTTTATGAGATACAGCTAGAAGTGTTGCAATCTACTGCAATAGGCCTGCAATAAACTGATGACGTAACACTTGTCAGTATAACATGATAAAATTCACACCACAAACCGCTGCCTGCAAAATAACCGTAAAGGGAAATCAACATGCCTCTAAAACAGTTTAAACAAAACATTTGTCTGTTTGTCATTTTTGATTAAATTACCATTATTGTAGTTTATAGTGGACTATAACCATATTAAGCAAGTAAACACAAACTACATTTATTCATTTTAAAATATCTTCACACCAGATACAGCATTACGGGTACTAATTATATGGAGGGTTGGGGGAGTTTAGCCGCATTGATTGATTTTTAAAAAACGGTTTTACTTCCTAATAATCTTTTGTACAAATCTTTCAGAATTGTAACTAGAAGTCTAAAAACATAGCCTTAAAAAAGAAAATTGGTGCATTTAGAATGGCAAACCTAGAGAGGTTTTAAAGTTTAAATAACAGAGCCATTGTTTGGTGGATTATTTCTCAGTGGGGCTATTTTGACTGTCATCGACTTCCGTAAGTAGTTGCTCGGTCATTATTGAGATTATAGCAATATATATATGTTGTGTGTGTGTGTGTGTGTGTGTGTGTGTGTGTGTGTGTGTGTGAGAGAGAGAGAGAGAGAATGTGGCTTTTACAGATATGTATGACTTTTTTTGCGTGTGTGTGCTCCTTGTATGTGGGGCTCTGATCCCACATGCAGGGTTTTGAGTATCCGTCCTGATCACCAGGAGCTGATAAGATGAGTGTAGTTGTTGTCTTTCATCGCCCTGGATGAAACATTCCTTTCTAATAGTTTGGATCAGCCTCACAGGCTGTTAACACAGGTTAGACGAAGACACTCAGAGCAATGTTACCTCTGTCCACTGGCCGAGATAAAGAGCCCAAATAATAGTAATTTGTATGGGGAACCAGTCAATCTGCACTTTTACAAACAAAAAGAGAATTTGTTTTTTTTTTTTAAATTCAAAATTTTGAAAAATAAGTTTTAATATTTATGGCTGTAGTTATTGTCAATTGTATTTTCTTTATTTACAGAATTAGGAAATGATTATCTTCAGCGGAAAAGATATCCATTATATTGTACAACATGCTCTTTATTATCTTTTATTAGTCCCTGATCTCCTCCAAAAAAACTTAATGATAATATAATATAATGCAGTTGTTAAATGACAGTTTAATTCACGACAGCTTCTCCAAGAGTTTAGCTATCTTGTGTTTTCTAAAAGCACAAGTGTGGATTCTTTGTAGTCTTTGTCCGTGGCCCCTCGGCCCGTGTGCCGGCCAAGTTAGGAAAAGGCCAAACCAGTTCTCTGCATTGTTAACAACATTTAATCAAAGCTCAATCAAAATAGCTGCCTTTCTTCCCGTGCCTGGCCGGAGGTAAAATATGTCTGTCGGAGGGAGTCTTGTCTCTGTCTGCTGACAGACGACCAAAGAGAGGGCTCTGTATGTTCTTATCTTCATCTAACCCGCCTGTCAATTCAACCTGCACATGAAAGAGAGACAAGAAACACCCCCTAAACTAAACTGTGCGGCCCTTTAGTCTCTCAGAACTAAATAATCCCAAAGAATAGACATCAACCTCTTTTAAATTTGAGGTTTCAGATGTTTTAACAAAAATGAACAGGTTATTTCAGAAGGTTCTTTAATTCCCACATAGAGAAGCTTCAGTTTTTGACAAGTGGTTTTTAATTTTTCCTTTTTATTTCCAGCTAATTCACTTGAGCACAAACAATAGATGCACTGGTTTCAGTGCAGATAGTGTTACCCATATGGGAACGGTCAGACTTACAGCTCGAGTTCCCAGCCCATATGCTGACGACTCCAAGTATCAATCACTGCATCTAAATGACTTAAAAGAGCCATATTGATTACCAATACGGCATCATAAATCAACATGCAGACACTCTCTTTTTCTCTGGCTGTTATTCTCTCTGTCTTACACACATACACACACTGTCACGCAGACACATGGGCCTTATGAAATGATAACAATAAATCTGGTGGAGGGCTTTCACAGGACAGAGAGATGCAGATGAAGTCACTCTCGTAACCTGATAGATGATTAGAGACAAAGAAAATCAAAGTGGAAAAGTGTGATGAGGAAAGAAAGACAGAAAGATGTTAAGAAAATGTTTACTTTGGTATGTTGTAATTAAAACAGTCTATTTCCTGCAACGCTCTAGCATCTACTGTATGTTTTCAATTTTATTCTGTGTACAAAGTGATGGGTTTGTCTCCTTCATGCATTCCCACTCTGTAATGGGACACATGTTCCTCTGCTGCTTGGCCAGAGGGCATACATGGAAACTCTGCAGCAATAAGAGCATTTCAGACTCGAAATGTGTTTTATTCACTTATTTATTTATCCCCACAACACCCTTGCAATATTGATTGAATCAAGAAGTTGCAACATTTTTAAAAGCTTTTTAGAGCGCCGAAGAGGAGGAAACACCTCTTTGATCGCTTCAGGTGAAATCCACACAGTATTTAAGATAGAGCAGCATTCATTTGTGCTCCTCCTTTTTTCTTCTAGTGGCGTGTGTACTATTTCTGTTGGTTTACTTCTTTCCGTTTACTTCTTCGCCCTCTGGTTTGCTGTGTAAGTACAGGCAGCACACTTCTGAAACAACAAACACGACAAGCTCCGTGCAATAAAAGTATCCCATCAAATATTTATCAGTATAACTCTACCTAGACTCTGTGAATTGAGTTGTGTTCGGCCACTCAATTTAGTGTGAAGCTGGAGAGAGAGACGGGAGAGCGCTGAATACAGATGATATTTTTAGGTGGTAAAACTCATTCAGTGTGCTTGCTGCAAAATAGAAACACAGCCAGAGATTTAGCTTGTTCTGTTTGATTTTCACAAGGTTTGAAGCAAAAGATATACTTACAAACCAAACCGAGGATAAGGCTGATGCTTTTCTATGTTTTTCTCAACAAAGTCCATGCAAGATATAAACCTTTAAAAACACAAATATATAGTCTTCAAAAAAAAGTTCTATATTCACTTTTCGGAGAAACATAAAAGAACATTTTTGGTAGTTTTTGGCCAACAATGGATGTCTATGGCACACACAAGATACGCCACGCTTTAGCTACACAGGCAATACTTGTCAGTAAGAGCAATGCGTTGTTGGTTTTGGTCTGTTCGTGCAAATTCGTTGACAATAAGAAAAAAAAAATCATAGTAGTAGTGACACTGATACTGTTCGCCTGGATTGTTTGTGTAGAAAATGACTCACCACTCTGTTCTTCTATGAATACTTGTGCAGCTTGTTAAGATGCTGTTAGTCATGTAAGTTATAATTAAATTTGTGGCTCTTGTGATTTCTAAATTGTTTACATCATGACTTTGATATAAAAATGATCGTTCAGCCCTATTACCAGCCTTAACCTTTAAGTCAACCCACATACATAATATCTTGTCTAAAATAACTCTGAATTCATTTAATAATAATTTGACAACCTTCCTGTCTTCCTGTCCATCTCTTCTCCTCCTGTATTCATCTTTCTCTTTCTTATGGTTTTATTGCTTAGTCTAAATTGCACCATGTCTGTCCTGTCTGGCAGTTACTCTTTTTAATAGCTCCTCACTCACTCCTCGCCCTGTCAGGGATGTGAGGATTTGGCGGCACTTTTCTTCTTAAAGCAGGGCAAGTCTCCTTAAATTTGCATTAAGTTATAAGACATACACACGTACAGGCCCTTACACACAGAAACACTTAGCACTGTTTGTTAGAATATTTTTAATTCCAACACAAACACAATTCAACACCTATAATCCCCATTGGCATTTGTATTAAATGAGCAGTATGAGCCCTGATTATAATGGTCTTCACTTTAATGTGCCTGAGGAGACCAAAGAGTATATTCCAGTTAGAGACTGATGAGTGTATTCAACTTTATTGTCCCTCTTATTAACCCAGCGTCCGTTTTTCCTGTGCCTGTCTCCTGGTTTTTCTCAGTCTGGTCTCTTTCACATCTGTTGTCAACCCCCTCACTCTTTCTTCTCTCTCTCTCTCTCTCTCTCCCGTTCTCTCTGGTCATACAGTCCAGTTCTCTGCTCTCTCATGTGGAAACGTGAGACTCAGTCACTCTTCTGGCTCTCTCACTGCTCAGCGAGCCTGCATGCTACAGTAGTTATTTTCAGTATTAGCAGTGTTAGGTATTGCTCATGAAAGCTTTGATAATGGATTTGCTCTTGATTAATGAGGATAGATGGTCTGAGGTCAATTATTATCAAGCATTTCTATATATGGTTCTGACATTTGCAGCATCGTGTCCAGTTTGCTACAGCTGATATTCAGTCAGGCCTGCTCTGCTCGATCAGTTAATTCTCTGGGAAGAAATTGGAGGTGTTGCTGTAATTTTATGTGATCCCACGGGAACGATTTCCCCTTTCACTGTTTTGTTTTTTAGCTGTGCTATGCCAAGAAGAGGCGAATATTACACCCTGACGATGTGAACCTGGTTTGGAATTAGATTTGTATACTTTATTAATGTACGGAGTGATAAATGATTAATCTGGCTTTTCTAAGGGAAACATCATGAATGGTTCAGAGACTTAAGGCTGCATATAATACTGAAGTCGACAGGGGCGTGGGAGAGTGGAAGTGTGAGAAAGAGCCTCAGAGACCTGTTCCTGTGTTGTGAAAACAAAGACACACATCAGACTGGATGGTTACAGATGTCACTGCCAGAAAGAGAATGGAAAAAACAGAAACCAGGGCTTGGTCAGTGTTATTTCATCTGAAGCCAAAGGTTGGTCCCCACCAAACTGCAATTAGTGCAGCTTTTCTGCAAAATGCCATACAGTAGGTGGGGTTATCAGGATTTATTTACAGCAAAGTCGCAAGTATCAAGACAGCAACCTAAATTCAAATGTGGCCCATTCTTTGTTTGGTTGTATATTCATTAGACTGAAGCTGTGATAATCAAATTGTGATAGATTGAGAAAATGTACAGTTGAATTGTACGATAGGAGTCCACAGTCTAGCAGCTCTGTGAGGCCATACTTAGGCACATCAGTGCTCTGACCTAAACGCTAACATTAGCATGCTAACATGCTCGTGATGATGCACATTCTTTGTTTAGTAGGTATAATGTCTACCATATTCAACATCTTAGTTTAGCGTGTTAGCATGCAGACATTGACTTATTAGAACTAAACATAGAGAGCAGCTGAGGTTGATGGTCATAATTTTGACCAGATGATGGCGAAAGATGAAAAGCCTGGGAATCACCAGAATTATTACAATTCTGTGGGGAACATGAACATCTGTACCAAATTTGTAAATCATGTAAATCATCAAATAGTTGTTAAGATATTTCACTTAAAACCACAAATGTGAACCTCATGGTGGCGCTATAGAGAAAAAGTCTGGCGACCATCAAAGTCAGTAGTATTCATCCTCTGGGGACCATGAATGTCTCTAAAAAACCCTGTGGAAATCTGTGGCATGCTGCTAGCATGGCTAAAATAAAGTAGTTAAAATTCAGTTTATTAGAATTCTGGCTTGACCGAACTGTATTAATTGCTCAGAGCTGCAGATACAGTATAATCCTAAAAATGTTGCAGAACACTAAGATCATATTGGGCCTATATGTAAAGTATGCACATGCCTGTAAACAGAAAGGCACACATAGATTACAGAGCGGGATAGTATGAAGACCTGCAGTCCATTCTGTGCTCCAATTTGAGCGTCTGATCTGAGCAGAGCAGACAGGCGAGAACAGCGTGCCCTAGAGTCATGTAAAATGCAAAGGAATATACTACTCTATTAAAACCTCCTGATGGCTGAGAGAGGCTACACACACACACACACACACACACACACACACACACACACACACACACACACACACACACACACACGCACACACACTTGCATACACGTTCTTATGTTTATACACACATGAGTGGAATGCACTTACACTTATTGTTCAATCTGCAGCATCATAGCATCCAGATACCAGCACTTAGGAATTCTTGCTTATGAATGGGATACATTTGCATTAACTGCCTCAAGGATGACCCTTTGAATGTAGAAATATTACAGCTCTGTGCTTTATAGCAGTCTGTTAATCAGGTCTGCAGGAGCTGTATGATTATTTAATCTTTTCAATAACCATAAAGGGAAATCTGTTTTCTTGACCGACAGAATCGACCCAGATTCAGAGCTGCGGTTTGTTAACCATCTTCATGGCACCTCCTCATACCAACTTGTCATCTGGTGTCTCTTCCACAACACTTCTGAGTGCACTCCTAAGTGTACTTCAACTCTAGCAAGTCCACATGTTCTCGTTTCATTATTAAACCCTCCCAACAGACTATCAACTTTTTATTCTGCCTGCCGCCAGAAGTTGCCTCCTTTCAAATATTCTCCAGCACTCATCTAACTATAACCCCAAACGACGCTTTAAAACACTTAAGTTTGAAACCGCCCCTCAAACACAGGACAAAATATTTACTTCAAGACAGGAATATTTTTCTGTCTCACAACAAGCAGCCTTTATGCCTCCTTAAGTAGCGAAAGTGCCGGGAGTAGTGCAGCGCTGAAAAGAGAGATCTCCGATGACGCGTTCCTTTATCATCGCCAGAAGAGCCGGGAGACGCTTTTATGAGACATGCACATTATTATTGATAGACAATCTCACAGCTGCAGGGCAAGAGTAGTTAATGTCGACTTAGGTCTCATGTTCGTCTCTATTCTGTCCGCTTAATTGATGTACAACATAGTGATGAACATTGCATTTCAGCTGAGTTGGTGAGCCAGGGGTTAACCAGGGTTACCTGAATGCTTCCTAGTGTTCAATTGAGGCTGAATTAAAGCAGCAAGTGTACACATCTCTCTGGGTACATCCCCCATGTAAGAATGTCTACACATATACATAACATCACAAATATTCCTTTGGACAGACAACACACACACACCTCTGTGTGTATACAAACACACAGACACAAAACATCTTGAGGCTGATCCCAGGTAACGATGTAAAAGACAAACGATGAATCTCAGAGCTCTCCCGAGGCCTCAGTGTGACTATTTTTGGAGTCGGTGCTCATCTCGGCTCATCTCCTCTGACTCTCTCTTACCGCTTACAGTTTGCTCACTCTCTCTCTCTCTCTCTCTCTCTCTCTCTCTCTCTCTCTCTCTCTGTCTGTCTGTCTCTCATGCTTCCCTAAAACGCTTGCTCACCCCGAGCCACTTGTTTATCAGTCTAATGTTTGTTCTTGTCAGGGACAATATGTTCTCTCTCTGCAGCAGTCTACTCAGTTATTCTTCATCTGGCCCCTGGGCTGTTCTTAGTCAGCCCATGTCCCCAGACACCTCTCCACTGACCAACGAGGGCTTTAAGTGTTTATGGCTGTTAGGTGTAGGCTTCATACAAGCAAATTAGGTAATCAGGGTGCAGAGGGCATTTCGGGGGAAACCAAGTGTTAAGGCATTTTGTAAAGGCTGATTGGAGTGAGGCTGCTTTGTGACATCATACAGGGGCTATGAAGGAGTCATTATAAACGCAGTTTTTGTTTACGACAAGAATAGATTATGGTTCTACAATGCTACTTCAGCTAAGATTTTCTTTGTGACTCCAGAAGACATAAATAAAAAGAAAACAAAAATCATCCTGAAGGTATTTTGCTAAAAGCGTCTTTACTGAATCCCAGTTGAGGCCTCACAAAAACTTCCGTAAGAGGAATTTTTTCTTTTTTCGTTTCCATCCACTTGGGATGTGAATTCACACCATTAGCCCCCCACCCCACCTCACACCACCCCAAGCCATAAATATTTCAACTTCTCAATCTATATTCATTATAAAACACATGCCCAATGCAGTATGTGGTTGTGAGGACACAGGGCTTTTATTTATTCATCTTATTTATTTATATTTCTTTCCTGAGGGCGAGACGTTGGTTTCTATCCATCTGTGCTGATTGCTGGCTATTACAGAGCACTTAGAGCCTCTCCTGAACTGGCCAGAGGGGAGCACAATCCTCGAGAGATCCGCTTGCTTCAGGGCTAAAAGGTGTGTTTGTTGTGTGTGTTTTTTGGGGGGAAGTAACAGAGAGTTATTATGAGAGTGATAGTAAACACAAAATATTTGTAATGGAAGACAGAAAAACTTGTGTAAATAAGAATTGTGTTGTAGTTACTTACAGGATCGTGTCCTCATCACAGGATTATTCTTGTCATGTTAAATAAATTATTTTTCATGCACATTAAATGTACACTCTGCTTATAAATATATTCCTCCTGCTCCACTTATGTAGGTGTGTGAGCTTAAGATGCCCCTGCTGATGTTAAAGTTTTCTTTAAAGTTATCTACCCTCTTCTTCACCTTATCACACACTATACTCTGCCTCAGCGTAAATGTCATGAGTCCCATTTTTATACATTATCCTATTTGGATACACACGCAGACTGGACAGCACAAGTGCTCACTTGTACCAAACTTCTGTTTTCAAAAATACTGTAGACATGCAGATTTAACCCCCTTGAATTTAGCTGGGTTGTCAAATGGCTTTCAAATTTAACCTAATGTATCTGTCCTCAGGATATCCGGATATAATTCTGTTACATAATATAGCAAAATCCAAGGCCCCTGGAAGTATTCAGCCTCAAAATAGTTTTAAAAAAAAAGAGAAACAAACCAAGGGTCTGCATTGGTGTGGGTGTATTGTTTCAGGTACAGGTGAGAGGATGAAATCAAGGAAATCATACTAGGAAGTCCAGTTTGAGTAACAGACTTGTTAATATTAAGACTTATTAAATGCCAAAAACATTGAGTTGACATTTTCTGTCTACAGTATGTGCTTGGCCAACAATTTGGATTGGCAAAAGTTGAGCCAGGTTCATCTTTTTTGCTCCCAGCAGTTTCTTTTTTCCAGATCCCTGCGACCCTGTACCGGGACCTGGTGATGTTATTAAATGCTTGGACTCTTCACTTTAACTAAATATTGTAGGATACACTCTAAACTGGCTTAATTGCAAACTATAAGGTGCACATTGCAAGGACTAATATTTTCAAATTTCTATATCAATAAGGACTAATGTTTTAGCATGCTAAATTTGGAATGTTTCAGCTTAATAAACAGCACAATGTTGCATCAAAAATGGTTACTTCTTTAGCAGTCAAGAAGGGTCAGTGAACACAGTGAAGATTCATGTACCAGCTCTGCTGCCTACCTATCACTAGTAACTGTCCATATTTAGCCACCAGCCATTTTCCTCTGCCTGTTGCTGGCATTGGTTGTTTCTTGAATTTATCTTTGAACCCTCCACGCCAGCTAGCTGCCTGGTCAGCAACACCGGTAGCCAGGACATCAGAGACTGATCCTCCAGGCTTCACGGTCTGAAGCCCACTGTACTACAACAATGCTGCTGGCTGAGTGTCTTGGCTCGTTCTGCTGGAAGAGCTGTCCATCCAACTGAGAACACACCAGAGTTCAGACAGCCTTAACTTATTCTTCCTTCTCATTAAAATAGCAATAATCACTGTTACATTTCATTTAATTCACTACAGCAACAGTTCAGTAGTAGCAATACTTACTCTTTTAGTAGTGCACTAGTCTGTAAGTTTCCTTTATACATATATACATTTTTGTTTTAATGGCACAAGGGGAAATTCCCTACAATATATAGAAGCACTATTTTAACTATAACCATTGTAGCAACACCCCTGGCATGTTTCACAACAAACATTGTGTGCTTTTTTTCCCTTCAACATCCCGCTATTTTCCAGTCCGAATCTCACATCTTTGTTTTGTTGTCCAACCTCTTACCCATTGTGATTGTCCTGTTGGACAGGACTATGATAAAATGTGTAGCCCTTAATTAGATAACAGTATTGGAACAAAAACTTGCAGGACATGGAGTGTTTGGGGACTGGGTTTCACTGCAGCTATTTATTCAGCAGCATCCAGTGAAGCTGTAAATGGCAGCAGGCCAGTGTCTGTCGGGTCTCCAGGGTGCTACTGTGTGTCATGTCACTATAGAGGCATGCAGGTCAGCTCTGCTACACACATAGTACATGTTCTGCTCTGCTTAGATCTGGATGACCGCATCCTGTGGTATAGCACCATCAAGGTGTGCGTGGGAAGGTTGGGTGAGCCTTTGTAATTGAAGGTGTATGTGTGTTCAGTGTCACAAAAACAATCTGTCCAATAGTGTGTGTGTACATGCTTAAAGGAGAGGAAACTAGAGATGATCTGATACCTTTTTCTCCTTCCTGATAACGATTACAATACCCAAAGTTTGTTTGTCAGCCGATACTAAATACCGATCTGATGCATACATAACTAATATATGAAAAATAGGAACAAGCGTATACTAAGCCTGTATTACTGCTATCATTGTTGTAGGGCCTGGCTCAGTGTCAGAGCCAGAGTTAGAATAGGGCAGGTCATGACTTCGCTATTGTTGGAAAAAAAATATCAAACAGGATGCTTGGGGGGTAATAAATTACATGATATTGGACCGGTACACAGACACATGTAATCGCAGAAACCCATTTTAGGCAGCATCAGAGAAATTTCCAATACTGGTATTGGAACAACTCTACAGAAAACAAATAGCTGTATGGAGCATAGCTAGAAAATCTGTATTAATGCTGGGAACATGAATTTAGTGACATTTTAACCTGTTTAATTTCAAGACAGTTGTGATAACAATGCAAATTTACAAAACGTTTGTCTTGAATATACAGTAAATGTGATTGTGCGTGCAGCAACATTGCATTCATTGCTGGTGACCCAACAAAAATCAGATATTTCTCTGTGAATGTCACTTTAAAAATGGACGTGATGTCTTGGTACCAACAACATGGGAACTCACTGTAACAACATAACCTTTGTATTCCAGTGATAAAACAGAGATTTAACATGAGTGAATTTAGGATTTAAGCATTTAAATGAACTGCAAGCAAGTGTAAATTATGCAGGTTCGTGGAGGACAGAGAAAGATAGTGCTGGTTTAACGGATGCCGGAGGGCGTGGGGGGGAGAACAAGTTAGGACACTCTGACAACTGTATCTGTTGTTAATGGACCTATATTGACTGTCAGTATGAAACCACATTGAGTATTCCATGTCTGCAAATAGTGAAGCTCATTCTCTGGTGTTATGGATAAGTGTTGACCCCCCTCTCCCTCGCTCAAATGCTTCCCCCCAGACTTAGAGCATCCCTCCCCTGCCTCCCGTCCTCCTCCTCCTTCCTTCTCCTCTTTCCTCTTCCTTTATCCCTCCATCTTACCTATTGATTGGCCAATAATGTGTTTTCAGTGGTAGATTAATGGCACATTATCCTGACAAGGGTGTCTGAGGGGACAGGACGTAAGGGAGGGCGTGAGAGACGATGCTCTTTAATTGATACATGGGAGAGAGAGAGAGAGAGAGAGAGAGAGAGAGAGAGAGAGAGAGAGAGAGAAAGAAAGAGATGTAATGAAAAAAATAATTATATTTGGATTATTTTACATAGATTTGTTGCAACTGGGGTTAATTGTTTTGTTTATTATTGGGTTTTGTCTGTAGTTTTGACTAAAGAAACATGATAGATACTTGACCCCAAGTAGAGTGGCTGGTCAGAGGCAGAGGGGGTCGTCCACTAATCGGAAGGTGGGTTGTTCGATCACCGGCTCCTCCCGCCACGTGTCGAAGAATCCTTGAGCAAGATACTGAACCTCGAATTGGTGTGTGAATGTGTATGAGTTAGTTTCTGTTCCATAGGCTTTGCCATCACTGAGTGAATGTGTGTGAAAGGGCGAATGTGTAAAAGCGCTTTGAGTGGTCAGAAGACTAGAAAGGCTCTATACAAGTACAGTACAAGTCCATTTACCATTTACGTGTGTCAATAGGGTTACAACGTCATTGTTTGTTTGACAGTTCTACTTTAATTGATCAAACAGGAAAGCTAACTACGTCTCAAACACGTAAACACATGGCGGGCACCAGGGTTTTTTCTCTCCCGGTACTAAGGGGGAACTTGACCAATAGGGCTGCTAAAAATCATTGTCGATTTTTATGATTTTCTTTACATTTATATTAAATAATATAAATTAAATAATTAAGTGGCGCATTACTTGCGTTACTACAATTTGGTTGAATGAAGCGCAGCGGTGTCAGGCTTTGTGACAGCCACACATCAGCTGCCGGGAGAGAGCAGGGGTGGTGACACCGTTGGACACCAACTGCAAACACTCGTCTGTGCAGTGCTCATTTTGTCTGTGGTGAGTGGATGTAAATAAATTGTTAGCGAGCTAACGCTAGCTGCTCACTGTCGCTAATCGCCAAATTTAATTAAAGATGATAACGTACGAATCTTTCCAAACAGTATTAATTAAGCAATCAGTGTGAATTGGT
This sequence comes from Dicentrarchus labrax, assembly GCF_905237075.1. Classification (NCBI taxonomy): domain Eukaryota; kingdom Metazoa; phylum Chordata; class Actinopteri; family Moronidae; genus Dicentrarchus; species Dicentrarchus labrax. The sequence continues at coordinate 12,515,096 of NW_026136721.1, forward strand.
TTATATACTGTGTCTAACAGCATGAGTCTTGCGTCAAATGTCAGTTTATCGTTTAATAAAAACGTGTTACAATATCTGGTAGAGACATCACATCAGTCATTAACGTCAGCTGAGGATATTGTTCAAGTGCTCCTAAGACTGGTGACATTAGCAAGTGGTTAGCTAATCTGTTTACACTATAACGTTGGCAGCCTAACAATTATATTTTTTGAAAGTGGCGTTTCTTTTCATGGTAGTCGAGGTGCGAAATGTTGTCTTTCGTAGCCATTTACTGTATCCATAAGGATCTGTAAATCGTAGCAAGCTAGCTAATGCTTGTCAGTACTGTCTATGCTGGTACTCGGTAGGTACTCAAGATGGCGCTAGTAAGCTTGGAAAAGAGCGGATGACGTAAAAGGTCACGTGACTGATATTCATGAATAAGCCTAATTTGACCACAAGGCAATGACAAAGGCCTCTTCTGTGCACAAAGTTGAAGGACTTCAGCACAAGCCAGCGCCTGTGCAGCCACAATTAATAACACTGCAATACATCCAATATGCGACAACCACAGAAAGTGCATTCAATCCATGTACATAATCAGACACCTCAGGCATTGGTAATAATGTTTCGGATTAAATGGCTATCACAACATCACGGCACGAGTTTTATGACAATGACGGTTGATCGGTCGCTATGGTCCACAGTGAAATATCGCAACAAATATTGAAATGGAATAAAATAGAGGGTTTGCACAGACATTCGTGTTCCCCAGATGATCTATCCTACTGACCCACAATTGACATTTGCGGTTTTGTATGAAATGTGTAGGATTTAGTGGCATCTAGCTGAATGTCGCTTGCCTTCCAAGCATGTAGGGAAAACTATGGTGGTTGTGAAACATGCCAAAGGCCCTGTATAGAGTCAGTGCTTGGTTTGTCCCTTCTGCGCTACTGACGTGGCAGTTGAACATAGTGGCCTCCTGCTCCCTCTGTGGATAAAAACAGGTCCTTCTAAGGTAAGGGACACACAGTGATTCTTATTTTTACATGATTATACATTAATGAAAACATACTTATGAATATATTACGTTACTGCAAATAGATCCTCCTAAATTTGTGGCATCTAGCGGTGTAGATAGCTACTCTCTGGATTCACACTCCCTTTCCAAGCGCGAGGGAGAAAGTACAGTGGCTGCAAAAAACGCGAATGCCCTATCTAGGGCCAGTGTTTGGTTTGTCCCTTCTGGGCTACTGTAGAAACATGGCGATTCAACATGGCGGCCTCCATGGAAGGATACCACTGCGGCAACTGTAGATAAAAGCTAATGTAACTAAAACACTGCAGTTCTTATGAAAACATACGTGAATATCATATTCCATTTCTGGTTTGCTGTCAAATTTGGTGCAAACATTAATATTCCCCTCAGGAGGACTTGTAGTAAGTGGTGATCCCCTGACTTTTCCTTAAAAGCTGTCATCAGATCAAAAGTTCAGTTTGTCCGATACTTGAATACCAGCCAAACTAATGTGGTCCCATCAGCTTCAATTGCACTTTCTGTTTAGCGCAAACATTAGCATGCTGACATGCTAATATGGTGAACATTATACCTGCTAAACATGAAACATGTTTGCATTGTCTTTGTGAGCATGTTAGCATGCTGGCTTTAGCAGCCTTATAGAGCTGTACCAAGGCTAGTTTAGTTTATTTTTGGGGGGGATAAAAGTAATATTGCCTCTTCTCCTCTATTAGTTTCCTCGTACTTTTAAACAGCTGTATGTCAGACCTTGGTTACAGTGTACTTTGCTGTATGTTGCTTGCTAAATCACAACATGCTGATTAGTAAGATAGTTTGGTGAGTGTTACGATCATCTGGTTGCCACGCATATAAATCTTCAAAATTGACTTTTAATTCCTGATTCTTACATTTCCCGCTTTTCTGGTTGAATGTACAAGTTAAACATGAACTAAAAGCATCTTACAGTCAAACTGAAATACGTTGGTCCTGTTTATATTGCATGTTCTAAATCTATAAATTAATTCATTATTTTAAATTTTTTTTTACTCTTTCACTTAGTTTACTTTGCAATTAATTTCTGGCTGCGGTCCAATCTCGTCGCTTCTTCTCTCATCCTGCACTCTCACCTCTTATCTGTGTATCACTTGCTTTTATCTGATTCCATCCCCTCTGCCGTCATTCAATTTCCTCCAGCAGTTTGCATCATGAAGAAGAGGGGGTTGACTAAATTAGCAGATCAATAGGCCATCAAACAGTCTTTAAGTGTGACACATACAGACCTCCTGTCTCAGGTTTCCCCCTCTAACTAATAGCCTTGTTGTTTACTTTACAGTGTGCTGTGTCATGTAGTTTTGGTCTCAGGTTGCCCTCCAGTGCATCGGGACACCCCTGGGGAATCCTTGGTCAGGACTGATGCTGGAGAGCACACTCACACATACTGCTTAAACATTTTAGTTTTGAATGTGTTTTGTTTTATCGGAACATTGTTGAGGCATTTTTGAACAGACTGGTTTATATGAATTTTTCCTCATATTGAGAATGTTTCTTCACCATATAGACAAATATATCTGTAAATATATATAGGCCTAAAACGAGGCGTTTGTCTGAAATTCTCAATGTGAATTCTTTAGGTGACAGTCTTGTGTTTATGCTTTAATGTCGCAGAAACATGCTCAGGGACAGTCTCTCCCATCGTCTTGACCTTTGTCAGATGACTAGGAGAGGTCAACAGAGGTTGAAGTAACAAGTGAGCTGACAGAGGGGGGCTCCCACCTAGTCATGCAGAAAGGAGCTGCCGGAGACTTTAACAGCGGCGTAATGTGCACACATACTCTGAGTCGCTCTCCAACCAACAGGAACAGGACTTCCTTGCTCCTGACCAGCCAGACTTCTGCTATAGAGAGGCGCAGACCCATGCAGAAACACAAACGTGATCGTAGCTTCTCGAACACAAACACACACTCATCAACTGGTTCTGTCCGATCCCTCCCCCCACCCCTCCAACCCCCCCTCTCTGTCTCTTTGTTACACACTCTTCTCCTCAGTCCTTCTCATTCAGTCATAATCACACAGTTGAGCTTCACTGCTCAGACTACTGTGATGAGCTATGACAAGGCAAGAGGCGGGAGGCAAGTGCAGTAAGAGTGGGAGAAGAGGATGGAGTGACAACATGAAAAGAGCACAGTGGTTGAAACAATTAGCACTTCTTATAACAAGAATTGAGGAGAATTAGTACATTTCTGTCTGAAATGTAAGCAGTAAGGTCATTCATAATAATAAATCAAATTAAAATGATTTTATCATTATTATGCCTTATTCTCAGTGCCTTAAAGATAGTATGATCTTCAATGTGTGACTCCATTAAATACAGCTAAAAGATGTTAGTAATATACCATTTGGCCACACCTCGCATTTTGTCTGCCGTCATGTCTGAGCGGGTAGCCGCCGGGGATTGTGGGTGCTGAGCAGTAGTGTGTCTCTCTAGCAGCTCTGAAACACGAGACAGCCAGCCAAAATGACGGGCCTTTGGTGAATAGACACACATGCACAAACACAAAGTCAGTGTCTGTAAATGCACACAGTGATGCATGCAAATGCCTCAGAGATTTCTTTATTAGTTGGTGCAGTGGATCGATAGTGAACAAATAGCATCCTGGTTTTTGATGTAAAATCCAATTTATATCAGAGATATTCCTTTTAAAAGTTTATTTTTCTATAGAGTCTGATTTAGGTCTACGTTAATAGAAATGTGAAGGGTAAGTGTTGTGGCAAAGTGCACCGGGTAGTGCAGTCATGTAGGGTCATTTCAGATTCGATTTTAGTTTAAACCACAAGTTGGATCCAGTTTAGTTCTGCACCACAATCAAATCAAATCCAAGTCAAGGATATTAAAGTTTGTGGCACGAGGAGGAAAACAATTCCCTGCAGGGATCAAAAAAATTAGTCTTCGGAAAGTCATGAGATTCCAAACATCACAACTTTACACTTTGTAGCTTTTACGACTGTCACAACCATTTGAATGCTTTTAAATGTGAGTCTCTTTAAACAATCACAAGAGCTCTAAAGAGTTTAGTTAAAAAACAAAACTCCAAAATATGTAGTGTAGTGGGTTGTATTTACCTCAGTATGTTCAAAAATGTGTTTGCTTTGCAACGAGAAGCAACATTAGACTCATTGTGTTGCTTATAAGCTATGCCACAATGCTTATGTATGTTGTCTCACCCTGAATATGGAGGTCACGAGTTAAAGACGCTCATTGCTTTGTACATTTTTGGTTTTTCTTTGACTTTCAGTATTATTGCAGTTGAAATGGACCTCCTGGTTATATCCAGCTGTCAGTGCTGGGTACTGACTTTTCCTCTTTTATTCCTGGACTGTTCTCCTTGACCACATTATTAAGAGTTACCCATTCCACAAAGCAGACGATGTGACAGCTTATCAGAAAAAAAAACGGAAATTAGGAAAGCAAATGACACTGTTTCTTTGTAGTTTAGTGCATTAATTCACTCTGGAGTCTGAGGTGAGTTTCCAAGGCACAAACCCAGCTCTTTAGTAATATGCCTTGAAGCTAGGCCATAAGGAATTAACCTTGGCTTGGCTTCACAGGAGTTCGAGCTCTGCTTACCATTGTGTACACTTTAAATTATGCTGAGGCTGCTGGTATAGCGGTCTATGGCTGTGGTACGACAGCAGAGTGGACTCCGTTCAGAAAGAGAGCTGTCTCACACAGAAGGAAGGGCCCAGCCTCAGCTCCTGTCTGCATCTCTCTACCACTTCCTGCATGGATCACCATTTTGCCTAAATGTTTCAGTCTCTCAACGAGGAACAAAATTAGTCTCAATGTGGTGTAGGTGGAGTCTCACCCCCCATCTGTCCACCACTCCTTGCATAGATATGTATGGATCAGTATCAGTATCCAAAATGTTTTTAGTTTTTCAAAGAGGAACTAAATTACTCTCAGATCACATTGCCAATCTGTTATACCATAATTTATCATTAATATTCTGAATATGTAGGTTATTTGACCAGTTGCAGATTTTGATATTGATGTCCATCATTTAGTATTTTTTTCCCAGACCTGCTGACATTATTACAGTCTTATAAAATGGTCTTGTTCCCTTTTCTTATAATATCAAGCTGTTAGTAATGGATTTTATACGTGATGCTGATTTTATGCATATTTTAAACCATTTATACAGACTGCCTTGCTCCCAACTTAATATACAGTACAGTGGTTCAGAGGCCTGAGTTTTTGCAGAACTAAAATAGGAGTGTGTGCCTGCAAGCAAGTGAATTAGCAAGCATTGTGCCATTTTAGATTAACTTAATGATTGGTTTGATTTAAACTTTTACTATAGCTTTTACAATACGTGTTTAATCTGTTCAATCAAGTTGTCTCATTATTTTACCTATAAAATCCATGTTTCACCTTTTACTAAACGTACCAATTTACTGCATAAACTACTGACTGGATGAATGATCGAACTAAACATTGTAAACCTGTTTGAAACAGAAAAAAGTTCAAAATAGTGAATCAATTCTGTAAAATTTTCTTAAATGAAGATGTTTTAATTACAGTTTCAGTAAGTGGTGTAATGAGCCTTTAGGCAAACGTGGAATAAAGTAAGAATAGTAGGATACTCAGAAAAAAATAGACATGCGTGAAACATAGAATAAAATGTTAATTACATTCATTTAAATACATAGATAATTTCAGTAATTCAAAATTCATTATGATACAGGAAATGCATGCAAATAGCTAGGCTATGGTAATTTCTTTGGTGGCTTAAGCTGCTGGAAATGCTGTTGTTGACAGTTGTAGTAATAATAATAACAATAATAATAATAATAATAATAATGTGATGTAAACAATAAAATGTTGGAATTGATACTGTTTTAGGCCTCCCTCAGGCTATCATTAGCTCAGTCTGTTATTTCTTAAAAACGGCTATGTGTAACTAGCAGGTTTAGTGTCAGGCCTACGAAACCCATAGCTTTGACTGAAAAATAAATAATACCGAATCAGCTTATTTTGTAAGTGATATGTAACTACTCCTCAGTCCTTGTACTTGCAGAACACTAAGGCCGCAGGTCCGGCCCCCCACCTTAAACACCCTAAACTCCTTAAATGCTTGAAACTTGGCAACAGACCACCAAAAAGTGTCTCTTTCACGTGGGGAATGAATGAAAGCATCATACGTCCCCGTCATACAGGCTGAAGTACTTGCTGGCGTTTGAGAAGCAGAGGTAAGGCGTGCTACTGCCCGGGTATACAACGGGCAGAGGCATGGGCAGAAGGCATCTCCCCAGCAGGTTGCTCTCTTTGTACAAGGCCGGGAGCTGGCCCACCACCACGGGCTTTCCAGTCTCGGGGAAATCGGTAACAGGTCCGTCGATTTCAGTCGAGATTTGCCGTTTTAATTTATTCCTGCGGTTCTGAAACCATATTTTCACCTGGGTCTCCGTGAGCTGAAGGGAACTGGCGAGGCAGGCGCGCTCTGCGCTGCTCAGATAGCGTTTCATGTCGAAGGTAGACTCCAACTGGAAAATCTGTCTCTTGGAAAAAATAGTGCGCGTTTTCTTTTTCGTTATAATTTTGCTCTTCTTGGCAGGGCTGCCTCCTTTGTGGGGGGCCGTGGTGGTGGAGCTGCTGTCGTCGCAGCTACTGTCCCCGCTCTCGAAGCGCACCTCCGTCGCCTTCTTCGGGTCTCCGCGGCTGATGATGACCGATTCCGTTGCTCCGTTGCAGTCTGTTGTCAGCTCTGCGAACAATATGACACTTGGTTTAACCCGCTGTGGTTCAAGTTTTAACTGTTACATTGACCTTAAACTTCACGTAAAATCACCGGATGGGAGTCGTGCGTAACGGTGAAAACAAATGACAGAATAAAACACAGCCACAAATACACCAAACCCGTCTTACCACTTTGGTTAAGCCTGCTGCCCGGGTCCTGCCTCTGCTGGGCTACGTGCTCCTCGTGGTGACTCTGGAAACCGTCTTTACGCATCGCCGTGGCCGAGTCATCCTGCAACCCGGCGGGGTGACAGCTGTCACGGTTCCTCCCGCTTGTCTTGAGATTGAGGATATTGTCAATAGTGAATTTCAGAGAGGCGGCGGGTCGACATGTTGCGTCCACTTTGTTCATATTCTCCAATGCGTAAGTCCGTTCTTTTGTTTACTTCCGCGACTCTACTAAGTCTAAACTGGGACGTTAATCTGACCACTAACGTCTCGATACTCCGCGCACCATAGCAGCAGCCACTGAGCAGACACTGCTGGGCTGGCGATGCTCTGCATGCACAGTTACTGCACACACCGGATGGAGCACGCATTGTCCTCGTTGATTGGTCCAGAGGAGCGTGCAGTGCGGTCCAATAACAGCGAGGGGATGGGAGGAGAAGGAGGGCAGGAGAGTGTTGTTGTGCCATCCCTCCACTCCCCTCTGCCTTCCCCCCTCATCCTCATACATCTGTTGTAAGGAGAGCCGGGGTCCGCAGCCCTGCAGGCGTCCCCCAGGAAAATCGAGAATAGTTTAATTTCGCTGTTATTTTACAATGTAATGTTCCGCAGTGAGACCATTCACAAATGATGGTGGTTTCGATCGTAGCCCGCACTCTCTTCCAGCTGTATCTGCCAGGCAATTGATTCATTAGATTCAGATTTTGGTGTCCCAAACATGGGGGAAAAAAAGTTGGCCAACTGGTTTTAACCTAAAAGTAAATCGAATCATTATTATTGCATTGTGTGGCGATGTCTGTGAATTTATATTATTGTTTTTTGTTTTTTTTCTCAATAGAGTAATGATTTGTCACTATGATTTGGGCATGCTGTGTTTTAATTAGGCTTCTTGTAAAAAATATAAATAAGATACAAACAAGAACTGTTGCTTTTCACATTAATTCAATTTTGCATTCACAAAAATTAACGTTTCATTTATGGGATCATTTACTGTATTTATATATAGTCATTACCTAGTTAGTCACATAGGCTACAATTAAGGCTCATTTGAAGCGGTGCAATAAAAACGTTTGAGCTTTAGATCACTGTCTTACCTCGTGATTTTGTTAAAAATGTAGCCCGTAGGCCTTTTTCTTTCCGCAGCATGTGTTAATCTTTGCGTTTTGTTTTTTAAAACCCACAACAGGTTGAAACGCATTTTTTTATGGACAAAGTTGTATGCATGCATTTAGTGGGACTCATAAACAGCAGTTCCCATGTGGCGTTTTGACTTATTTTTGTCAAATAGATTCTTTATCTCCTCCAAAGTCATGGTGCAAGGACACAACTTGCTGACTGCCAGCTAGGTAGCATATTTGTTAAAAAAAAGAAAAGGTCAACAAACTGGTAATTAGACTGGTAAACTGGTAGGACTAAAATGGGATGTCTTCCCTGTCCAGTGCATGTTTTTGTATCCTGATCATTTTTTAAACATCCAATGTAAATTATTGTACACGCATTAATAGATTGTTTTATGAACTAGATTCTCAGCTGTTGTGGACGCCAATGAGAAAAGCTTGAATGAGAAAGGCCTACTTGTAGCAGAAACTTCAACAAGTGTATAAAAAGTAAACTTCCGAAAAGACACACAGGTTCCTGCTCGGTCGTTGTGTCACTACACATATGGATTCAGTGCAGTCTCTGTTAACCATTGTCAGTGTGGCTCTGCTTGTGACTGACAGGAAGGAAGACACATTTGACGACAGTGAGTATTTATAAAGAACAGAAATCAGACAGTTTTGTGCTTCATTTTTTTATTTATCTATTATGTGAAAAAGTGACAAAGTTGGAAAGATTTGTGGCTTTTAAATATAAATGTTTGCAAAAATATGTGTGTATTTAAACATACAGTACAGTACATGAACAGCTTCCGGCCTTGCCATGCGTGTCTGTTATTCTCTTGTAGAAGCTCATGAACAGATTTATAAAAAAGGATATAATCACGGTCTCTGCGGCTCTTATCTTTGGATGCAGTCAACACTTTTCTGCGGCATTGTGGGTTATTGCACGATTCAGTATTAACAGGGTGAATTAACGTTATTAACAAACACTTTGATGTATCAGTCTCCATCAGTTATTATACCAAGCCGGTCATCTGCGACCTTAGCATGCTCATGGAGTGAGCAAACGAGGACAGAGGGTAGTTGATGGAGCTGGAGAAGCCCCCGACGGGTGGAGACACTGGATGTCCGTTCAGGTTGAAACCCAGTGCGGCAGTGGGTGCGGGTCCCGGGCCCTCGTGATACAGAATGGGGACCCGGACAATCCGCTGGGTCGAGTGTGAGATATGTGCAGCCTCAAGGTCCGCCGCCAGTTGTCTCTTCCATTTATTCCTCCGGTTCTGGAACCAGATTTTGACCTGGGTCTCTGTGAGGTGTAGAGACGCTGCCAGGCCCGCTCTCTCCGAGCTGCTGAGGTACCGTTTCATGTCGAATGTGGACTCCAGCTGAAACACCTGACTGCGGCTGAATACGGTCCGGGTCTTCTTCTTTCGGTTGTGGCTCGGGTCCGAGGTTGCGTCTTGCTCTGACTGTGCGTCAAAAGCGTTGTGCGCGTCCTCGCTGTCGTCTGTCAGGTTGCTGTCACCGGTTTTCCGGTCGGTTTCGTCGCTGCCCTCGGTTATCGGCTCAGAGACGGCGGGGGAGCATCTGTCACTGGTCGATATGGAGCAGCAGTGGTCGTCTGTGTTCTCCCTTGGACCTCAAAGGAGACAGAACAAGAGCATGACTGTGCTTTAAAGATAATTGAGGAAAACACCAGCATTTGCTCAATAGTTTTATTTCTCAGCCCATCTTTCTGGTATATTGTTGACCTTAAAACAAATAAAAACTTTCACCCTTCTTCTTCTGCATGGCGGAATAAAGACATAAAAAATGGTGCACCAGAAGAAAATGACGGAAACGAATTGGAAGAGAGAAAACGTTCCTGAAATGTTTCACTTAGCCAATGTAAATATTTTCTTTTTACATAAAATACAAGTTTTGTGTTTTGCAGTTCATCGGTTACCAGAAAGTTTGGGTGCGCATGGGCAAAGCAAAAGTGTTTTTTGGGGTTGCATAATGATACATGTGAGGAAGTTGTCAGGCTCAATTATGACACAGATAATAGTATAATGAAGAGATAACAGTCTACCAGAGGGAAACCAACTAAATCTGTGCAGTTTATAATTTAATAACATCCAACACGTTTATATTTACTGTTAATACGTTGGTACTGGTATTGAATCGTAAACATAGGGCTGGTAATAATGGAATATTACAATCAAAGAATGTGACTGTACACACTAAAGGGAGGGGCACTTTGTTTTGATGTGATGGTGCGTGTGAGGGGCACAAATGCCACGGGATCTGCGTAAAAGCGTCCTATTGACGTGCAGTGCTTGGCCTCTGTTTTGGGTTGTATTCTGGCAGATGCGCGTAATCCATGTGCGTAATCTTCAGATTGGGATACAGATCTCTGGATGACAAGCAACCACGAAATATCATCTGGTTTAATACAGTCGAGTTAAATTGCTCTTAGGGTGAGCTGACATGAAAAACATTTTGTCTTACACGTGTTTACAACCGATTCCATGCGAGAAAACAGACCAAGTGCACGGTAGCATTTAAACCAGTTTAAGAAGCTCGGTGGGGTAAACGGAGAGAAGAGCCACGACTGCAACGGTCAGACTCCACACTCGACTCGCCCTGACTTTGTTGGTTTTACTTACTAAAGCGAGAAGAGTTTCCATACACTGGCTCGACTCCATATGCTTCTAATAAAGCCACCGTAATAAATGTCCAGCAAATAAACGACCTGCTGCGCGAATAATGGCATCAAACAATCCGTGATGTGGTTGTTACTATAAAGCTGCATCAACTGATCTGGGACCGAAGACCGTAAACAAGAAGCACCTACTGCTGTTCTTTTTTTTTAACTTTAAGACTCTGACATGAGATCTGGATCTGATACTCCACTTTCACAGTTTATTTTTATATCAGTTAGTGTAATAGTCACCCTGCTAACATTACCGCAATAGCTGCCTTTTGGGTATGATGATGCGCCCACCGCTTAATTCGTTGCATACAGTTTCAGGACGCATAGAGGCTCATCTGTACTCACTCTGTGGTGTTCCCAAACCTCTGAAGTTTAAGGCAGTCCCCCCGCGGTGCCACTGCAGCGGCGAGTTTCTGTACGGGGACCTAGCCGTGGAGCCGGAGCCATCGGGCGCTGGAGCGCTCCTGTCGGCGGGATGTGCGTTCGGGACCCGGCCGGTGGAGACCGTCTCCACACTGGCTTCCCCGCGACCGCCGTCCGACATAGACTCCTGCTCATTCCGTCCTTTGCCCAGGAGGTTCTCGATGAAAAACGACGACGCCCTCGATGAGGTGGGAGTCTGCTTTTCGGTTAGCTTCTCCGGCATGTTTTCTTCCCCCGATTTCACGGCGCTTTTACCCCAAAACTGAGCGGCTCCTGTCTTGACTGTGCGTTACGGCAACCAGGAGTCCAAGCAGTCATTTCAAGCGTTGCTGCTTTTGCGCTGTGAACGGACGAGGACTCATGGCAGAGACGGGACGGGGATCTCCTCGGTGCCAGAGGGAGACAGGGAGACGGAAGCAGTAGTACAGTGAAACGTCAAGTCAAACACTTAACGAACCGAGGCCATCCAGCGATTGGACGAGCACAATAGCAAATGGGGGTTTTCCAAGGAAAGGAGAAAAACTGTCTCCCTGCGTCAGCCGCTGCTGCCCTGTGCGCGCGCGCGTGTCTGTGTGTGTGTATATATGTGTTCACGTGCAGGCCCGTCCCCTCGAGGCCACGCAGCCGGGAGAAAACCTCTGTTCGCGGTACAGCACTCTTTATTTGGGTCAATTAGAGTGCAAATCAAAACAGAGATCCGCCGGGGCAGCAGCCATCCCCGGGGTCGAGCCCCCCCTCGGTCCACTTTGACATAGGAAGGCTCACAGTCAGCAATTAACTGTAAGGGAACGACAGTGTGGAGCCTGTCAATTCTAAGGGGGTGTGTGTGTGTGTGTGTGTGTGTGTGTGTGTGTGTGTGTGTGCGCTGAAGTAGTTCATTTGCTCCTTTATATTATACCATCATTATAGGAATGCAGTAAAAAAACAAATCTACCTGTGTTTCATCATTTTAGAGGCCTTTAGTTTGGATAACCTTTGACAACGTTTGACAGCATCTGTAGGGCGCTGACGGTTCCGTTTTCAGTAGTATATGCACCGAGGGCCTAAAGCCTCTAACCGTATATATGTGGTTGTTTGTGGTGGTTTGCAGTGGCATGATGACCTCACAGTTGTGCTTTTTGAACGCATGTGCGTACTGAACCACGCATGGCTTGGCAATGGCACGTGAGACGCTGCGTCCTGGAGATGCGGCTGCTGTCAGAGGTTATCCAAACTTTGCGTAATGGCTCAGATACTCTTGATAATAGGTCTGTTTTTCTGCGGGGTTTTATTATGTCTAATTGCATATTTTCTCCCTTTTCTTTGCCAATACAGTGTTACTGTAGTGGCCTGCTGTTTCAGTCTAATTGGGATTGTTTTGCTTTGTTTCATGGTGTATAGCATACACTAATAGAAAATTAGGAGGTTGTACTCAGAACTTAATATTTGTGGATCAGACGCTTTATTGCGTCTGTATGTTGTTTTTGTCTTTTTCAAAGAATTATTAAACTTGACATTTCCATTTGACTCGGAGCAACAGGCCTTTGGTTTCATGGGAAATTCGCCTCAAAGCAGCAAATAACCTCCTTTTAAAAGTAGTCCGTCTAACCATAAACATCCTAACCAAGTCACCTAAAGTTAATCCAGTTGCGCTGCGGGACCAAGGGTGAAACTTTTAATAAAAATCAAAGTAGCCGATTTACAGCTACTCCTGCTTATGAGGACTGTGAAGACGCAAAAGAAAAAGTTCTGATTAAGAGAAACATGTTTCCAGTGAATGCAGCCCTCATCGGGAAGATTAAGATAAGATTATCACTATTAGATCATATGAAACATTTAAATGAGTGCTGACGGGCGTCTTTACCCTTTTCGCTGAAATGGCAAGACATTTGAGCTTTTTATTTCCCTCAATGGCGCTGACCTTTAACTCTCTCTCTCTCTCTCTCTCTCTCTCTCTCTCTCTCTCCCCTCTGTCCGTCCCTCTCTCTCCCTCCCTCCTCCCCCCCCCCAAGGCCAGACTTACCCTTTGACAGAGGATCAGCGGTAATGTTGCCCTTCACCCTAACACTCAGCGCAGACAACAGTAACATGAGCCGTGCGTCGAAGAGTGGAGTCTTGCACCTGTCTTGTAATACCCGCTCAGTACAGACACTTCTCCGATGGTTTAATTCTGTCTCGTTGAAAATCCCGCTTTTCTCCCGCCAGCATAACCACAGACAGTTGCGGAAAGGCAATTTACTATTTCACGATTAAATTAAATTAAATCTGAACTATTCGCCTCAACTCCGTCTGAGGGCAGATTTATGCAAAGAAAACGTTATTTATTTTACATTTTTTAAATTCCCGTTTCATGTAAAACTATAATGTGATGAAGAAAAAGACCAGCAGCATACTCCACAATGAAATCTCAATGCAGTTATAGCCTGTGCACTTTATAACATAAAAAAAAAACCTATTAAAATAAACTCAATATATGTGAATAAAGGACAGTGGCACCAGGTTTAATGCAGCGTATCCAAATGACTCTGAGATTATACCTGATAATAAAGGACATTATCATTTGTTTTTGCAGAATTATTACTTTCCTGATCTATTGCTCATTGCCATAAACTATTGATTGTGATGTAGAAGTTGGTAAAAAAAATAAAAATAAAACTCAATGTCCTGTCATTTATATTTATTTTACTCCAGGCAGATGATGATCAAGTGTTTTGTGCTGCTGCAGATATTGGTTTTCAGATTTATTATAAATCTCTATATTTTCCCCTGTGTATTGTACAATTGGGCTAATTCAAATGCAACATGAAATGTACTTAAATTGGCGTTAAAAACAAACTTTAGGTAGCTATTCAGTGGGTACTGAGTAAAGATAATGTTGTGACTTGAAATATGTTCAGATATTCAGCTTTCTACTGCATTTACTAGTTATCACCAGTGGTGGAAGAAGTACTCTGTACTTTTACTTAAGTACGTTGTTGGGTGTTTTTACTTAGGTAAACCAATACTGCATCACAAGTAAAAGTTCTGCTTTTAAAATTGTGGTAAAAGTAAAACAACAGAAGTATTTATCAGCAAAATGTACTTGAAGTATTAAAGGTAAAAGTACTCATTCTGCAGAAGAACTGTGTGAAGCATCAGTGTGGAAGCAGCATTCAATGCTAGCTTCCACACGCTTCCGGACACCCTCCAATGGGTCAACGGATAAAGCTGAGGTTGTAAGAAGATAAATGGGGAAAGGAACAGAAAAAAGTTCTGCTACAAAAATTTGTATTCTTTTTTTTTTTTCTTCTATCTTTCAAGTAATTAGTGTCTATAGCTGTCGGATAAATGTGCAATAGAAGTCCAATATTTATCTTTAAAGTATAGTTGAGCAAAAGTATAAAGTGGCATGAAATGGAAATACTCAAGTAAAGTACAAGTACCTCCAAACTGTACTTAAGTACATCTCTTGATTAAATGTACTTACTACTTTCCACCACAGTTTCATCTTGCTAATGTGCTTATGTGTGTCAAAACTCCACATTAGATCAGGTTTCTCTGTGTACACCAGGCCGTCTGAACGATGTGGCACCCCAGCCTGTGCCCCCTGCTCTGGGGGCCGACAGACCAGACCCAGAGGCCCCTCTCTCACTTTTCGCTCTCTCCTCTCTCATCCTCCCATGATCCTTATTCAGCCTGGCATGCCCTTTGCTTTATATGGCCTGCTGGCCTGCTCCACAGTCACGGCCCCCTCCGTGCCACCACAGCTCTGAAATACAGTTTCACCACACAAAATCACATCATCAGCGTGTGCTCCAGGAGACAACTGCATCAAATTGAGCATGTCTCTCCAGTTGGCGGCAGTTAGTGTTTTCCAGCCCTTGGCGCAGCCAGGGCTGTAAGCAGCAAAGTGCGCAGTGTTACAGTTTGTGATATTAACGTCCAAGAAAAAACAGAAGTTGTCCATGAGGTAGCAGCAAGGCTAAATTGCATGGTTTTTGTAGAGCAAACTGACATAACACACATTATATGTGATGAAAGACAAAACCAGTGTAAAACATTTTCCAGTGCTCTTGTTGGCAGCCATAATCATTTTTGCTGTTCTGTTCAGATTACAGAGGACCCTTTTATTATAAAAATGACAAGAATGAGGAGTAAAAAAAGAGAAGATACTTGTAGGGAGTTGTATTTTATGTCTGCATTTCTGTTAACAGTATTTCATTTGAAATACAGCTTTAAATCACACAGATATTTCATCATTATTAACCAGTCACATTTCCTCTACGGTCTCCTGTTTTTAATTTTGAAATTACCCAGGACTAATCACCATTTTATAACCGCCATTACTCCTTCAAGTGTGATATTAATGGCCTGGGAGTCTACCGCTCTCAGTAAGGGTTTACAGTCAATGAAAGTGGAGACAGTTTGACCTAGTTCGTTACACTGGAGGCAGTGAGACAGGCAGGCAGAGACAGGAAGGCATGTATCTCCTCTGGGGCATTTCATGGCTCTTTACATTAAGAGGTCTTCATAGTGACTCAGTAGTGGAATATAGTGTCCTTAGCTGACTTTGAGGCACACACCCATGTTTATGTTTGAATAGAAACTTATATGACATTTATATTTATATTTTTGTTTATTTCTGGTATGAGAAAATTGTGGCACAAACAAATAAAATGCACCCTAACTTTGGCAAAATTGAACCACTGAGTCTTGCCTATTAACAGACACTTGCCTTGAGTTTGTGAGAGGGCCCTCTAATGGTTAACAGAGTGCAATGCACGTTCAGTTTATACATCACATATATTTCAGTTTATGCAGAAACCACCTTATGCTGGTTAGAAAGCCACAACAGCCTTCTCGCTGTTATTCCATAAGCTGTCATTACTCTCAGATCACTTTCTGCTGGCGAGCTAAGGGCATTCTGGAAGTTGAGCAAAGCATGAAGGTGCAAAGCAGACCATGTCACTAAATAACTATAAATAAAGCTAATTGGATCCTCTGTCTCTGTGTATAAATCCACAAAAATCTGATCTGTCCACCTTGGAAATATTGATTATTTTAGCTGGCTAGTTTATTGGTACAATTAAGTCTTTTCATTTCTTTTCACTATTTAGGATCTGGCCAAATCTTGCAGTGTTTAACTATTCAGCTTTCTAACAAAACCTCATTGCGTACTTGCTTTACTTAACTGGCAAGCCAGCTTAGCTGTACCGTGTTAGCTCTGGCATTAATAATTCACTGTACATAAGAAGTTGATGCTGCAGAGTTTGTTCTCATTGATAGTATTAGCCGAGGTGAGCATTCTTGGCCAGACTTTGTGACGCCAGCAGACCGGCATAAAGTGGGCTTTAATTGCCCATAATCTCTGTCGTTCTCTTTCCTCTCAGTGCAAGTCAACAGCGTATAGCCTACACATGCCAGACCTTAGCAAGGCATTTTTAGCTCCATATCAGCGCAAGCTTCACAACGAGGAATGCTTGGAAGAGATTTTCAACTCAGGACTCAAAGGACTTTAGAGGGTTTTGGGATTTTCACTCTCTGTCTTAATGTACTGGGATTTCAAATCGGCACATCCATATTTGTATCCGAAAGCAAAACAGGAGCTTTACACCTCAGGCACATTGTTCTTCCTTAGTAAGACAAACTTTGTTAATGTTGCTACACCTGAGAAACACATTTCTACTAAGTAAAACAGAAAGAAACAAGGAAACATACTTTAGGTTCTATCCTTACAATGCTTTCCTTCCACATGTTTGCTGTAATGTGCATGTTTATCTCTTTCATTATTAAGAATGCATTCAGAGCCTGCTGTAACCTAGTTTCTTGATCATTCTGCCTCGTGGATTTGTGTCAGTGGGCCACTCATTTGAAAAATTGTTTTATATGGTACAATACACCTAATATAAACTCCCTAAATTGAAGGGGCAGACCTTTTTTTATCTCCAGTCAAATGTTCAAGTTCAAGGATTTTGACCACAGACAGGATTACACCGAATAGTCAGTGGCATAAGCACACATCAAACTATGTCCAAATGGCTTTGATGGGAAGGAAATGTTAATTATAACTAAGCTGGGCTGCTGCACCTAGCTCTATTTGGGCAGTAGAGTCCAACATTAGTATTTATTTTCTTCTTTGTCTGATAAAACATTTAAATATTCTGCAACTCTCAATGACATATTACCAATGCCTATCAGCAGGAAAATGTACTAATCTAATATTTATTATTTATTTATGATTTCATTCATGTTTATTACTGTTAATCCTGACAAAATAATGTTAAAACTTACAAATAATCATTTTAAGTTTAAACAGGTATAATGAGAAAAAAAATAAATAATAAAATAAAAATAAACATATAAAATCCTTAGTGTCTCTTCATTTTGCATGTAAAGATTTTAGACTTATGTTAGTTGTTATGTCCAGCAGCTCAGTGGCAGATACACCAAACAATTCTGAACATCTGCGTAGGTCAAACTCCGTATACAATTAATAATTTAATAATAAATAAATAGGCTACATAAATGTCCTCTTGTTAACGAATATCACCGTGTATCAAAAACCTAAAATCTAGCTGAAATAACAATAAAAAACCTGCAGTAGTGCAGTATTATTATTATTATTATTATTATTCAAATGCTGAATTTCTTAACAAAATTGAGTCTATAAAAAGGTCAGCCTTTAAAATGAACCAGGCAAGTTTAGCCTCCCATCCGACACCACCACTTCCAATTTCTCCACTTATAAGGCCGTACGTGTCTGGAGGATTTCTAACGGGAATGTCCGTTTGTTTAACCTCTTTACGGCACGTTAACCCCTGTCAGGACGGACTCGTCAGCCCAGCACAAAGGGGCTGAAAAGCGGAGACCTTTCCCCTTCGGCCGACCCTGTGCTCATATCCAAGCCTGCTTTCCTCAAAAGTTCCCAGTCTGCTCCCAGAGATCACCTTCACATAGCTGCGGGAAACGTAAAGCAACGGGACAATTGAAATGTGGCATGGTTATAAACTCGCTAATAATAGACACTAATAGGACAAATAGTGGACATAAACTCATCAGAACCAACTTTCATTCCACTGCATATTTTAGTGAGGGAACATAAGGCACATAGGTTGTCTAAAATTAAATGGTACCTCCATGAAGTGAAATATATCTCCTCTCTCTCTCTCTCTCTCTCTCTCTCTCTCTCTGGGGTTTGCCTCTGTAGAGGGACACGCTAATGCCTTCTAAGCGAGGTGTAATATTTCTTCATAATTTCTTACTATAGTTGAAAACACGTGGCCGAGGAGGGCTTGCTGACCTCGGGTAATGAGCTTATGGCAAAATAGATCCGTGTGCGTAAAGGAGCCGAGACCTGCCCATAGTGTTCAATCAACACGTAATCTGGTCACATGGCAGATAAAATAGGAGACCTCCAGTTGAACTGGACTATTAAGTGTTCAATCAGAGTGTAAAAGTCCGAGCACAAACAGATCAATCAGGGACACCCGATATATCCGGCTAGTGACCGCACACTGAATGGAAAGGAAATGTACCTTTTGAACTGTTTGCACTTTTTTGGGGTGAAAATGATCGGCCCTCATTAGAGTGCTCCTAACAGTCCTGTAAGGCTGTGACATCTCTCTCACCCCACTCCACAACTATCTCCTCTGAGGATGGGATATTCACCAGCACTGGTACAAACACCCCTCTGTTCATTTAGGAGGTTACAGTCCTTTTACACTCACACTGTCAGTCAGTAGTCGTTCAGTAGAAAGCAGATTAGCAGCATATTGGGTTGAGCACAATTACAAATCCCGTTTCATTTGTACCACAATAAAGAACCCAATCCATCGAGGCAGATCACGTGAGTTTTTCCTCTCTATCAGTTTGACTTTGAGCCTGTTTATTCAGCCGCGCGCAGTATTTCAGCCGGTGGTACTTCCAACAATGAAAATGGCTTTTACTATAATTGGAGCTCCTTCAGCTATAAAAGAGCCGAGGAGCAGTACACCGCCTCTCTCTTCACTCCCTCTCATGCTCAGATGAGCACCTGTCATATTAAACGATCGCGTGAGAAAGAAGAGGAGGGCACGATACGAGAAGCGCGCGCAGAGGGGACGGGGTCGGGGTCAGGGTCGAGCGCGCGAGCTATAGGCCCTCTCCTCTGTAGCTCTCAATTAGCTCGAGCGGAGGAAACGGGGGCAGGCTATCTGACCGTCAGCACACTGTTCAGTTCACTTCATTCCTGACACCTCGCCTGGTCCTATACTGCAGGTACCTTAACAGAGCAGCGAGTGTCACACTCCTAGTGAACTGCTGTGTATTAGCAGAGTCCCACATTACACCGTTAGAAAGCAGGGTGGAGCTTACATCTGGGTTACTCAGCACTGAGTTTATCACAGCTCTAGCAGGACTTAAAGACGCATATCTACTATTTATGGTCAACGTTTTTGCGTTATTACCAAACATATTGAAATATTTTTTCCTGAATAAATGGACACCGTTTTTTTTTTTTACAATTTTCGATACACATTTCCGCTTTGCTTGACTGCTCTGCGGCTCAGATGTTGTCAACGCAAGACAAACATTATAAACATTATATGTCACCGTTCTTGTACCTGATTACTCTTTTATTCTTCCCTTCCTTCTGTTCATGCAGAAAAATGCTAAATGACTTGTGTAAAAGAACTAACTAAAAGGCTGTGATTTACAATTTGTTGTATTAGTTCTATTTTTATTTATTTTTGGTGAAATTAAATTATACAAAATATATTATAAAACATATATAATTCAGTTTTGGTAAGGGAGATGTCTTTCAAATGATTAATGTCAAACTGTCAAAACAATGCAATACATTACATTATAAAGGTGATGCTGTTAAGTAATTATATGTATCAACGTTTCCCTCCTTTGGCACAAGTACTGTCAGTTGTTTATGTGCTTCTTTCTATTTGACCTGGCTTAATGTTATTTCAGTTTACATTTTGCAGCTGAGTGAGAACAAAGAAGTACAAAAGGTAAAATGAAACGCAGGAAGAAGGTTTTAACAACTGGACTCAGTATGTTAGGTAATGTGTAAAGTGTGTGAATGTACTGTGTGAACATAATGTGAACCCCTCCCAGCCAACTGTCCAGCAGTATGACAGCTATCATCTCAGTGTGAAACATGTTTCAGTTCAGCATGAAATCAAGGTTGTGTTTACATGGCCTGTGTCTCAATGCAACAGTATCCTCACATTTTGCTTAGTAATTGCTAGGCATAGCAAAAAATCAATAAAACACAAAGAGAGAAAAAGGGCTTTGTTTTTAAAAGAAACAGTGACAGGGAAAGCCAGTTGGACGAGATAAAACAACTCAACAACAAAACACACAAAATAAAAATGCATACATACAATAATTAAGCAAAATACAAATGATTTACATTAAATAATGATGTTCAAGCAAAAACTAAAGTAATAATAAAGTAAATAAAATTAAAGTTAAAATACAACCTGTACAAAGCATCTAGTGGTGATGGATTCCTTAAGTGTTCAACTTGTATTAAATGTCTCATATATTTGGAAAATGGGAATTGTATTCTTTATTAGTAAAAATTAACTTTTTAACAAATTCATAACAACAACAACAACAACAAAAAAGAAAAGAAGTTGCTAGAAAAAAAGAGTGTAAAATAAATCCCGGCTTCAGTCAGGAATATATTCTAGTTAACCTCATGTAAGACCTGAACTTGAAAGCCACAGTATTATTATCAGATTATTTTTTATATCTACAATAATTGTGTGTGTTTGGTCTTAATATTAAAGATTTCACTCATGAATATAGAATTTGGCTGTCTGCTCTTGGGTCTCAGGCAAATGTTTGACAGAAATTTCTCTTCTGTCAAACAATAAATGAGTTTGGAAAAGAAAAAAACAACTTTGCTTTTACCTTCGTATTTTATCCCATTAATGAGTAGCTGATATCTTAGCAACATTATGAGAAAATTATTATAAACTATTGCAGATTAAACAGTCCAGACAACACTGACATGCAGAGGGGATCAAAGAAAATACAGATTTCTGAGTCTGAGATATTAGAAAAAGGGAAAAAGCAGCAGAAGTGGAGTAAAGATACTGAAGGTGGGGAGGAGAGTCAACCAAAGAGTAAAGAAAAGGCAGGGCAGCTAGTCTAACCTGAAGCGACATAAAAGAGTAAAGTGTGTGTGTGCGTGTGTGTGTGTGTGTGTGTGTGTGTGTGTGTGTGTGTGTGTGTGTGTGTGGATGGGGGTCTGAGTGGACATGTGTACGTGTGTTAGTGAGACACCAGGCTGCACTCTGTTTTCTTCGGTCTTGTCACGCAACGTTCCTCGGAGCCCCGCCTTTCTTCCACTAGTACACTTCCTAAATGTGTGTGTGGAGTCCTTCTGACCTACAACCACCCTAGACACACACACACACACACACACACACACACACACACACACACACACACACACACACACACAAGAAATGGTCAGGCTAAAGTGAATATGATATAGTGTCCATAGTTTGCAGGGGTTGGGGCCTTTGATATGCTCTCAGTGAATCAGTGAATACAGGGATCGCCTTAATCTGACCCTCCCCCTCCTGAGCTAAGGCGTCCATGTGGGCACACAGTACCACTGATGCAAGAATCAATGCCCTTAATCTCTATCACAACCTAATGGGGGTATTTGTAGTGTGGATCACCAGTGAGATGCTAAATGACAGGACAGTGAAATCAAGGGGCCACATCAGTCTGATCTAGTGTCGGTAGTGATTGTCTTCGAGAATCTAAATCAGATCAAGTTGCTTTTGAGTTCGTTATCTTAACACTGAAAAACTGTTGAAATATTTCAGCCGAAAACATAATGTTTTTCTAGGGTTGCACAATATGGTAATTAATCACATTGCTATTGCGATATGATTCACAGTTAGTGTGGGAATGATCATATTTGCATCACAAATTGGATTTTCACTAAAAACCATTAAAATCATGATTATATGAAACTTGTTGAGGTCTCTACCAAACAAACATGTTTTCTTTTGTAGGCCAGGGCTTCCCTGCAGCACTACAGTACTTCATTATGATGCTGTTTAACCTTTTATCAAAAGATTGCAACTTCTGTGATTTGGGTATTGCACTCATTTTGCAATATTGCAATTTCGATAATATTTCGATTAATTGTGCGGCCCTGTGTTTGGACTCATAGCAACCTAAAAACAAAAAAATAAAAATAAACATTGTAAAATATTCCTTGAATATATCTTTTACTTGACGTTTTTACACAAACTTTATTCAATTTACCAGATTTTTTTTTTTTAGAGTTTTCTTTGTTTAAATGTCTGCCAGTTTGTTCTCTTTCTGTCGTAAATTGTGTTCTTTTTTTCCGTGTTCACAGTGAGAAATTACTATAAAAAAAACACAGCAAGTTTTACATTTTGAGAATAAAAATAATAATTTTGCAGAATTGTCTTTGTGTTTATGTAGTTATTGATGTAATATTTTAGTAATAAGAGAATACGAGAATAAAATCAGTTCATCAGATTCAGAAAAAAAAAATCCAAATAACTGAAAAAGTTCAGAAAAGTTTGGTGAAGAGTAATTTTCACATATGTAGTTTACCTACTTATGTGTTATCCACCATAAAAACTTTGTTTAGTACAGTTGCGTTAAAACAACATGAGAGCGCATGCGTATTTTCAAGTTACTGATATTCTACTGATAGTTATTTAGCGATTTTTAAATTTCATCTGGAAGGTATAGCTGGTAAGTGCTGTTAGCACAAATACTATATTTTTGTTTAAACCATCATTAAAACCTCCTCTGTAATAGAAAGCTTGATTTCCTTCACCTCTCACCTTATGTGTTTTCCTGTATTTTTCCAACGCTTCCCCAGTGCTGAAGTTTTCTCAACAGTTTACCAGAGTGATGCCGTGAAGCGAATCTGTGGTAAGAATCTCACACTTCCACAAGATCCTACATTTCGCAGGGTACTATGAGTGAACACTGCGCGTGTGTGTATATGTATGTGTGAGTGTGAGGCATGATTAGATACATGGAGGCCTACTGCAGAGTTCTTCCTGGAGTATTCCGGCTGATGATTGGATGGAACTACACAGTTTCCTCTCTCTCCACAGGTCTCTGGCCTTTGTCAAGACCCATACTGTCAGAACCCATTTGCACACAACGCAGTCAAGAACACACACACCCACACATGCACACACACTCACACAATTACACACATATATGCGTACTCTGAACTCTTAATTCTGATTATCCCTCAATCAAAGTGTTTGAAGAGGCCAATACACTTTGAAAAATAAATACCAGTGATAATCAGAAGGGTATTTCTTTAGTAGAATCTATTAAATATGTTACACACACACACACACACACACACACACAAAGCAACACACACAACATCACCTAGTGGCACCAAGGTGCATGTTATCAGTAGCTCCCTCTGCAGCTGACACCCACCTTACCTTCTGTCACTCACCTTCTCTTGTGTCATGAAAAGTAATTTCCCTTAAATGAACAGAAACTGAAATGATCATACGTCCAAACATATACTCTTTTGTAGTCAGTGATTGTACCTGAGGACCTTTCTGCTCTCTCTATGATGATTGTGTTAATTCATCTTCTTTCTGGTTTGTTGTGATTCTTAATAAAAGTCAAACTAAAAACCTGAAAGTAGCAATCTAAAAATGTTTAATGTGAACTGCAACCATAAGATGGCACTAGAGTCAAGCTAATGCAGCCTTCAGTTCTTTTCAGTGGTTGTCATGGCAACAGGTATGCTTTTCTACTCCTCTTGAAGGGTTTTACTTTCCAAGGTCCTTCACTCTACCTGTTTGGGCAGGCTAATGGCTTGAGCACCGCTCAGAGAAAATCATCCCGCGTTCTCTCTCACACTGAGCAGAGGAGCAACGGAGTGCTGAATTGAGCTGTTGATCTAACACGCTTCTTTAGGACATATCACGACTTGCTGGATTTGACTGGCACAAAAACGGTTTTGCTGAGTGAAATGTAATAGCATAGTAGACTCCGATGATTTTTTTCACCTGTGTGATTCTTTGATGCTGCCTGACATAGAACATTTTTGTGATGGGAATTTAATCTGAAATATTTACTGATTAATAAGAAATTGAGTAAAAGTAATTGGTCTCATTCCTTTTTTATTATGCCTGTCACTTGTTCAGCCTCTCCACTTCATGAATAATGTAAGGTTAAAATTATTCCACTACAAATGGCACCAACTCCATTAGCCTCGTAATTACTTATGTGATTTAAGTCGGTGGTTCCCGGTCCCACATTACAGCTGAATTTCATTCCAGCCATCTGATAAGGACTATTTTAAACCTGGGATGGCAGGTGAACGGTGTGGTGCAGTAAGGTTAGAAAACCAGACATTTTTGGTTACTGAGAACTGAAATGTGACACATATAAGAATAATATGAACTAAAAGTTCAACACACAATGAGCTGTACCAGACAGACAACAGCAAGGTGTGCAGTACAGGGTGATGTGTTGGTGGACAGGTGAGGCAAGACTGGCTCTGAAAAGCAAACACATACAAGGGACAGAGGGAGACAGAGGTGGAGAAAGAGGAAAGTGGTGCTGATGTTGCAATGACAGAAGGTCCTGATTCAAACTGCTGCTTTTGCTGGACAGAATGTCTCAGGTCTGACTTAACTTAAAGACTGACGTTGATTAGCAACTATGTCTGTGGTGGTCTTGGACAAGGCTCTGGATTCATAAGGTGCCCTGGATGCACAGTGGGCTGGCATGCGGAGGTCTTTTTTACAAACTTATGTGAATATAAACAGCAATCCAGCAGCTGAGGAGCCCATTTTGAGTCTCATTTGCAGCCTTCAGGGCTCAATGAAAGGACCGATTAGATTTTTACCAGCTTTTACCAGCAAACCAAAAGAAAAGTAGAAGAATGTGAGCTGTGGTTGGTTTATTAATTGATAATGGCCCTACAAAAAGCAGCCCTCTAATAGGGTTATTTCACTCAGATCCATGGTCGTGTTTTTCTCTCTCCATTATTATGTGTAAATGATTTGATCCCTTTCCCTTTTCTTTCTAGTCTTTCTTTTTTCCATTGAGTGAAATTGGAAACACACATTACCTCTAACCACCTGCCTTGTTGTAGATTTTGTCAGCTCATTGAAGGTCTCAGGCTGCCAGTATGCTCCCCCCCTCCACCTCTCCGACGTAAGACTTATGTAACTCCAATGATGATGACATTCAAACCTACTTCATACCGTGATTGATCGGCTGTTGATTTGTGAGGTGGTCAGAAAACTGATTGAATTTTGTTTGAGCAGAACCTAACCCTTAATGTATCAGTATACTTCAGAAGAAGTGCCCTCATCTTACACCTTTTCTGAAGTTGGGATTGAGGCGGCTGAGTCTTTCCGATGTCAAAAAGGTTGGATAGGTCCAAAAGTGACAATCATGAATGTCAGGCACGCCCACCTCACCTCAGTGTTTGGAGGTGAGAAAGTAGACAGGGTTTAAACTTCTTTCTCAAGCACTTTTCTTTCATTCTTCACTTCAACTACTAAGTATGTGCCCTCCCTCCCTCCCTCCCTCGCTTTATGACTGGAGGCTTTTTTGTCCAGCCTTCAAATGAGGCTATTCAGAAAAGAACAAATGTGTTTTGCCTGTGAACAACTTTGTTTGAAGCATACTGAAGCCTTTAATACAGTGTCCAGCCTCTTCTTCTCTTCAACAACACCAGCAATCCTTTCCTCTCAGAACAATGTGTTACATTATTAATAAAGAAAAAAATGTAATACACTGGAGAAGTGCCTGAAGTGTCTGAATAATGTTTTATATTCAGTGTCCTTATACTGCATCCACAATGATGTCCAATCTGCTGTGGTGACACAAGGCATTAACGATCACATGTACCTCTTCGCAGATGTGTGTGTTTGTGCGTGAGAAACATTACGAAAATGCCTGTTTATGCTCGCGTGCGTCTTTCTGTAACAGCTGCAGAAATAAGGACATGCAATTTCTTCTTATTTCTTCCCATCCGTTACAGACTCACCAACTTTTCCTTTCCCTCAGGGATGTGAGTGATTAAAGGCCTGGGATATTTCAGCCACATTACAATGATTTAGAAATGGGCAAAATGTCAAATGGTACAGCATTAGACTGACTGCCCCAGACTGGATCAGCAGACAGGCTATTTGTCAGCGTCTCTTTGCAGGAGTGGAGGAAGTTTAACTACAGAGCTAATAAGAGTGGTCACACAGGCATAGAGATTCATGGACAAGGTGATACCCACAGTCTTGATGCATGGTGTGGGTGTGCACAAACGCCCACAGGATCTCCTCTGCTTTCTTGCCCTATCCTCTCTTCTCCTTCTTCTCTTCAGTCAGTCAGACAGTGACTGGAGGTCCACAGAGGAGATATTTGAGTCAATATTCAATTAAAAGGCTCAGATGTTGAGGAATGGATATTTTATGTGTCCTTCTCAGATTGAGAGATTGATTTACAGTTAGCACCTGGGTTTATGTGTCTCTTATTACAGTTGTGATTGTTATTTAAAGGCTTTTGATCTAGTTTGATCATACACATATAGAGAGTGAGTAATGTGGAGTGTTCAGTTGTCGAGAGAGGTGTTTCTGGTCAGTGAGTTTTTTTACAACAGGATTATTCCTTTTACGATACGTGCGGGTTTCTTGCGAACAGAATTAGTTTCTGTTTACATTCCGTGTTACTCATATTGTGTTTGTCCTTGAGGTATCACAAATCTGTTGAATGCATTTCATTTCTCATAAAACATTTTTAAAATTATATTTGGTATTTAAAATGCTGTATTTACTCACATGTTTACTTGCGAGCAGTCTTTTTCTTACCATCACCTGTGCATCAGTGGAATAGTGTAAAATGTTTTGAGCTAAATGCTAATGTCAGCATGCTAACATTCTTTATATACATTAAATAATTAGCATTAAGCACAGAGTACAGCTGAGATGGATGGAAATGTCATCAGTTTTGCAGGTATTTGGTCATAAACTCACAAATGAAAGTTTTAACCTGATGATGGCATTGAATTAAAAGTCAGGGGATCATCAGAGTCCCTTCTACCTCTGAGCAATATGGATATGCATAAAAATTTCATAGATAGATAGATAGATAGATAGATACTTTACTAATCCCCTATTGGGGAAATTCTTCTTTTCACTCTTTTTTATTCTAACACACACACACAGGCTGAAATGCACACTTCACACTGGATATGCGACAGGGAGAGAGATACTGCACTGCTGCCGTGGTGGAGAAGGGTAAAGGTGTTAGTTTGATCTACTCTACCATGTTGCTGATAAAAGTGACCAGAATGAATTTTCTTCTCAGGCTGGCTGGGTGCAGTACTGTATATGTTCCCAAATGCAAATGAATATCTCATGTTTATGTTATGTAAGACTAGGCCATTTGATAACCTGCCTTGTTATTCAAACAACTTGCGGATGACTTTATTGCACAGACATACAGGGATAACACCAAAGAACAGGTAACCCCAAAGTCGTCTGATTGCGTCTGTTTTTATCCACCATTTAGGGGATGTCAGTGATATTGTGCAGTTTAATTCACTCCGGCTAGGGTTAGGGTTATTAGACCTTTAACGTCAAATAAATTAGTAAATGTATTGAAAAAGTATTGAAATTAGCTTTCAGCTGAAGTTGATTAGACTTCACATTAGCTCATTTTGAAGTATTTCCTTTCACTACCTTTTTTGTTTTGAGACAGAAACTTTATATTTAGAGAGAAAAAACAAGAAAAAACTAAATAGACCTTGACCAGGGGAAGAGAAATATATGAAATATTTCTGCTTGAAACTACATTGAATAAAAGTTACTTCAATAGAAGAGTCTGTTGCTAACACATAAGGTTAAAGGATGGGGGGGGGGTGGGGGTGGGGGGGGGTGGTTGTTTGGTGAAAATTAAAAGGAAATTAGGTCAATGCTAAGTTGATTAGACTTTTGCTTAGTTTCTTTGTTTTGAGCAGAAACTTTATATTTAGAGAGAAAAACAAACAAGGGTCATTAATGTAATGAAACTCATCTGTCATTGAGCACCCTTAAAGCTTTTGTTCTTGCATAGGCTAATTGCATCGGTGATAAAGCTGTCTCTAATGGAGGCGTTTCATGGTTAACTGAGATGTGATTTAAGCCCTGACCTCTAACACAGTCATTTAGAATCTTTATTAAAGTAAAGATATTTATGTTTCCCCCACATATTGAATAATTGTTGCAGTTAGTTTTTTGTTAAATTAGCACACATCTTTCAATGTTTCGACAACTTCAATGTTTTTCTTACACCATTGTCCTCCTGTGTTAAACCAGCTGACTTGATATCCTCAGGCTTGATCACTAGAGATCTCCTCTCCAGAAGCAGGAATAGTTAACACGTCACTCTACCAGCTTCTTCTGGCCTTTAGAAATTTCCCCACAGTGTTACTCATACCAACTGTGTTGACTGTGACTTCCATTTCGCCTGTCCAGAGTGATTTAGTCAGGACTGCAGAAGAGCCTCCTACATTTTGTCACTGTGAAGCATCTCTTATTTAACACAGGGCTGATTAGGCTTCAAACCCACTGAGCTTTACCAGAGTTTATATGTTGGTAAAAGCTAGTTTCTGTGTCTCTAGTAGTTAAACTTGAAACTTACTTCAGCATTTTGGGAAATGAATTATTATTTGCTTATTTGCCTTTAGAAAATGAGATGAGAATATAGACATGTGCAAAGTACAAAGCTGGATCCAGGATTTATTGAGCCAAGCTTAGAATAAAAATGGGAACGGGAAAACCCATACCAACACCCCAAAAGTTCACCAAATTTATCCCAGTGCTTCTGTGCAGTATCTCTGGCTACAGAGTGGGTTGCCAGATACTGTCAGTGAGTACAGGTTTGGGTCTGGATCAACTTCCAGTCTTTATGCTAAGCTAGGCTAAACATGTCCTGGCTTCAACTCCATACTCCTTAAGTGCAGTTTATTACAGGTTGGATTGTACTTTTGTAGTTTGGGCCATCAATACCACTGGTTATGTCACTGGTTACCCTGCTGTACTTACCATGGTTGTGGTCACACACAGTTTTGCTGCAGTTAGAGATTATAAGCGACGTAACGGGGGTGATAACTTTAATTGTTACCTCCAAATACATTTGTAGCTAATTTGGCTATACAGTTAGCTTGTTTACAACCGGTATTCGTCTGTCTTACCTTTGACAATTTTTAGTAGGCCTTACCCGAATGTTTCAATACTTTAGAAGCTTCATCCATTTCCATGGCAGTTGATGCGTCTTCAGATACTGCATGTTTTTTTAAAGACAGGGTGAAACCTGATCCCGCAGGGTTTCCCACATACACTTTACTTGGTCGGCCACCCAGAGGGTATGTTTTTCTCATGTGAACTTCGACCGGAGTTTTCCTTCAATGCACAGACACAAGATTGATATTGATTTTCTCATCTCATTCTCAGAAAGGAAGAAACTAACCGTATTTCAGCTATTTTGTTAAGGACTATGATCGGCAACTGTGATGAATGAATCAGAGACACACAAACACGTAACAGTCTGACTGACATAGAACATGCCAGAATAGTGTAAAAAGGGGCTTTCTGCTCTCAATGTTCAGGTGCTGGAGAAACTGGGCCACAGCGCTATATTCTTAATTACATAAACGCATCACACTCTGTCTTAAAGTGTTGACACTGGAGTTCACCCTGTAAGCTGCGTGCTTCCACCTGAGCGGTTCCTCTGCATTGATGCAGCCTCGTGGGAGCCGAGACACAACTCCAGGTGAGATGAGACGGATCTCTAAATTTAGTTGCTCGTTTGTTTGAGGCTCACACTTTGGTCTGCGGGATGTAGGAAGAACACAAATGCTCCTGAATGCATACCAAGAACAAACTCATAAACATGCACACTTACACATGCGGTAAACATTACAGACTGTGTTACAACCTTTCCTCCTCAAGGGTAAGGACACATGCACGTTTTCCACCAGGGAACAGCAGGCTCATGTGTCTTTGTCTTTGAGAAGTTTTCATCGTTGTGTGTCGATTCTCACCCCTGGCTCCCTGTAAATCTCTGTTGGAACACAACGGTTGTTTTGTGGGGCTATGGAGATTAAACAACCGACAGCTATCGTGGTTAATTAGGTTGCTAGGGCTTTACTGTCACCAGGGCTGGGCTGATAAATGAAGTGAGCAAGGATGCTGCTGTCCCTCTGGCATTGCTCTGAAGGGGATTATCATTGACGTTCTCATTTCAATTCAGCCTGCAGGACGATGGACTGACAGAGACATGAGACAAGCTCACCTACAGAGACACACACAAATGCACATATCTGCAACATCTTCATCTTTATGTAGTCTGAATTTAGAGAGATGTACATTAAGTTATAGTCCCTTTACAGAATTCACACCTTGATAAGCCCTCCAACCATACAAAATATCTTATTTTCCTTCATACATCGTTGCATTGTAACAGCTGTCTGCATCATCTTATCCTGCAGTGCACACAAACTCTTCTTTTCTTCTCTACTTTTCACACGTACACAGTCACACAGTCAAATCATGTCTAGACTGGCTGTCACCCAAATGACAGCTCACTGTAAGGCATTTTGTTGTTTTTCTTTTCTCTTCTTTGTTGTTGTTTTTCTTGGAAACTCAGACACCCAGGTTTTCTAAAGTAAAAAGTTTTTCCATAACTTGGGGTCAAGCTAGATGCTACAAAAGAAAATAAGTACAGATTTGAGCAAAACGTGCCATTAAGTAACCTATTTACCCTCCAATATTTACAGTTTCATCCGCAGTGCTGTAGCAATGTTGTAATGTCCAGTGTGTATAGCAGGTAATACTGACTGGAACTGACACCGGTCAATATTTATCTCTCTATCACTGTCAACAAGCTCCTCTCCACCTGCCACTAACCTTCACTTTCAGTCAACCAGCAGCTTTAATCTTTGATATGTACAGGCGCACTTCCCCTACGTCTTCTGTGTGTATGTGTGACACACACTCACACATGCATGCACACTCTTATGGCCAAACCACTAGTGTTGAATGATTCATCTTATCCTCATGCCCCATGAGACAACCCTGTTGTGGTATGTGAGAGACGCTCACAGTAAGGAGAGAGCTCATACTTAAATTACACTGTGTTTGCAAATGATTGTGGAATGTTTCTTCAAACAAACTGGTGCTCCGACTTTGCTCATATCTATTTTTTTCTTTCGGTAGAAGAGATGCAAAATTTAATCCTTCTCTTTTTGGTAGACACATTCAAACTTTGAACCGAGAGTGGAAAGGGATATATCTGCAGAGCCTGTCCAAACATGATACTGGATTTCTAATTTCTGCTCGCTGAGATTGAGATGGAGTGTCTGGAAATACTTTATTTACCATGAAACCTCTGTGTGATAAAAGAAAACACTTTGCCACATGCAGTATACCCCTCATTCTCATTTCTCACCGCTTGCTAGATAGCATATTGGCAGGTTCTTGTTGCCATGGTTACATCACACACAGATATAGCCATATCCTTACTATTATGGCTTTGCTTTAGCCATTTGCAGCATGATGTCCATGTGAGCAAATAAACACTCAAGGGAGAGTGTGAGATGGAAAAATATATGGGGGGTTAATAGAGTTATTGGTGCACATTATCATCTAGGCCTTGTGTTCATTTTAAAAGCATATACAATATCATTCTATATGGATCTTCTATCATAGAGCACTTCATGTCTTTAATGCATTCTTCCTGTTGTTCCTTGTAGTGTGAGGCAGGGAGTTGGAGAAGTGATTGTCAGACGGGGAATGTGTGGGCGGTTGGCTTGATTTATGAAAAATGCCCATTTTGGTGGAATATTCGAGAGCGACTGAGAGATTGATGCGTGTCCTCATCCAAGCATCTTGATTTATGAGAGCCCTATTTAACCTATTTGCATGATACATGGGTGATTAGTATACCCCTGTAAAAACTAGTTCTGATTTTGCTTTCCAGGGCTCGCCAGAGAGCACGTCTGTCACTTTTACATTCAGAAACTCCAATTATAGGCTTTGACTCATAATCTAGTCTAATTTATGAGTTCCAAAGGCTGGTTCTCCGCCTGTGATTCCCTCTGTGAAACATTTAAAGCAGCAGATGGGGAAATAATGAACTTTTCTTGCAGAAAGCAGCTGACAGAAGCTTATGAAACCCAGCGCTATTGACTGAGATCGCAATTAAGTGGACCATGACATATTTACAGAAAAGTCCCAGGTTGTTTCAGAGGTTTCGGAGGTGTTTTATTAAGAAAAATGCTCTCAGGAGAGTCAGCTTGTGATCACCATCAACGTGGCATTCTATTGATCCCTCGACAGTAAAACCCCAAATTTCCAGCCATTACCTTGGGAGCAGATACACAGTTATGATAACATCGTTGTTACCATGGTGTTGTTACGCTTACCAAATGAGGGTAGACGACTGAGTGCCAAGTAAGACTGTCACGCTGAACAGCCGAGGCTGCTGTAAGATTTAATCTTGTCAACATCTTTGAGTGGAGAAAGGAGGATGGTGAGAAAAAAACAGGAAGATGGGAGTGAAAGTAAAAAGGGGGCAGAGTGACAGAAATAGCCGCGGTGGAAACAACAGAGTAATGGAAGAAACAAGAAAGGAAAGTGCTACAAATGGAATAAGGAGATTGTGAAAGAGGTAGAGGGTGTAAACAGAGGAGATGAAAATGAATAAGGCACGGGACATGATGGGAACGGAAGCCAAAATGGTATATGGAGATAAAAAGGCAAAACATATCACAAGGATTCAGTGGTGGAGTACAGTGCTTACTTAGCTCTCTGCAGTGTGACTGTCTGACCCCGAGTTCTTTTATCCATCCAAGATCAAAGCACCGAAAAGGCTTGTGAAAAAACCCAGGGGAAGCGATAACACATTAGTGTAGAAGTTCCTCTCTGAGTGGATGAAGGACTCTCTATCTCATTCTGGCCACCGTCATTATGATTATCATTAACACATGCCCTCCTCTGCTCTTGCACATATTTTACACATTAAGTCGGTTATCTAAACATTGTTAAGAACTTTGCAAGCTGTTGTTTGCTTTAAACACTATTGAGAATAAAGTCATCCACTGAGACATTTACCTGACACAAAGCCACAGTTTTAGTCATTAAAGTACAGGAAAATATGCAAATAAAGAGTAAACCCTGTACAGGGGGAAACAGAGGGGGTTTCACAACATTTCACAGTGTGTTCTTTTATATTTTTATTTTTTTGTACAGCAGATTTCAGGCACAGAGGCAATTAAAAAGTGCTTTGTATAAGGCAGAGAAATGCATTAGACCAACATCTAGAAGAAAATATAATCTTATTAAACTAATTATAAGCACAGGAAGAAGGTTCAAACCCCAAAGGCTGAATGTGGTCATTTTGTGTGAAGTACCAGGTGTTTATACATGTTCCAAATGGCCACACTCAGAGAAGAGGTGAAATCCTGCCATCACAGCCTCCTCTTGGCTGCATCACGCTGCCTCCCTGATCTCTCTCCAAGGGATCCATTTCTTTCCCATGTGTTTGCAGGGTCAACGCACTGAATCAGCTTACTCACCTCCGCACACCTGGCCAATTGCTGTGTGAAGAAGGCGTGCTTGTTAGACTGTCCGTTTCGGTGGAGGGATTTGGTTTCAGACAGTGACAATCCAACGAGCACTTGTTAGCTTCAACCACCACTGTCTACTCGCAGGAGGAAGGATTACTCGGGACAAGGAATATAACGTTTATCTTCCTTTTATTGTGGAGGATGTCAGCATTTGGACAGTCTGTAGAACACTCATGAGCAATCACAACAATAACCTGTACCAACTGGATCTAGAAACTAACCCTAACTACAAGGTAACATTACCATAACAAATTTAAAGTGATGCTGTCATTATCTAAACATGACATATTAAATAACATGGGGCATATAAAGTACTAATACCACAACACTGACGTCTTTAAGGTACAGTATAATTACTCATTGATCCTGCTAATATTTTCCCCACCTTCTATTCAACAAATTCAAGCGTGTCTTTTTTTTTCGTGCAGTTTTCTGGCCAGCTACGGCAGACTTGCAGGTCTGAATTCACCATCACCTTTATGGTTCAGCTGTGTAGATGTGAATGATTAGCAAATATATACATTAAGTTAGGATTCAGACCCAAAACCCGCCAAAGGAGCTTCCTGTGTTGTTTTACCACAGGAGCCGGTGTGTTGTTTTGAAATACAGATGAGACAATAAAGAACGATCCAGGGAGCCTAATTGGAGTAAGGCTTAGCAGACACCAAAGCCTGCACAATGGTTATTAAGACTCAGATAGGATTTTAGGAGTCTGGTATGATTTCACTGCAGCAACAATTCGAAAGCAGTAAACAGTAGAAATATAGCGGTCGTATTACAAAGTACCATAACTGTGCGCTTGCATGCATTTGATTAGCCATATGTGGTCATGTTGCGTTGCAGCTAAAATTGAGCCCTGCTTTGTTTTGCCACAGCACAGCCTGGGGTTGGAACTCCCGCTGTGCCGCTGCACAGGCTCCATTCAAATGAGTGAGAGGGCGAGAGTTTTTCATGCAAGTCGTGTTCAACTCGTTCTAATGTACTGTGTTTTGAAATGGAGAATTCATTATTCCAGTGTGTGTCATCACCCCGTGAAGGGAAGGTGACAGAATGAAATGTGTGCGCCCTCACTCTGTCCTCTCTCTCTCTCTGGGTGCATTTGCCTGGACTTGGTGGTTGTGGATCAATACCTGTCAGTCTCCTCCCCTCATAGTAGCAAAGGCTGGGTAATGGGCCGTAACAGACTCTGCACATCTCTGAGCGTGTGTGTGTTGAGTGTTAAAGTATAGTCCAAGCTGTCACTGCTCAGCCTTGTCTCAGCTGCCTTGTAGGTAGGTTCCATTCTTCCTCCTAACAAGAAGAACCTTTCATTAGTGGGAACAAGCTTGAGTGATGTCCTTTTTTCAGAACAGCCTTTTGTCCTGCACAGTTAGATCTGTGAAAAAACTTGGAATGTGGTTATCCAGATGGAAAGAATAATAATAATTAAAGATAGTAGGTCTGGAAAAGCATCAAATTTCATATATTTGTATTATGTTTTGCCCAGTGTTGACTCTCAGAGTACAATTTTGTGCTCTAAAGTTTCACTTATCATTTTCTGTCTGATTATAGAAAATTGTACATGGTGCAGTGATAATGGCCTTGGTGGAACCTCACATCAGGTACTGCTGTGTTCACTGGGAACAGAAGTATGTACAATGGACTGGATGAAGGTGGAAGTCATTATGCTCCATATTCCAGTTATAGCCCATGCATTGTACAGCACAGTGCGCTTATAGTACCTGCAGAAATCCACGCAATTCACTTGTTACACTGCAGTTGAAACGCATTTAACATTTCTTACATTTCTTATTGAAATTGATGTCCAAGGGCCTTATGCCACAATTTGGTCTGCATTCACAATCTTCTGCCTTTCACAGTACAGGTTTTCAGAAATCTAAAAAGGAAAGCCTGTTATTTTTTAATCAGGATTTGTGCCTGCATGAATGTGTTCACGGCGCAAAAATAAAGTAACCTTTATAATCCGCTTCAATGTTTTTGTAACTGTTTAATAATTTAAAGCTATAAAAATGTTCATATTTTATAAAAGAAACAATACACATTACTAGTTATCCCTATGTGCTTGACAAATAGGTAAAACCTGATGCTTAGCTTTGATTTATGAGCAAAATAAATGCTCCTAACAGCAGTGACCTTATATCAACTTAAATATTCATCAAAACATCACCAATAATACTACAGGCCACTGCATCCAAAATTTTAAATGTATGCACGCCCTCATAAATTAGACTTATATATTAATAAATGTCATGCACTTCCACAAGTGCAGTTCAGTTTTAACTTTGGGAACACTTTGGTCTTGGATGATTTTACAATCAAGAATAAAAAGGACGAACCAAGAACAAAAATGTCTTTCTCCAGATGATGAATTTTCTGATATTTTATTAAATTAGGAGCACAGGTGTAAAACTGTACTCATTCAAATGTAACAAATGTCCTTGAATCAAAATATGCGTGTGAAAGCTACAGAGTTGCATCCCGAAAATCTGATATTTCCCGTCCAACCATGCCAACACAAACCAATGACATTGTGGTTCTGTGGAGCAATATGAGCACTTAATGTTACAGTTTGTTAATTTCATTGTTTCTCTGTACAGCCTGAAAGCTCTTAAAGAACATTGTTTCTTACTTCAATATGTGCATGGATGTCACATAAATGATTACACCACAACCACATATGCTCACTGCAGTATCACATTTCATTTTGTTCCCTCCAGTGTTGTTAAGTTGCAGTTAGCCTCATACTGGATGTCATTGCTGCTATAACTTAGGTGCACTACTGGTTTTATTTTCATTTTGTGGCTACAGATTCATGGAAGAAAGGCTACTCAGCAAACTGAGTAAGTGTGCTGTTATGTAGCACTGCATCACTCTGACCTTGTCAATGGCACAGTAAATCTCAGGTTGCGCAACCTCACTGGCATTTCCGTGTCTTTTTCTCATATGGTGGTTGTTAGGTTGCTTGCTTATTGTTTTCTTTCATCCTTGTATCTTATCCAAGCCTAATTTTGGCTTGTTCTATGACAAGTCCAGCTGAGTCACTCTGTTTTAACAATGCAAATGTCGAGAAAATACATTGGTTACCAGCTTTATGTGAATACACACTAAGCTGAAGCAGGTGTACAGTATATCTACACAGTGAATTCATCCCAAACATGATTAAGTCTTAATTTGAGTTGTAAATACTTTAAGACTAACAAAACAAATGTGCAGCTTTTTAAGGAAAAACTTTTGGCAGAAATCTATCTTCTTAAGCTCATAATTCTTTGTTTTGGTCCAGCATGCAGTGTTCTAAAATGGTCCAGACCAAGAAATGCTTTTTTTAATTAAAAACTATTTTTCAGGGATGTCTTAGACAGACAGTCAGCTTGCTTTGCACTATTTTACACCAGCAATGAATAGCTTACAAAGGTCATTAAACATGTTCATTGTCAATGCATGGCATGGCTTTTAACTCAAATAAAATGTAAGGTGAAGAAGTTACCACTATGAATGCAAAACACAGCCTCCCAGTACAGTTCAGACCTCTCCTGTCATTTTGGAGATGAACCTATAGACTGATGTTGGCAGTGTTTTAATGGGATTCTCAGCAGGGAGAGGTCATTACAGTGTTCATCATTATGCTACCTTTGTCCCAAATGGATACCTTCATATACTGTAAGCACGCACACAGATTCAGCTCACGTTCTCTGCTAGAGAATTATTTTTTATGTAAAAAGACAGGTGTGACCTGCTCCAAACGGTATAATTAACTTGTCTATAACACAGCAGGTGGCCTTGTGTTTAAATCTATTGCATCAAAACTCTTTTTCCACAGAACTCAAATTGGATCATAAATCATTTTAAACTTAAGTTAAAAGTTCAGTTCTCTTCAAATCTTTATTTGCCTCTTTATAGTTTTGAGTAAACATTTTTTGCCACAAGATAAACATAAAATACATAGAAAACCTAAACATAATGAAACAATAAATAAAAATCCAAAATATTACAAGTGCCGGTACTATACACGCAAAACAGTATACAATAAATGACTCTAAACTGTGCAGGGAACCTGCAACGTATCATCTCATTTTTAAGGGGGCATATGGGACAGAGAATAACTTTTTTTTTGAGACTATGAAATTAAAGAGGATGATCAGGTCTTTCATTAGGTTTTTAAGTTGTGCTGTGTATATTAGCAAAAATGTCCATCAGGGAACAGGTGCTACAGATTAGTTTAGGCTATAATGCCCTGGTATGCTGCACTGGTTGAATGTGCCTCTCCCTGTTTCGTCATTTCCACTGCATGGTACGGCTCGGCCTGACTCACTTGAAACTGTTCCTTTTTGGTTTTCCACTGGCAAAAGATGTGGATCGTACCTGGTAATTTCGCATTGGCCGATCTTCCAAGCAAGCTGGGGTGATACTAAAAGGTGGAGTGAAAGCACTGCAGAACACTGATTGGTCAGAGAGAATTGTTAATTGGAGTAACCAGAGTTGTCTCATTGTGATATGGGATTTCCCAGACTGCTTTGTCTTCTTGCTGTGACGAGAACCATCTGGGAAGTCATCGTTAGAAACATTTGTATAGTCTGTAGAACGCTCCAGTCCACACCAGAGACCGCGTAACTTCTAGCGTTTACTCCTCATTCAGTGAAGGCATGTTCTCTAGTTCTGATATAACTGATGCTAGCAGCATTTCCGCTAACCTGTACGGGAGGCACCCTTGTTATTTTAACAAACACATCTTCTTTCTGCGTGACATTTAGCACCCACCCCCGTAGCTGCCAGTACATCCTCAGACGCCACTTATTGATCCTGTACCACATAGATTGAAGCCTAGCAAGATGGATTCTTGTGTGACTGCTTCAGCTGAACGCCACAGACAGCCCGGGGAAGTCGCATTGACTTTAAGACAAGGGTTAGAAAATATCACAAACCTTATCGTGCTGTTTTGTTGTGCTTTTTTCTTTTTTATACATAACATGTAAAAACCAAAGTTAATCAAGGTATCTGGGTTAAGGTTCATTAGTTGCCATATTTACTGATTTAAGAGCACCACTCTCTTCATTTTGCACTCTCTCCTGAGCCCTGCCAAATGAATATCAGAGGCTAAAAGCAGACACTTTGATCTCTAATAGCCCAGCAGGGAACACAGAGACAACTGAGACAAGATGAACAGGAGTGAAAGGAAAAATCATAACTCACATCAATCGGTGTTTCCCTCATCTTGTTTACTGCGTTAGTGGAGGGGTTGAGTATGTCGGCTAAAAGTTAATCAGGGGGAAATTCGATCAGTCTCCCATCCAGCAGCAGCAGCAGCAGCAGCGGTGGGCATGTTGTCAGTCACGCAGAGATAGCATGTCCTCATGTCCTCTTACCTGCCCTGCTCGTCTGTGTGTGTTTCTGTGTGTGTCTGTGTGCGAGTGGGCGCATGAACTTCCTTTGTCCTTGCAACCTAATAAGTGTCTGGGTTTCCTGAGTTCACTGGTAAATCATTACATTAAAGAGGCAGAGGAAGAAAGAGAGGAGGAGAAAGAAAGTGATGCCAACTAGAAGTAGACAGGGAGGGAGTGCAGTGGAGGATGTGGTTTGGCAGACCTCTATCAACCCTTCCTTTTCCTTATCCTTATCCCTCCTTTGCTACACTAACAGCATGATCATACACTCCATGCCAGTGGTGGAATGTAACTAGGTACATTCGAGTACTGTACTGTGAGGTACTTGTACTTTACTTCGTTATATCCTATGTATGCTACTTTCAATTCTACATTTAAAAGGGAAATATTGTACTTTTTTATCCACTACATTTATTTGACAGCTGACTTTGTCTTTTTGGGCTGTGACGTCTTCCATAAAACCTTGGGGATATCTTTGAGTTGGATTTTAATGCAAAACATTTCCCCTCTAACTTCTCAGATGGTTTCACAACCCCTGAGATTTATCTTGTGACCGTTTACAGGGGCCCAATCCCTAGGTCAGGAACCACTGGACTAAACTACCCAACTAGTCAGTTGTGGAAAAAGTACTCAAATCTTGTACTTTAAAAGTAACAATACCACAGTGTAAAAATACAAGTAAAGTAAGTAGAAGTCCTGCATTTGAAATTCAAAAGTGTAAAAGTACACAAGTATTACCAAAAGTAAAAGTACTCACTATGCAACATTTCAAAAGTTTAAAAAGTTGGATTATGGAGCCTTCAAGGTTCTAAAAGATGATCTGTTTAATTGTAAACACACGAGATCAGAGTTATCAGAAACGGTTCTTATAGTGTGCAACAACATAAAAAAAACCTCAACATTTTAGGAGCTGTCCAGGGTTATTGTGGGACAATTTACAACATTGTGACTAAATGTAATGATATAAATCCTCTAACTAGGTCTAGGTATAACAGAAAACACCTGTTGTGTTTGATGAATAAAACAATGTATTGTCCTTATTGAAATTTTTGCCTGATGTTGGCACTAGAGGAAAGGTCAGGGGATTGACAAAGTTCACAAAGACCATGAATGTGTGCACTCAATTGCATGGTAATCCATCCATCAGCTGTTATGACATCTCACTCTGAACCACAAATATCAACCTCATGGTGGTGCTAGAGGAAAACGCGATTACTTTCCCGATTCCGTTCCATTTAGTGTAGCAGAGCCTTTCCAGTGAGCCAATGTGCTGCACAGTCCGTTTCATGGACTAGCTGTTTCTGGACTTCGAACCCACTGTGTGGAATTCCAGGATGGATAATCATAACCCAGAATTACCCAGGTAGGAAAATTAGGGACTTTCCTCGATTGTGCATTTTTACCATGTGAACAGCCTTTTAATGTTTTTATTTATCAAAAAGTTCCATTATTTAAACTTTTTTAAGTAATAAAAACACATTAAAACGTTTGTATCTTGTTTAAATAATAATTCATGCAATAGAGGGATAACCAAACCTTAGCCAGAGTAGAAGATCAGATTGTTAAAGGCATAAGTAAAGGTTACAAGAGACAATCAAAACAGTTTTTTTTGGTTTGTCTGCTTTGAGGTCATTGTGTTAGCATCTTTTGTTTTATTTCCTAATAGCAGGAGCATGGAATAAGTGCATTATTCATTGTAAAATTGTCTTTAGGGATTTTTGCTCATCTAGACCTACTGTTTCACATTTGCATGATAATACACCAGTGTTTCCTCTAGGTTTTTTTTTAGCAGCGGCGGCAGGCCCGTCCGAACCCCCCCCATTATGTGCTTTATGTCGGCAGGATCATTTAAAAGGCTACATTGTGCGTCTGCCCCATTTCTGATACCGTGGCAGCAGAAATTTAACAGCGGCGGGCCGCCGCTCCAAAATCAACATAGAGGAAACACTGATACACTATAGTACTGTCAGGGCTTTCTTCAATTATCTCTGTTTCTACCAATTCTGCCTCATCTAATAGAGCGCCTACTGAGAGCTTGTGAGAGCTGTGGTTTGCTTAGATGTCTAAATCAGGTGCTGAT
This sequence comes from Dicentrarchus labrax, assembly GCF_905237075.1. Lineage (NCBI taxonomy): Eukaryota > Metazoa > Chordata > Actinopteri > Moronidae > Dicentrarchus > Dicentrarchus labrax. The sequence goes on from NW_026136721.1 coordinate 12,556,343, forward strand.
GTGCAGTGCCGTCATTTCTCGGTGGACTTTAATTTGAAAAGATGGCCCTCCCTGTTGGAGAATGTCAAGTCTAGGGTTGTTGGTGAGTTTCTACCATGCTGTGATCTTCTCCAGGTCCACATCCACAGGAAGTCAGCTTCCACTGAGAGAGTGCAATAGATTTAACCTTCAGTTGTTCCATGAAAAACCTACTCACCTCGATGAGTGTACTAGTGCAGATAATTCAATTTGTGTACATTGACTCGTATGTTCTTGGGTGTGTCCTCTAAGACTCTTTCTGTGGGACTGATTAGGTCTGATGGTCCTAAAAGGTCTGGATATTGCATGGTGTTTCTAGCCTCCCTGCGGCACAGTGACAAAGCTGGACAGACCGATGACAATGAGCTTAAAGGGCGCCTTCACACACACATATACACACTACTGTGTTGACAAGGTGGTGACTGTTGTGTTGTGTTGAAGGTCAGTGGCCCGCTGTGCAGTGCTGTGTATTGCCCCGGGCTCAGTTTCTTTTCTTCATACACTCGTGTTCACCAACATGCTGATGTGTATTTTCTTCAGCTCCCTTGGCTTTTCTTAATGATGCTATACATTATGCATCCATGCCATTATCCCTTTGTGGAAGTGAGATCCTTCAGAATGAGCTATTTATATGGATAACTGGCAACTGTAGCTGTTTGTTTTTCATAAGGACCTACAGTAAACCTATGCACAAACGGATAATATGCCAGTAAAATGAAGATTCTGTTGACAGAGGCTGCTAACAGATTCAGTGATGTACATTTCTGTTGTAATATCTGTGGTCATGTTGCAGAAACAACAGGGGAATTAGTCTCCAAAGGAACCAAAGTGATTTGTAAGCTCTACACATTCTGATGTATTTGTACGACAGGGGTTTGTGAATACAAAGATTGTCATTGAGAGTATTTGCTTCCTCAGCTGTCGCCCTAGGCATGTTTCACCATAGTACGACATGACACGTGTCAAATTAACACAAACTACCATCTCTTATTTAGTTATATATATATATAGTTCTAAGTTACAGGGACAGTACACATTAACAGACATTTTTGTGAATGTCAGCCATCTTGGCTAATTTTGAACCACAGTCCCTGGGCATTTGTAGTGACAGCTACAAAAGACAAATAAAACATATTGAAACAGGAACAGTAATACTGTACATACAGAAGAGCACACTTCACAAGAACACAAAAAATGCTTTAAAAACAAGGACAACAATATACATAAAGCAACACACGCTTCAGGTTTTTTAAATGAGTTATTGAGTATCAGTCCTTCCAGAAAAACATGGAGTTTTGTGATTGTTGCGGGCAAAAATCCTTGATTATGCGGCACGTTTTCTTAGAAAATGCGATGGAATATGCGGGATATTTATGCAATTTTATGCAATAAAAAAACTGCTGCTTCATCGCGGGGTTTGCAGCTTTTCGATGATGTTCGCGTCGCGTAATTACGTCACTTCATAATGTTCCCATGGCAACAGGGGAAAATGGCTGCTCTTGTGTGAAGTAAACGCAACATTTTTCAACTTTTATATATTCAAAGATATATGTGACTTTTTTGCAACGAAAATGCAGGGATTATGAAATCATGCAATAAATCTGCAATTTATGCGGCGAAAGTGCGGGGCATTTGAAAAAATGTGGCCCCCTCATAAATATGCAGACTTTTTTCAGACTGATTATGCATTGAATTATGCGATCCCATAATTGCGTTTTTCTGGAGGGACTGGAGTATGCTCATACACTTGATTGGCTTTTAACCATATGTGTGAGTCTCTGATAAGTATTGCTGTCCCGTGTGTAAGCTGCTCTCACTTAAAAAGCTGACTGTCAGAAAGCAGTCCTCCTCAAATCTTAAAGGTCTAGGATTTAGTGTGTAGGATTTAATGGCATCTAGCAGTGTAGTTGCACATCCCAACTCCCTTGCTTCACCCTCCCATTCCAAGTGTGAAGAGGGAACTACAGTGGCCAGTGTTTCGTTTGTCCCTTTTGGGATACTGTAGAAACATGGCGGTTCAACATGGTGGTCTTCATGGAAGGCAACCCGGCAACTAAAATAATAAATTACAGCAAATATTAGGACATTCTAGTCCTTAAAGCTACACTAGTCAATGTTTCCATATTAACAACAGTCAAATCGACTTAGCATCTTTCAGCTCATTGTTCTTATTTTATGATCCAAACCCCCTGTGTTGGTTCACTTTCACCACCCTCATTACCTTCTTTTCTATCTGCAGCTTATGGCTGTTTTCAGTGAAAAAAATCTGATTGACTGACTGAAACCCAATGTATGCTCTGTGCCTGCCCAGCACCAAACAGCAGACAACTAGCTGCTTAACATAGTGGAGCATTTTGCAACTTCAAAACAACTTCATGAGGTGACAATATGTCATTGTTGTTATTTACAGTTTATTTAAGGTGATTATAAACACAAAAAAATATATACCTATGAATATTGTATTAAATTTCAGCCAATAGACTGTCCTAAATGTTACACACTGGACCTTTTAAAAGCTGTTGTCAAACTTTAAGGACAGCATGTGTTTCTCCCAATTAGCCACTCCGGGCCTTGGTGGCACACTGAAGCACCTGCACCTTCTCCTCATGGATTTAAAAGTTAAGGAAGGCCTCTTTGATTATTTGTCTTCAAAGCCTATTGGCAACTTGGACAATTGTCTAAGGAGTAAACAACTCACCCATTTTAACCTCATTTTAAATTTACCCCACTCCGCATTATTCTCATTTGCATCTTCTTTACTGCTGAAAGCATTGCCTCCAAATAAAATCTCACTTTATGCTCTCTTTATGTTTGCTAAATTGCTGTATCACCCTCAGCTCACTTACCATTTTATATATGGTGCATATACTACATGGAAATACTTATATACTGAAGGCACATTCCAGTTTTTGTGTAGAAAGTGGTATATTCATGAATCCTTGTTCAGTCACGTTTGGTCATATGTGTTATTTGTATTGTGTTGTTATTTTTATTTACGAAACAATGTGAATTTTTGTGTGTGTGTGTGTGTGTGTGTGTGTGTGTGTGTGTGTGTGTGTGTGTGTGTGCGCACGCCAGCATCACTTAGAGCTTTTTATCCAAAGCAGGTTAATTATTTTGTTATTAGTCAAGATAACAGGGATTCGCTTCAGAGCTTTTTAATCAACGGTTTCTCATTTCCTGTACCTCATGTTCAAACATACACACATTAATTGCCAAAAACAACGCACACACCAAGTATATGATATATGGGTACGCTGCATACTTTTTCATACAGCAGGATTACATATTTATCACACATATTTTGTAAATTAATGAACATCTGGCTTGTCTTTTCTTAGGGTCCTTGCATCATTGTTGTGAATTCATGACAGCAAATTCAGTCATTTATCATGTGGTACTAGTTGAGATATGAAACTGTAAGAAACAGACAGAGCTGAATGACAGGCCTGTGGTTTAATTGGGCTCTGTGTTAGCTGAACCAGTGTGCAGTGAAGCAGAGTGATACAGACCTAATGGAACTAATGACTTTGTTTTTGTAAAGTTACATCAAGCAGAAGCATCACTTTTGCTGTTAATTCAATGGCCACTTTTTTTAGGGGAAGCACACATAACAGACATATGAACAGAGTAGTTTTTCAAAAGGATTTAAAGCAAAACAGCAATCTGATGTGGTGAGGTGTGAAACCACTTCTAATTTCATTGGTTAAATGCAGTTTATCCAGTCTCTCAAACTGATTTATATTTTCTTATTACATTTTGTTCTAACAGAGAAATATCATTTTTGGTGATAATAAACATAAGAAGTAGTTAGGTTGCTATGGAGTTCGTATTTTACCCACACTTTTACTTGCCGTCACACCAAATATAATATTCTTTGCTGTAACCTTCTCATACAATTCCATAAAACCTAACACAGTGCAGTAAAAACAGATCAGTGAACGAACCCATTATCGACTGCATCTTTTTACTTCTGATTTTGATATACAGAGACCAACGATATTCAAATGAGTTCACCCGAAACAATAGTCAGTATGCAAGCGTGGGTGTAATTTCTCTTTTTAAATGGAGGATATCTCATTTTGGGATAAAGCACTTCACTTGCCATCTACAGTGAAACCTAAGTTGAAAGAGTGGCTTGTTGGCAAGTCAGTTGTTGTCAGGAAGCTGTCTCAGTGCTAATAAGCAAAGAGACATTCTAACTTTGGAGTAGGAGTGCTATTGATCTCACTTGTAGAGCTGAAGAGGGGAGAAGGACACTTTACTCTCCTGAACAAGGAAAGTAATTGGGTGAACTGACCTTGCAGAGATGCAGGAGAGAGAGAGAGGCAGAGCCAGACAGAGAGAGGTGAGATAGTGAAAGAGATACTGAAAGGACAAAAGACAGAAGGGGTAATGGAGAAATCGGAGAAACTGTATTTTCTGTAAGTCATGTTGAGCATAATGGGCTTCATGCATGGTAGGCAAAGACACCTCTCCTCTATTTAGCCCCAGTGACACAAATGTGAAGAGGATATACAGTATACATGGGTCCCCTGCCTTTGCCCTTGTGAGCACCAAGTGGCAACCTCCATGGCTGGCAAATGAAACAAACATTTGCTCATTATTGGATTAGCCGTGAGCGAGCCGAGCGGGGACTGCCAAGATGGCGACGGCCGGAGCCGACCACACTGAGCTTCACAACGGCTCTTCAGAAACCTTTTGGGTGATGTCACGGAGACCGCGTACTTTTTTAATCATACAGTCTATGGTGAGAATGCAAGCTTGTGATGCAGTCTGGTGAGTATTGCTGTTCAGAAGAGATTACATATTGACATACCAATGAGATTAATGCACAGTGCTTAAAGTAAAGAAAAATAAGTTTCTTTTAGGATTCTGCAGCAAAAAGATCAGTGAAATACAAGATGAAGACCACTGGGTAGGATTTAGTGGCATCTATTGGTGAAGTAGTAGATTGCAACTAATTGAATACTGCTCACCTTCCAAGCGTGTAGGAGAAACTATGGTGGCCACAAGGCTCGCAAAAAAATATAACAGACCCTATTTAGGGCCAGTGTGTGGTTCAACAGGACAGACTCCATAGAAGATGGCTTGCTCTGTAGATGGTAACACAACAGTTCTTATTATCAGGTGATTATACTTTCAAATTCAACATATATTTTTTATATATATATATATATATTTTATATATTATATATTTTTTGGGACATTTGGGACAAGTACAACAAGCTGCAAACACAACTTTGACATACAGTACAGTCACTTTAAAAGGTTGATATGGCAAACAGTAGTCTTACAATGAGCTGAAAGAGGCTAGAATGCTCCGCAGAGCTGAGGGGAACTGCAAAATCTGGTGATCATTTCAAATACCTGCAACCCCTTTCACATACATGAACATAAGTAATTTGATCCATTGTTAATGTAAAAGTAGCACCTTTAATTAATTATTTGTGATTAATATATTCTGTTTTTATTTCACTATATCTTATTTTTCACAGTGTTAACATGTAATTTACTATAACCAACAAATTATTTTGTTGCTTTTAATTTAATTTTGAATAATATATTCAATAAATATTTTTTATACTGTAACAGAGGCAATGGCACAGGTATATTTGTGTAATCTATTGTGTTTAATGATTTTAACTTGTGTATGTGTTGTCTTTATTGCATTAAGATGCCTGATTATTTCCTTCTCCCGAGCCTGAGTTGTTGTCCTGTTTCTAGGGCAACCTTTGTTCCGAAAGTGCAGATAGAGGAAAGTTGTGTCAACACATAATGTTGCACTAAATCAAGTAGAAACAAGAAAGCAAGGGACTGTCAATTGTCTTGTGTACGTAGAGAAACAGACTGAGAAGAGCAGCACTGGTTGTTTATGATTGTCTTTACACACAGAAAAACACAGACAAATGTTCACTTTGGTCTCCACTCAGTCATTCATTTCACAGTATTTGCAGAGTGAAACCAATTTTTCAACTGGCTGGTCTGTGGTCACATTCAGATTTTTTCAGAAGAGTTTGAAGAATGTTTTCCTTCCAGTTCTCCCTCTTACATTTGTCCAGTAGACAGAAAAAACTGGATGAAAAACATTTCAAATGAAAAGATGTATCATGGTTCCCTATATTTTTTTCTATTTGAGAAGCTGTCTAGATCACATCACATGTTATTGGTCATCCTTGGATTGGAAATGACAAAGCAGGGGGATCTCTCTAAGCCTCAAGGTTAGAGATTAAAAACAATTTGAACAAAGAGCCTTGAGGTTACAGAAAGATATCAGCACTTTATCTTTCCTCCCTTACTTTTAAACCCAATTTTAGTCTTTTATCTTCCGTTAACTTCAGTCAGTGTTTGTGTTTTCATGCTTTTTCTCCCCTCTTTATCTGCCTTTCCTCACAACCCACACCCCTTTCATTTTCCTGTTCCCTATAAGACTTCCACTATCACAGCTCCCCTGTGTTTGCAGCAGATGCTGTTCAATTGAATGATTTAATTTGGCAGGCTATATACCTTAAAGCACACCGCTGCAGAAGGAGAAAACATTATTTTAAAAGAGGAAGCTCTAGATAGAAATAATGCCCCTTGGCTCTGTGTTGGCGCGAGACAAGGAAGTATTTATCGACAGAATCACATCATCTAATGCACATACCATAGTTTCCTTCTGGCTATCTGATGTATTTATTTATCGTATCATATTTTTATAACCGTGGAGATTCCATGTGTGATATATATAGGCACCATAAATTCATACAGGAAATGCAGTCTTTTGTGTGTAGCTTAAACAAAACTGCTACAGATATTGCAATACAGACATCACTCTGATAATATCACACAGGTTTACTCCCATGTGTGAGCCATCTCTGTGCATCCATCACCAAGGTGTAGGGCTGTACATTAGATGGATGGACCACTAAAACACTCAGACAAACAGCCAGGTTCCATTAATATTCCATTATTCCTCGTCTTGTTCCTTAGGGACATCAAAGGGGTCTCGCGTTGCAGGATTGTATACCGCGTTGTACTGGAAACCGTGCAGATCCAGCCCCATGTGGGCTCACCTGTGGCTCAGCAGATGCTAGATTTTTCTATCATTTCCATCAAAAGGCTTGAGGAACAGTTGTGTCGTTGCAGGCACCTTCAACAGCAGGATTATCTTGTTTAATCCGTAGAGAATGGTAAAGAGAGGGAGGGGTGAAGGAGACAATGCAACTTGTATTATATTGCATGCCCCAGCTGTAATTCAGAAATTTGTGCATACCAGCGCCACACTTATAATTTCACATTTCTGTTTCGCGTTCCCTCTTTTGGTTATTATGTGTCATTTGCACACACACACAAATCCACCTGTGTCTGCGTTTTTTAAGCCCTAATTCCTGCCTCGTTCCTGCCTCTCCTGGTGCATTGTACCCGGGCAGTGCGAGAAGAAAAGCACAAATGAATCTTGGGGATACATTTTCTGTGCGAGATCGGGCAGGAAATGGGGAGTCTGTGCAAACATGTCAAGACGACAGAAACAGGGCGTGCACAGACTCCCAGGAGCAAGGGTGTAGGAGAACTGGCCATCGTGCTTCTTTTTTGCCCAAAGGTCCCAGCAGTGGGGCACTTGAGCTAAACGATGGCTGCACCAGTGCCCTGCCGGTGTGACACTAGAGCAAAATGAAGCATGTAGGGTTCAGACATGACCTACACGCCGCTGCATACTGTAGAAGAAGCTATTCATTAGCTATTAAATTACCCTGCCTTCACTGACACCTGATCTGATGCCTTCATGTGCATTTGCATATTTTTCTACTCACATCCTTACTTCCACCCATGAATGATGGATATATTTAAACTGCTTGTTTACCACGAATGTAATGACTCCATAGTTGCAAAACAGCAATTCATCATGTTTATTAGAGCTGCCACTTCCTCTTATTCCTCTCTTTTTCTTTCTCTTTCGCTTCCTCTTTTTATCTCTTGAGCGCATTAATCCTTATTGCCTGGCATTCTTCAAAAGTAAATTTTATGCAATAAAGCAATAATGATGTCGTCACAACCCTCAAGTGGCCGGCCAGTGGTTAATGAGTTAGGATCCCGTAGAAGCCTCTGCATCCCGTTCTTTCTTCAATAGTTAATCCCAGTATCAGCGTTAATACCAGCGGTTCAATATGTCACCGTCTTATGTCCGCACACACACACACACACACACACACACACACACACACACACACACACACACACACACACACACACACACACACACACACACTTGGCAGTCAATAAAACAGATCATGAGGACAGTTATAGAAAGATTGCATTGGGAATCAATTGTGGCTGGGCCAACTCTGTTAAAAAAAATTATTCTTCACTGTTAATGAGACCTGACCTTTGACCTCTCATACCATTAGTGATGAATGTCTGTTGGCTTCCCCAGAAAATGTCAATGTATTTAATATGTAAAAGTTCGGTGCAATTCGATGGGATACTATATGATGCAAAACATTTGTTAAATGTAGACATTTATTTTCCATTCTAAATTAAAATAAAACTCTTTAAAAGTGACACTGCTTACCTTCAAATAGATTTAATTTTTAAAGATTTACATATACCAATATATGAACATAAATATAAAAATCCCAAGTATATTTTTTCTTTATGTAATTAGTTTTGTTGGTATTTGTTCATGATGGTGTTCGATGACGAGCCAAGGGATCCATCCATCCCTGAATATTTGAATAAATGTGTTAAACAGACATGTTAGAAAAATAAGTCAAGATTTCTCTTCTGGGGTCTATGGATATCTGTGCAGAATTTCATGGCAATCCATCTAATAGCTGAGAAGATATTTCAGGCTGGACCAAAGTGGTGGACAGACTGACTGACATTGCCATCCCTAGAGCCACGCTGCTAGCAGGGCTAAAGATATGCGAATCATTACAGCTGTAAATTCCGGTTCATGTGTTCATCCTCAGTCAGGCATTCTCTAAGCTTAGCTGTCTAAGGATTTGTATCAAAAAACACTTGTGTGTGTGCGCTTGCAGATGTGCAGTTATGGGAGTGTAAATGTGTGCACTGTGAGTGTGTTACAGCCACTCCAAGACTGTCCCTCAAGAAATTCCCTATATGCAGCTGTTTACCCAAGAGTCAAATTAATTAGGGAGATTAACAGGCTAATAAGTGCAGATTGCTTCACTTAATGACGCACTGCTACACTGCAAATGCTCCCAGGCCCATAAAACAAAGAGGGATGAAATTGCGAAGCATTGCTAATGAAAATCTTTTCCTCTGTTCCCATTAAACTTAGAGTTCATCTAGGCACACAGCCACACCATTGTAAAGAAATCCATTTACAGATAACAGGTAATGCTCTTAATACTTCAACGTATCTGCCTTAGCACAAAAGAAAGCAGAGGGCGATCTGTATCATTCACTTGACATAGATCTGAAAACTGTGTATCATGTATCATTTGTACCATTTCATAGTAAACACGGCTAACGTGCCGCAAGTGATTCGATTGTTATGGTGTTCACAGGTTGGTATATCTGATTGAACACAGTGTTTGGCACTGAGAGATAACATTGAACTGATGGAACTTTAGATATATTAGGTTTGTAATATAAAATACGAAGGTATCTGTGTGTGCGCTCTGGAAATAAAGCTCCCTTGTGAAATAGCCTTTACTAGCAACATTTCAACCTGAGATATAGAAATGAGAGATATAAATAAAAAAACAGCCACAGACATCATGATCACCAAAATGCATCATAAAGTTACCAATAAAGTGTATTTCACATGGGAGCTTTAATTCCAGTGTGAGGACGTCACTGTTATTTATGGTGTTGGACTTTGTGTCTAGCACCTGAACATGCTGAAGATTATGTGGGTGTTCCTGATGTGCTCATGCGAGGCTAGCAAATAGGAATAGGAAAACCATGGCACAGAACATTGTGCTCACATTGTTGCGGTTTCCCTCCCCTGAAATCTCCACGGTGGAATAACCCGACTTTTCAGGCTGACTTCATAATGATTCCGTCCCATCTCCAACTTTGTCACACCTGCTCCGCCGACTCCTGCTCGGCTCTGTGTGCTTCATTTAAGTGGAAAGGGCAACTGGAATGTGGCGATTGTTATTCATTTCACTTTTTGCATAATATTCATGATTCATTTCATTACTGCCTTTTTATGCAGTCTGTTTTGCATACATAATGTGGTGTTTTATATGTATAATGGTGCATGCCAACAGAATACCATTATACCATGCATTTGAGCAGTGGGCTACTGTATGACACTGGAAGTCAGGGTGGGTAGGTCACAGAAGGCAGGAGCCAATCCCAAAATGCACTACAATATCACTTCAGACATCACAGTAGTCCACTGTGCTGCAGTTCATATGAAAGTAATATTACTCGGTTATAAAAACAAATTATCCTCTTATCCTATTTTTGGTCTGACCACACAGGAGACCTCTACAGCAATCACTGCTGGAGAAATGCATGATTCCTCTGTGGCTATGGAAAAATGTTCTCACAGTACACTTTGCCTGTTATACATGTTATGTTGAATGAATTATTTTATTCAAGTGTACATCTTGGTGTGCTTATTTACTAGTTTAGAATTGTTGATGATAGAAATCTGATGCACTCTAGAGTAAGTGCTTTGAGTGCTTCAGATTTCTTCCACGATTGTGAACTAGTAGGATCCCCAAACTGAAGAGCACCAGATGGACACTTTTTTTACTATATCACATACATTATGTAATAACCTCATTATGTGTTGGTGGATTCAATTTGAGTTACTTTTTAATCTAGAATGTTAAATTAGCAATAATTGTTTATAGCTGAAATCAAACATTGAAATGGCTTAAATAAGGACTGTGGTTTTAGACATGCCTCCCTCTTGCCTGTCTGGGATACCTGGAATTGAAAATTAAGTGATTCGAACACTGTGTCTCTTTGTTATGATTCTGCTATGGTCCCAAATGTGTCATTCAAACTTCATTAAACGTTTGGGACATTTCCCCAGAGACAAACCAGTCAATATTGTGGGTCAATGAATGAAACCATTGAAGTAGATAGTGTCCTGAATACAAGTAATCTATTTTAATGCGTCATTTAGAATTATTATTGTAATACACTATCAGGAAAGAACCACCTGCTTAGCTGCTATACACTGTAAATTGTATGTGTACCAACTGATTTAGCACCAAATTTGTTTGCCTCATTAAAAGTGAAAGACTGCTGATGTTTCTCTAGTACAAATGGAGTCAAAGATCTTAAGACTTCATCACAGTAGCAGATGGTAAAAGAATTTTCAGCACATACATCCTCTTTAGTAATGCAAAAGGAACAAATCAGGTAAACCAGTGAAATAGAAATGTCAATTTTTTGACAGGAAGCAGCAGGTTTCAACTGAAGAATTGGTAATTTTAATAAACACACTATGATAATTTGGAGGCTAATGATCTAGTGAATACTACCGTCTCATTTGTTTACGGTAATTACACCAATGGTTCACGATTCATATGCAAATGACGTGTTCTTTAAAAAGCGACAAATTTGGTATTGAGTAAAAACTGACTTTCTGTGTGTGTGAGTGTATTTAATTCACCATGTAGAGCTGCCAACAGCCAAAAGAAAAGATTACAGTACAAAAGCACATTCTGCTATATTTTCCCTCGAAGTCACATCAAGACAAATCTCAGTCTAGATTCTGATAAAGTGTGCGTATGAAATAAAGGGTGAATTAAGGGAGTAGTCCCCATTCGTCAGGTCTTATTTTGATTCGTCTGACAGTGCTTGTTCTTGCGAGACCAAACCTCCATCATATGCAATGGACAACGTTCCTTCTGTTGCTTTGTTTGAGGAAATTTAAGTCATTTTTCATTTTCTGCATCGTTTTGTCTCACAGACGGAGAGGTATGTTGTCAGAGGGGGATGAGATGGATGGATAGAGCAGAATAGAAAGCAGGAGCAGGAAATGAACTTCTGACCCTGAGGGTGTACGGCTGCTAGATGGAGGCAGCTTAACTGGACACAGGAGCATGAGAAAGACATTTCTAAACACAATATGGAGCCATGAGCAGCCCATTATAAGGCCCATGTCTTTGGACAAGGATACATACTGTAGACTGTATACCCAGCTTTTGTCTAAAGAGAAATTTGTCCTTGGGAGAAATATTTGAGCTACCATACATTCTCAGTTAACATGTTTTGTTTAACCATGCTAGAGGCACTGCATTTTGGTCGACCAGACCAGATACATGGATGGAAATTCTTCATTTTGACGTTCATGGTTCCCAGATGATGAATTGAATTGAATGAATTACGTTGCTGATGTTTTCATGTAGCGCCATCATGAGATCCACATTTCTGATTTTATGTATTACAGTATTATGTGTATTGTAGGTGTTAATGTACAGTATGTCACCCTCAGACAAAATTTTAGTAACTTTGCTCTAGCGGCATCATGGGGTCAGAATTTTAATTTGCCCGATACTTTGGTTTATGATTAGATACTTGCAAAACCAATGACATTCCCATTGGCCTCAACTGTGCTTTTTGTAAGTTACAATTAGCAGATGTTGAAACTAAGACGGTGAACATCTACAGCTTAAAACTAGCATGTTAGCATTGTCATTGTGAGCATGTTATCATGCAGACGTTAGAAATTAGCTAAAAGCACCACTGTGCCTGTAAGTACAGCCTCACAGAGCCACTAACGTGGCTACAAGACTCAATCTTTTAAGACTCTGAAACAAAAATGCAGGTTGAAACAAGAATGAAGCATTTGGAGCTCTAAATAAATGATTGCCCCTCGTTCACATCCTCCACCAGCCCTTCCACTCTTTCATAATGTACCACTAGTTAGTTTGAGACGCCATACTTTTCCTCCACACTTTTACTTTGTTTTCTTTCAAAAAGAAGCCAGATACATTTACTTTTGGGCATTAAGGTGGAAAAGATATCTTGAAAGTTTTTACATGTCCACTCAATAAAATAGAATGTCTATTTAAGTTTTCCTTTAGTTATGGGTAGAGCATGAAACTTGTTGCCCTTAAGGCTGGTTGTAGGTTATGAGTGAGCAGCAGCTTGTGAATACTTAAACAACAGGGGGAAAAACAATCAGAGTTTGACCATCTGGCAGCGCTGTTAGAAAGTACAAGGTGCTAGTCCCCTGTGAAATAGCCATCAATAGCTCTACTGTTTAAAGGCAATCCACAGAGACTACTTCTCTTTATTTTGAATTAAAGCATTTAATTAAACCAACAAGCACTGATTCATCTAAAGAAAATGTTATTAAGAGTGGCTTTATTGTAAGGATAAAAGGCAATCACCCATGTACTAACTAACAAACTAACGACAGTAGAAACTGGAGGTGTATTTACTCCAGCCTGTGTGTGTGTGTACTCCACTCCTGCTCTATCGTGCAAGTGGAGCAGAAGCTCACAGAATAGATAGCTGCTGTCAGACTGAGGAGAACGCATAGACTGATAGGGGAAGAGAGAGAAAGAGGGTGAAAGACAGAGGTTGAGATAGCATGAGGAGTGCAAGACTGATGGCAGATGGTGTGTGAGAGATGGAGTCCTCTGCTTTTCCATCCTTGCTGGGAGGAGAGAAGAGACGCAAACAACCCTGAAGAAATAAAAAGACACTGTGATTGATTATATAACTGGTTTCCCCTGTGCGATTGAGTCGCCTGTGTTCCAGATCTACCTTCTGACTTATCTTCTCACTGCTGTGTCCTTTCTGGACTTTGTTTTATTAATCAGATACTTTCGTACGCACATCCAGTTTCTCATTTGTATTTACCTGCCAGCAACTGCACCTCTGGTGTTACAACACGGCCGCAACACTGATAGGAAGCATGACAAATTACAATGTGTTAGTCACACATTCGTTGCTTGAAGGCATAAACATGACATTCAATGAAATCCATTACAGAAACCTTTATCCTTCCCTGACAGAACTCTGTATGGTAGACAATAGAGAGAGAGAGAGGTGGTCGTCTGTGTTTTAATTCTCTGTCACATCTTTATTGTACATCTTTCAGCCGTGTGTGTGTGTGTGTGTGTGTGTGTGTGTGTGTGTGTGTGTGTGTGTGTGTGTGTGTGTGTGTGTGTGTGTGTGCCTGTGTGCACCTGTAGGTCCATGATTGTGTGCGTGTGTGTGTGTGTGCCTGTAGGTCCATGATTGTGCGTATATGTGTGTGTATGTGTTTTTAAGTTTTATCTAAGAGAAGCAGTTTCAGGGGAACTGTTTTTTAAAACAATAGTAGGGAATAGGGAAATGTGCTTATTTGCTCATATCCGTCCATTAAGTATGGAGCTATAGCCAGGAGTCAATTAGCTTAGCATAAAGACTGGAAGCAGGGATAAACAGCTCCCCAGGCTCCCCTGGCTCTTCACCAAAGGTCAAGTATACACCTACACCTCTAAAGCTCATTAAAACATTACTTTAAAAGTCAAAAGTAAATGTAAAAATGACAAGTCAAAGTCGAGTCAAACCATGTTGCACTGATTTGCATTTCCATTACCAGTTTAAACGTGCTTAGTTGGGCCCAAGCCGCACCTAAGATGGACCTTCTCAAGAGTAGGGCCAAAGTCCACCTGACCTGCCTAAAAGCAGGTTGTGGTTTTCATCTTACTCTCACCAAAAATAAGAATTAAGCGTATTTCCCCAAACTGCCAAGCTATTCCTTAAACTATACAGAGCTGTAACCTGAGGTGGTTAGCCCAGCTTTGCATAAATCTGGATGCAGTGGGAAAGTGGGAGCCTGGCTCTCAAAAATATACCTATTAGTCTCTGTAAAGCTCACCAGTTAACACATACATTTCATTTGACTGCACAAACAGAAATGATAAAATGATAAGTTTAGGTTACATGCTATAACCTTTTGGTTCGCAATACTTTTTTCATCCGGCCAGCACTTGCACTGTGCAGCATCTTCACGGTTTGCCTCATGGTGATGAGAAGATCCGTGGAACAGTGGGCGCTGCTGTTGTTCACTGGCCACCGTTTGTGTACAATTAGTGAGCTTTGGAAGTGTTGGTAGCAGTATTTTTGAACGTTATAGAAAGCCAGCTATGCTTTTTCCTTCTGTTTCCAGTCTTTTTGCTAAGCTAATCACCTCCTGGCTCCAGCTCTATAAAATGAGAGTAGTACCAATCTTCTTACCTGAGACTGAAGATTGATAAGAAACATATTATTCAAATCGTGTAACTGTTCCTTTAACGCTGGTAGTTTATTACAGGCAGCAGACGGTCCTAAAAGTAGTTGCATACATTTGGCTAAAAGTGGCTACTTACTGTATGTATGTATTTGTGTTTTAGTGTCTGTGTGTGCCTTCTTTGTAAGTTATGTTGTTTCTCTGGTTGCTGCGCCTTAAGATGTTAATGGATAAACACTGAGCCAGATGGAAAACTCAGGTAGAGGTTACAGGTTACAGGCAGAGGAGATTAAGATAAGGTTTGAGTGGGATGAGGCGCAGAGGTGAGCAGAGAAAAGCTTGTGCAGTTCAAATTGTACGGGATGTGTGATAAGACACAGGAAAATCTGTGGTAGGATACAATGTGAAGTCAAAGACAAAGACATTTGGGCAGAGAAAGTCAGAGTGTGTGTGTGAGAGAGTGAGAGTGAGAGAGAGAGAGAGTGAAAGTCAGATTATTCATTCATAAGACTTAGGTCCTTGAATCTATACCCTAGGCCCCTTCAAATCCCCCAGGAAAGAAAAATACTATCCGTTCAAGTGAAAGCTATTCTCTGCCACTTTCAAAATTGTAGCACCATATCTCAGGGTATTTAGCTTTAAATCCTCCTGTGAGTATTTACCACAACATAATGTACAAACATGAGATACTTTACAATCTGGCCTGTCTTGATTTGCCACTTCCCGCCCACTGAGCACTCATGCAGATCTGCTGAAATCAGTCATGACATGTGTGAGGGAGGCAGAGAAGACGGGAGGTCAGGCTGAGTTGAAGACAGTGCCAAGGAAGAATACACAGTTAAGGACTTAAAAGATTTATGGAATGATGCTGTTGAAGCTCAGTTCATGAATATATATATACCTTTTGTTGTTAAAATCGTTGTGTGGTCTGATCTTAGCAGCACAATCTTCAACCTCAAGTATAGTCAGGTGAGCAAGAGTGTGCGTTTGGCTTTCAGATGATAAAACACTCTTAAATAAATAAGTAAAATTCAATTAGTACATATGCTGATGATGAAGAAAACATGTATTTAGTTCTCCTGTTTGCCCCTTGAGCCAGGGAGCATCTTCAAAGACTTGAGTTAAAAGGAGACACGATGTAGGAATAGCCAATCTCCGTCTGTGCATTTTTCAGGATCGTTTGATGGATTCTGCTTCAGATCTGCAGCACAGGAGCAAACCACCGGCAGCGTGAGGATGTGACCCGCTGACACAGCAAGCCATAAACACTTTGACGTGAGAGGGGCAGCGATGACAGAATCCATTCTGCTTGGTCATGGGGGCGACTCTAGTCAGCTTTCAGGGGATAAATAAATAACCATGAGGCAGGCAGACAGAGGAGGTGTGCGTTATATATCTCCTCTGGGTCCAGGTTTCCTGGTAAACTCTAACCCAAATCTGACCTCTGATTAGTTTGGAAGGTCTCCAGTGAAAAGTGTTTCCCAGCACACATAAATACACAATTACACACAAGTGAAAAGCTGAGGCAGCTGACCTCTGCCTATGGATCGGCCAGAGTTGTGGTGCAGTGAGCCCCAGAAACAACTTTTATTTCAAGAGGATAGAAGGATTTTCTATGAAATATTACTTCTCCAGTAACTTTTATTGATGCTTGTAGAAGGACACAGGTGTAGAAGTTGCACGATAAAGAAAAATGAAACAGCGGCATTGACTTAATTTGATGCTACCACACAGTCTGGTCTTAACCACCCATCAGGCTTTGTGAAAGCACTCCTGGGTACTACACAGTGTACAAATGTAGTGTGGTTAATATACAGTTAACAGTTACATCTCTGGAGGATATACTAAATAATGCTCTAGTGGAAAAGGCGAATATTGTTTACACCTACGGCTACAGGGTCTCAGACACAGTGGGTGAGCCAGAACTGTCTGCGAACAGACACAAACTGTTCCTACCATATCATTCAAATAACAGCTTACATCTTTGGTAAACCAAATCAAAGTTTTCAGAACCATTTTTGTGTGACGTATAAGAAGTGAAGGAGGGAGAGCAAAAATCCTACAGAAGCCTTTGTTATGATTCTGACTTTGATGACATTAGTGTGTAATCTGTGATGTCTCATTTTGTCTGTTCAGTGTTTGGAGGAAGCAGCTTAGCAATGTTAATCCGGGTAGTTTTTCTTGTGAGCCTCATTTACAAAAGATTCTCACAAGTTCAAAACTTTGCATGTACAGTCAAACCCAAGCTCTTGTGTTGATGTCCTGCCCATCATCAGCATGGAGTCAGTTAAGACTGCAATGTTATTGGTCATAGACCTTACTATATTATACTATACTATACTATAGAACCACTGGCTGCAACAACAAATCAAAAAGCAAATACTTGATGGGATCAAGATGAAACATTCACATAGTGGAGAGAGACAGAAAGTAGGAAGACAACAACCAGTTCACTTTGTCTATTGTGTTCTCTGATGTTAAAGTAAAATTAATTGTCTCATTCTGGAGATGTTTTTATTAATTGTATGCTGTAATTCCCAGTTCTAGCCCAATAATAGCTTAACTACCCCTTCTTCCACCACGTGACATTTACCAAATGTGTTAATTTAAACAGACTTTAAACAGCATCTTATTAAACACTAATGATCAGGTAAAAGTGGATATTGTTGATTATTCTGTCATACAAAATATTTTTTATATGTTGATGTTTTGGCTTGGTCTAACTGACTCAGGTCAGTCAGCTTATCATCACTCGAGGCTCACTGGTTTTTGTGACAAATACACTGAAGATTGCTACTAAATCATAATTTTATTCAATGATCTACTCCACAAGCTAGATTTGACTACTGTTTTGATTGGTTGTTGCAGTTTTGACACCAATACAGAGGAGTTGTTGTTTCATAGAGGAACAAAATGTTGCAGTTTTGATAAACATAGCATTGACATTGTTTGTGAATTCAGAGCATCATTTCAGTTTCCCTCTCAACTTTCTATGAGCTGTGTACTCTGAAACATTTCAAGTCTGATTTATTACAGATCACAAACATAACGTAGAATTTTGATGATGAATGTCAATGATGTTAATTTCCATTTTTAATCTCACTGATGCTCTCAAGTCTGAATAATAGCAGCTTACCACAGAGGCTACCTGAAAATGATTGCACTTAAAAACAAATCATTCCGCATATGTTCTGAGTCACACCACTGACAGCGTCAATGTAAATAATAAATAAACAGTTTCACAACGGTAAAAAAAATCTATAAATAACAGTGATGAAGAATGCCGTCCTGCACTCTTTTAGTTTTCAAAAGACAGTCGAAGTAATCTCTTTATTTGATCTTTTTCAATGTGCTCAAAGCAGATAAGTAAACACTTGTTCTTTTAGAAAAGGACAGAGGTCGGTGTGACATTAAAACCTTTTAGAGCGAAAAAACAATACATTTTTATAATATAGATACATGTGTGATTATGAGGCACCACACCAAAGTACTGTACTGTCTTCAATTATTTACATGAGGGGGAAAAAAACCTTAGTCCTTCTGGCTATAAATGCTTGAAATGTAAAGATGATGAAAATATCTTTGTGTATATAATAATAATTTGTGTGTGTGTGTGTGCGCGTGTGTGTGTGCATTCATATGTCAGTGTAAGCAGCAGACATGACAGCAGAGTGATACGGTGTTTGTTTTTTACTGTGGGTTAGTGCTTTTGTGGCTGCAAGGCAGAGAAAACACATTTGACAGAAAATAGGATGGACAAGGATAGAAAGACACTTTTTTGATTTTGACCACACACACACACACACACACACACACACACACACACACACACACACACACACACACACACACACACACACACACACACACACACACACACACACACAGACACAGACAATCACTAACTGGCAGTTGGGTTAAGATGCTGTAAACTCTGTGGCTCACCTTATCACAACAAAATTCCACATGTTATATAGTCCTCTTTCTTGTTCTCTCTCTCTCACACACACACACTCTCTCCACACACACACACACACACACACACACACACACACACACACAGTGACAGCCTCATTGGGCGCCTATCTGCCCCAACAGTACTGATGTATTCCATATATTTCTCAGAGGGTACAAACACTTGCCTGGGAGAGACGCACCATACCCAGACAGTGTCCAAGCCACATGTACAAGATCACACAAAAAAACACACGTCCTGATAGAAAGTTTCCACTGCAGTTCCCAGTTTGGACACACACAGAACACTGAAGCAGAAGTGGGACTTTAGTTTTTATGGATGAGTCTTTTTTTTGTTGTTTTGTTTTTAGTGAAACGGTTTTGCTTCTGAAACAGTAAGCAAGGAGCCCCTTCGTCCCATTGGTCCTCATGTTGAGAGTGTTACGTAATAGGAAGGTAGAGAAAGAAACATAGCAAGAGACAGAGAGAGAAGATAGGTAACACTGTCTAACGTCACAAACAACGCTTGTGTGGAGATTGTCGAGGCCTTCGCATTATATTCAGTGAATGAGGTCACATTGTAAATAAAGTGTCTCTGAAAACCCTTCGCCTCCTGTGCAGTTCATGCAAGTTTAGCCACTGTGGCGTGCATGCATCACAGTAACTGTTATGAGTCAGTTTATTGTATTTAAATGAAGGGAGAAGAAGTCAAGTGAGGAGGGGGAATGAGCCAAAGCCCACATCAGAGTCCAAAAGCAGCCTGGATGGAGCTGAATGAAAGCCTCCTCAATCAGCTTACTCTTGTATCTTAAACCCCCTTTCTACACCTTAGTTCAATCCTTTGATCCCTTCAGCATCCTTTCATTTCTAGTCCAATCCCTGAAAGTAAATTTGTGACAGCCCCCCAGGCCAGCACTTTAACCTACAGCTCAGAACACTTCAAATTTGTGTCTGCAAGGTAAAATGTCTATTACAGCCCATCCATGCAGGGAGCATTCAGAAAGAACGTTTCCATGACTTACAGAGGATCTTCTGGAAGGCTCTGCGGAAGTCCTGATTGAAGATGGTGTAGATGACTGGGTTTAGAGAGCTGTTACAGTAGCCAATCCAGAAAAAGAACTTGAAAAGCGTCTCAGGGATCTGGCACGGCTCCCGGCAGATTCCGTAC
Organism: Dicentrarchus labrax; assembly: GCF_905237075.1. Taxonomy (NCBI): domain Eukaryota; kingdom Metazoa; phylum Chordata; class Actinopteri; family Moronidae; genus Dicentrarchus; species Dicentrarchus labrax. The sequence goes on from NW_026136721.1 coordinate 12,576,628, forward strand.
AGGCTGTAGGAAAAGAAGAACGGGAACCAGCAGACGACGAAAACGCCCATGACAACGGCGAGGACGAAGGTGAAACGCTTCTCCCGAGCAGCAGAGACTTTCTTCCGATTGACGGTGCTCCTGCGTTTGCGTCGAGATGAGAACAGCTCCATAGACTTGGAGCTGGTGCGCGACTTCCTGCTGGAGTATTTAGAGGCGGAGCTACTTTTCCGACTGGACTTCCTATCTTTTCTGTTGTCATGATGATGTTTGGAGGAACTGGAACTTTTTTTAGGTTTCTCGTCTGACGAGCTGCTGTCATCGAAATCGTCGTCGTGATCTGTCGGTGGATGTTTCGGCTCGTTTGGTAGAGGGGATCGAACCACCTGCTCTTGGCAGTGCCCATTCTCACGTTCCTGGTCTTTCATGCTCCCGCCCCTGTTGGACTTTAATGACCCGCCTTTGCCTGGTTCGGCTTGGTCCATCCCATTCTCCAGTGGCGAGTCCACGTCCCTCTTCTTCTCTGACATTGTTCTGGTCCTCGTCTTTGCCACTTGGTAGATCCGAATATAGACCAGGATCATGATGACACAGGGGGCAAAGAATGAGCCAATACTGGAGTAGAGGATATACCAGGTCTCATCATTCAGGATACACTGGGGACTGGCCTCATTGCTGCTCCTGTCCATTGAAATCAGCGGGGGGAAGGAGATAACCGCTGAGATCAACCATACCACCACAATCATCCCTTTAACTCTTTTAGGTGTTCTCTTTAAGTTATACTCTACCGCCTGTGTCACTGACCAGTACCTGTCCAAACTGATAGCGCACAGGTGAACAATAGAAGAGGTGCAGAATAAAACGTCCAGGGCCAGGTAGATGTCACACCATATTTTGCCAAAAAACCAGTAGCCCATGAGTTCATTTGCCAGAGAAAAGGGCATGACAAGCGTGGCCACCAGTACGTCCGCACTGGCTAGGGAGACGAGAAAAAGGTTCTGGGGTGGTTTCAGAGCTCTGCTCGTTAAAACAGCGATAACAACCAAGACGTTCCCGACTATTGTAAACAAAATCAGAAAGCTGACAAGTCCGGCCAGACCCCAGATAGCGAGCTGCGTGTACTGGCTCTGAGAGGTGGAATTAGAGGAGATATTATCTGCCTCTATGCCGACCTCTAGACTGGAGCTATTAAAGAAATCCATTCTTCTTGGAGTCTTTCTTTTATAGTCAAGATATGACTTTTAAAAAATGAAAATTCACGGAAATAATGTGTAGAGATATCCCATTAGGACTTGGGTATTTTACTACATAAATCTACAGCAAATGGCAATTTTCTTCTCTCCTCACCTGCGATCTGCCACATCCTGCATATAAGTCTCTTCTGTGGTAAAGGGAAAAAAAGGAAAAAAGAAAGAGAACGCAATATGCAAAGTGTTTTAAGTCCTTATTCCAAAAACGTGCAGGCTGCTCAGCAGCAGAATGTCCATGGTTAGAGAGCGGGCTCCCTCCTCAACGCGTCCTCTCCCATCCCGACTGCGCCCGTATCTCTCCACCTCCGCCTCCCCGCTGTGTCCTGAGAGAGGTTTGTAACAACCACGTGTCTTTTTCTTTTCTTTTTTTTTTTTTTTTTTACATTAGAAAAACTAGCAGGGACCGGCTCTGGCACGGAGAAGAGATGTGAACGATTACTGAAGGACAAGAGACGAAAACAGTGAAATAAGGAAGCAAAATATAGTCGATTGTTTATATTTGGAATAATCAGATCAGTGTGGGCTGCTGCAGGAGCAGCGGTTGTTTAATGTGTGCCCTGTTTATCTGCAATGCCAGTGCAAACTGGCGGACAGTCACAAATCGGACAAATGATCACTGAATCTCTGTCTTGATTTGACTTTTGAAGGTCTGTGTCAGAATATTGAGCGTTTTAATAGATAAAGTGAGTTTGGGGGGAGGTCACATTGCTGTCAGAGCGCACAGACTGACAGACATAAGAACGTGCTCTGCTCTCCGTCCTTCTGTGCGCACACTGGAGGTCAGTATTGTAACAGCCAGCCCCGGAGGGACAAACAGACGAACACACACACACACCATATGAGCAAAATTACAAAGGCAACATGATATTATTATTAACATATATCCACACAGCCATTAGGTGAATACATCCCCCCCCATGTATTGATTATCGTTCGCCCTGTTGGAGGAACGTAGAAAGAGACCGTGTGTGACCTTGCACTTGTAACTTTTATCATCTCCCTGCACTCTCTTGCCATTATTAGCTCGTGTGTTTGCGGTGTAGTAATTGTATTGATAAGAAGATTACAGGATTACATGGTGCCGTTGACATGTTCTGATGGAGCTGAGAAACACTCTTTCTCACGCTTTTGGCTATAACAAAGGCACTAAATCATCTGCACGGGAGGCGTTTGTGAAGGCTTACAGAGCAGAAACGGACTTGTTATATGATTAATGAGTATAGCCTACACCTTAAAGTCATGGGTGCGTCTGGGGGGTGGGCTTTATCAGAGGCAATAAAGGGCTGAATCTATCATGATTATGACTTTCAGGTTATCTTGTCTGGAGTTATTTATTTTGTGTGTTTTCCCACGAGGACACACATGTGCATGCACATGTGCCACACAAACAAAGTTTTTGGTTGGCTTTTTTTTTTTGCTTTCTGCTCCTATCAAACCCCCCTTTGATCTGGGTGGTGCATAGAGAAAGCCTGTCTCCCCTTTGGCATATAGCCTGGTATTAAGTTCCTGGACCAGTGCGTTTATTGACCGGTCTCCCAGCTAAGTACCTGTCATTAATCACAGAGCACCCAGCAATACTGAATTAAAGAGCACCCACAGCTGCAAGAAATGCTCAAGTCGAAATTGATCCTCATCAAGGCTATGAGGTGGAATGAGGAGAGCTCAGGGCGTCGTGGTCCATCTGCCTGAGAAACAGTCAGGACGTTCCCCCACCCATCCCCAAAAGCTCCTTCTCATGCTGCCTGTTTAAATTGAACTAAGGCTAGAGTGATGCTGTAGGTCAGCGTGGATGCACTCTAAGCTGATTTTGAACAGACAGACAGGCCTTATTATGGTCATTAAGTCGTGTCCTGGGGCCACAGCTCTGTCTATATAATTGGGGCACCAGTGAGCGATCTCAGCTGTTAGCAAGCCCTTTTCTTGTTTCCAACATTGTGCTCTGCTCTGAGGGAATACGTTGGCTCTTCCTGCTACAGTACCAGCCAGAAGTCAGCTTTTGGGTGTCAAGGAGATGTTGATTACTTTTATCTCTTTAAATTAATGCTTTGTACTTTTTTACTCTCTTCAAACTAGTGAAATACAAAATTATCCTCCTTTTGGTGCTGTTTTGTTCCTTGTTATTCTTGTTCAGTCACTCCAGTTGAACAAAATGTGACCCTTGTTTGCTCCTTTGCAGTCATCTGCACTTTTTATTTAAACGTTACACTGCAGCATTTGTGGAACTGAAAATGAAAGAGAAACCCAGAGCTTTCTGTTAAAGGGGGAAGCGAGAAGCAATATGACTCTAATAGGATTCACCTAATAGAGCTTCAAACACCTGATGTGTTCTCACAAGGTAACATGACCAGCCCGTTGAAAACCAATACAGTGACCACTTTGGTGATTGTGCTTTATCACACCATCAGCTCCTAATAATAGGTAGTGGACAAATTGCCACAGGCGTCCACATCCTGCTTATAAACACTTATCTTCTACTTGTACATGGTGTGCACGAATGTACAGCATGAGCAAAGAATCAGCTACATGACAAAAAAAGCTGTTCCCTGAAGAAATCAAGTTTGTTATTAGTAAGGACAGTAATGACTTCTACTTTTCCCACCCTCCCTAATGTGGAGTACTTTCACATATAGCGCCCTCCCCATAAGGGAAGGTATGGTACCAGCTGTTGACAATGACAAATGGCAGTGCTACCTGGGCAGACAACTATAGAACCAAGAACAAATAGTTCAGGGGAGCAACATCTAGCCCAGGAGAGTCGTTCTCTTGCTAGCATCACCTCACAGAACAGGGCCTGCCTCTTATTTACTGCCTCGCATTTCTGTGACAAATTACCTTGTAGGAAAAACAGTAAAATAAGATCAATGGAATTGCTGATATGAATTTGTTTCACTGTTTTAAAATCCAGGACATTTCCAGTTTTTGTAACCTTATTCCTGAATCTATCACAATGAAAAATAAAGTCAGTACCATCTGTGTTTCTTAGCTCACCAAATCTCCTAAAATGATCTTATATCTCTCCAACTGATCCAAATCATTCAATCACTCCCAGTTGCTTCTTCATGTATAGTTGTGTGTCGGCTACTAGAGGCCAGAGTGATTAAAAAAAGCCACAGTGAGCTATAGTTCAAGTGAGAGCTATATCTTACGCTGTTGTCTTTTTTTGCCAGCACATCCACAGTGACCTTGGAGTAGTTGTCCCTGGATGCATTTTAAAACACAAGAGGTAAGACATTTCTTGGCTTTTCTGGTTTAACTTTGGAAAGAAAGATATGTGGGTTGCATTTTAATTGCGCTAATTGCCCTTGATGTAAACTTGAAAAGGATCCTTAATGGAGCCACACAAACATGCAGACTGTGTTGACGACTGAGTTGTTGTAAACTCTGAATGAGAATGCAAGATCTTATAATCTTCCAGTCATGAAAATTGGCTTTTTAAGTTTAAGAATTAACTTCTGCTGAGTTTTCTACTCTTTTAATGAAGAAAATATAATCAATAGTCCATATTTCAATATTTTGAGATTATTATGTATTACAATAATTACTATTATTACTCTTATGAATGGAATAACTTTGTAATATCAAGTAAGACCAAATCATAATAGTAATTTCCTTTTAACAAGTTCTTTTCATTTCTGTTATTCTTTTTTTTTCTCCACATTTTTGTTGTTTTTCTATCCATAGTAGTCAATACAGAACTAATTTTGCTTTGTTAAATTCCAAATTAATTAGCACAAGTATGCTGAAAGTGAAGTGACATTTTGAGAATAATTTTATGAATAGTTTTGTATGCTATTTTGGACATTTGGCTGATATTCCGTGCAAAAATAAAGTATAAACAATCTATAGCACATATTGTACATAGTACTGTACATTTTGGCATTTCATCACTTCAGACTAATACAACAGTCCTTTTCAAGGTCTTCTGCAGTATGTCATCTCTGTTATTCAGGTTAGTATCTTTTCCAAAGAAGTATAAGTGACTCTTGTGTAAACGCAAATCAAATAGCTTTTCTATAAATGATGACCCAGAATGGCATTAGTTCTGTATGAAAGTGTCAGCCTCGTAAAAATTATATCAGCTTTAGCACAACAGACTGTTAGAGTGCAGAGAAACAATTTTAGATTATGCAACTGTCCCGTGAAAAGGTTGACTCTCCAATTGACTCTCTGTGCACTGTCTGGCCAGGCAAAGTCAGTGCTTTTCATCTGAGGGACAGTTGGGCCAAACTGGTGGAGTTGCAGGCAAGTTGAGCGTTAGGCACAGCAGAAATGTGTTGAAAACGTGACGTCCCAGAGATAGACTGACATCAATCGACTAGGTGTTGCATCATGATCTGCACACCAGATTGACTTGCCATTTGTGAAAAATGGCCATCTGTGAAGTGTCACTCCGTGAGAGGTCACAGATTGGCCGAGAGAGGAGAGACCAATTGTTATAGCAATCAAATGTGAGGCTGGAGACAGGAGAGAGTGATGGATTGGCTATGATAAGTCATTATTAGTTCAGGTTTGCCAATGAAGTCAAGACTAAGAGTTAAATGCATCATGTGTGCCTAACAATATACTAAAATAAATCTGGAGATGTTGACACACGGTACGTTATCCAGTGAGTCAATGCTCCTCTACTGCAGGCTACCTAGAAGAAAAACTACCTAATGTGGACATGAAAATGAATCCAAGTCAAGACATTCAGCTGTAAATTACGTGCAGGCTCCCCCTCATAAACAACACAGAGCTCAGCAATGCCAAACGCGTCAGCTGGTAAAGTAAACCATCCCAGTGGGGATCACTTTGACATCCAGTCAAACATGGAACCACACAGTAATGCACAATCTGCAGAAAATCCCACTAAAGCTTTTTTGCATTACATTACCTCTTCCATCTATACCCTGATCGATAGATCATTTCACAGCCTTCAGTAACCACAAAAAATGTTTTCAAGTGCTGTGGGTTTTTCCAAGATGTCGACTCTCTAGCGTTATTCCACTACTGATGCCTCTGACTGAGACCACAGCCTTTTAAAGCTGAAAACCTCAATAACCCAGTGAGGAAAGGGCAAAGTTTAGTAGTGAAGAGAGTAAAAAGGGATACTGGAAAAAGCAAACAGGAGGCAAGAGAGGGAGAAACACTAGAGCTGAAGACCAAGATGACAAGGAGAGGCAGGAGCAGAGCTATGTCTTAAGGGAAAAAAGAAGCTTAGTTACCTAAATCCCTCCATCAGATTGTATAGAGAGGTAGAAACCTCTCCTAATCAGTTAATTAGCAGTAGGGTTGAAAGGTGTTATTCATGCTTCGGGAATTGTGTGGCAAATCGTATTGCATCTTATTTGTATTCATGTTTCTCACAGTATATCATTGTATCTGGGGGGTTGGGTGATTTCTTTGGTCAAACACAAATGCCTTTATGTGCATAGTGCAGCCCATATTAAGCCAATTAATTGACCTAATTGGGCCATTGTGACAAGTGGTAACATAAAGTGGATCTATATTGTAAGTGACTTGATTGGGAAGTTGATTGCATGTGATGTACATGAATATAGAAAACTTATCATTTATTTTATTAAGGAGTATTTTGGACCATCAATCAGTTATCAGTTACAGACTCAAAAACTCTTTCGTCCCTACTCAAGGCAGGACAATAGGACAATTTCTACCTCCTGCACTTCCATTTCTTCATCTGTACTGTTTACTTCCATTTGCACTTCATTTGCACTGTTTACTGTTTTTCACTGTTTACTGTGGCTGTGTTATAAGTTACTTTATTTAAATTTTAAATTTTATGTTAATGTAGGTTTAATTTATGTTTAATGTATGTATGTTTTGTATGCTACTGGATACTTGAATTTCCCTCGGGATAAAGTATCTTATCTTATCTTATCTTATCTTATCTTATCTTATCTTATCTTATCACAACGTTGCTATTTCTTTAGTAGAGAATAGACCAACCTACAGTATCCTCATTCTGTATTCCCATTTAAACAGTATCCTCAATGTTACCTAACAGAAACACAGCACTCTCCCTGATGATTTAACAAGCCTATAGGTTTATGTTGGTCAGCAGTTTTATTTATTTCAACCTTGTTTCTGAGAAATTATGTTTTGTCCATCATGAGCATTGGCCACCATTGCCATGGAGAAGAAGCCAGTCAGAGGCACAAATCAAACCAGTAGTGAGTTACTTCTGGAACCTGGGGCAGCCAAGATACCTCCTAGCACTTCACAACTCTATTATCACTCAGCAACACAATCCACTTTTCATTAAGATGGAGTTTTGATGCTGCTGGCGGGGGGAAGGTGATTGTTAAATGCTGGCATCGGGATTAGGAGCTTGAAGCAAATTTGCATATCCATGATGGTGTGGCAGTACTGATTTGCGGCCGTAGTGGACATGTGGCTGCCACAGCAAGCAAAGTCTGAATCAATGACCTCAGTGAAAATTGCATTGATGTCCAATCACACCTTTAGTGTATTTAATCATAATTAATGTAAATTACAGCAAGCTGTTTTACTGCTGAAATAAAATTCCAATCCCGCTGCATCACTCTATTCCACCTAACTGCAACAACCCTTAAAGGCAAGCTGTAAAGTGCATTTTAACTGATAAGACAATAGATCGACCCATGAGCAGCAATTTCTGTGTGGTGTCAGCAGCTCCAGAGCTTAAGGCATCAGTGTGCTTAAAATCTGACAAGCTCACACACTTCATATAGCAATTAGCAAGGTGTATGGACATTAGAGTGTAGTCAGGATTTGAACTTCTCTTTTTCTTATCCCTCTCTATGAGAGGAGGCTAGTTTTTCTCTAATAACACTGAGATCTCAAAAACAGTTAACTGTAAACTTTGACTTGCCCCCTTGATGTCTTACCTACCTCTGTGTGCTCTCTTTATCAAAAATTCCCTGATATCTGGTCATGTCCCTGCTTCTTTCAAACAAGCTGTTATTAAAAAAAAAATCTAATCTCTGGTTGGCCCTGCAGTGGTTTTCCTCCTCTCTCTCTGAATTAAGTTTCTCAGTTGCTGTTGGCAACCTTGCCTCATCTGAAAGTTTTTTTTGGTGTGCCCCATGGTTCTGTCCTTGGTCCCATTCTGTTTGCCTCGTTTATGCTTCCACCTGGACAGATAATAACTGGTATCTCCTATGACTGTTACAGAGGCAATGTTCACTTATATCATATATAAGTCTCAACATGTTCCACAATTGTTTTAAATAGCTGGCTAAATTTTATACAATTTGGAATGTAGATAATTGTCTACAGCTTAATGACGACAAAATAGATGTTCTTATTTCTGCTTCACCCATTTTTGTCCCTATGGAAAGTCTTGGTTTTCTTTCCTCTTCTCCTTCCCATTGAATTTAGGTGCCATCAAGGACCAGGCTCTGACTCTGAACCAACAGTTTTTGATGCACTCCTGTTTATTCCGTCTGACAGACATTGTAAAACTCAGGCCCATTGTGTCTCAAGCAGAGATGTAAATGATACACGTCCCCTCTCGACTATTGCAACTCTCCCTTCACCTGTCTTAGCAAAGCATCACTGAATCTTTTACAGGTGATCCCAAATTCTGCTAAGCCTTTGACCAGGTCCTTCAGAAGATCTCATGTGACACTTTTCTGGACTTGTTTTACTGTCTCCCCATCAAATTCAGTATCCAAGTTTGAGCACTTATACAGTAGAGCTCTGCATGGCCAGGCAACTGCCTGCATAAGAAATCTTCCACAGCCCTATATTATAGTACCAGACTGTACATCCTCTGATCAGGGTTTGTTGGTTGTGTGTGTCCTTGATCTTGGCTTAAAACTAAAAAAAGATTGCCCTTTTGAGGTTGTGGTTCCTGAACTTTGGAGCTCTCTCCCTTTGGACTTAAAACTTGAATTGTTGACACATTTTAAAAAGCAGCTTATGTCCTACCTTTTTAGACATGCCTTTGTGTAATTTGCTACCGTGATTTTATTCTTATTAAGTCTGTATTTATGCCCATTTCCTTATTTCTTTTTGTAAAAGCACTGAAAAGTGCTCTATAAATAACGTTACCTACTTACAACTATAAAAGCACTTTTACTTTAGATGTAGTTGGACAACACTTGCCATGACATTTAGGTCACATTCAGACTAAAAATAAAAGATCTTTAATTGGTGTCGCTACAGGTACATGTCCAGGACCTGACAAGAGCTTGCACTGAAACAGGAAAAGCATTTCTGAATTCATCCACCTCACAGGTTTCAATTGAAGTAAATGAGTGATGGAACATTAACAGAGATTGCTGCCATGTCCTCTAGCAGACTTGCAAGTAAAAACTCATCTTTGTTCAGTTTCTACCTGCAAAATGAATAGTAGAAGCAGTGAAGCATTATAATTCCAGTTATCTGCCATCACCATGTTTTTTTTTACAATATTACACTATTAGACTACAAGCTGCATCATTGCTTTCATAGACTACAATTCATTATCGCTCCGCTCATTAATTCTTACATTAGACCCATTATATCACATCCTTTTTTTTGAAGTTGCTATCCTGATTGAACTTTCACTAAGCTTTATTCCTCTTGGTATCTCCAGCAGTTTATCTTTCACTGTGAAATAGTAACTATGTTTACATTTGATGAGGACTTAAGAAATTATTCTGACATATTGTCACACTGTCTTTTTTTTGCCATTTCTCTCGTATCCTACAAGCTGGGCATAGCATGATGAAACCATTTTGTCCAGCCTTGTCTGTCTCTTTCCTGGGCTTGCATCTTTATCATTTCTCTTTTCCCCAATTTTTGTATTTGCAGCTAAGACTGTAGCATCTTTCACCCTGTGAAAGTTTGGCATCACTTTTGTTTCAGTGTGTGTATGTGTGTGTTTGTCTTTTGCTGGATTTGCATGTTTGTGCACTGTTCTCTGCTAACCTTGCCTTTATCCCAGTCTCATAGGAAACACGCTTTATTTAATAGAAAATCTAAGCAGTTGGATCTTCTTTAAGTTTAGAAAAAACTCTGCATCTGCGGACTGTCTGCTTCTAAGCCCTTTTAAGTCTGCGCTGTGGACATGCAGTGACAGTGCCAGCTGATTTGAATACAGACTTTGTCTTTTTGGTGTCAGTGTGGTTTTTCAGCTGGAGTAGTGACATCTCAGCCTCTGAGCTCCATCATGCCTACTGCCCTCCACTGTGAATAATGGATGGTGTACGTGTGTGTGTGTGTGTGTAACACTTTGCATTGTGCAGTTGAATGATACCACAGAGTGAAAGAGACAAGTGTTAAACAGCTTGTGTCAAAGCAAATTCCTGTTGGTTTCATCTTTTTTATGGGGCTTTCTTCTTCTATCCCCGTCAACAGTATGTTTGCACGTTTGGACTTTGGTGTGTGTGTGTGTGTGTGTGTGTGTGTGTCCATGTCCATGCTTAATTTGGCCTGACTGGATTCAATTATGCTGAGCTTGGTGTGATGGGAGGAGAATTGGGAAGTTTAGATGAACTAGATTATACAGATTGGACTCAAGTGAACTGAGTTTAATGAAACAGGATTGCATTAGAATTGGATGTATTTAATGGTTAATCCTTTTTTTTTTACAACCTTGATTTTATTTTAATCATTTTCCTTCATTCCTAGTGGTTCTGAACAAGCATTATGCAGTGCTACAGTATAAATACTTGTTTTGGATGTGGTGACAATAGCATGTAATAGCTGTTTATGCTTTCTTCTGTTGCTCTACTTTTTGCCCACACTGCTCCTCTTACTATTCTTCTCTCTTTTTCCCTCTCTGTAGTGTTTTTCATTCATTAATGTCTCAAACAGGAGCTCTGCTATTTTTTGTAACTGTGATTTGTTGTCATGACTAACTCTAGATTTAAGTTAAGCATTTTGAATGGCAGTCATTTCTGTGTGAACACAAGAGCAAACTGTGATTTACTATTTCAGTCTTGGTGAAATGCCGAGAATGTTCTGGTTCTTGTTTTCTAAATTGATTCAATAACTAGCTAAATCCTTGCAAGCAAAGCAATGTTGTGCTTCTGTTGATATATGTGATTGTTTTATTTTTTATGGATCAGAAGCATCACAATATCCTCAAGAAACAACAGCAGAAAACTACATGGGAAGGTCTGCAGTCTCTGTCATAAGAGATAAATTTAATAGATTTCTCTAATGGTCTTCCCCCGGAGTTTTTTTTTTTTTGCTCAATTACAGAACATTGTCCGAAAAGGAGTCCACCCTAGACTATAATTTGGGTTTAGTCCTGCAGTCCTAATCTCACAATTGTCACTCACTTTTTTTTTGTCCCATCACCATGGCAACTGATGCAAGCTTGGAAGAAAACTACCCTTAAACATTGTTAAACCAGTGTGTATCAATATTTTTGTACACAAAGGGTAAATCACTCTGTACATCTGTGGAGCATTTCAGGTCACGACATCTTGCCTTGGGGAGCAGCTAACAGCCATAAGTAGACATTTCCAACCAAAAAGCTTTGATAAAACAAATGTTCCAAATTTTCCCAACACCAAACCGTATACAGACAAAGTTAGTGTCTTTGAAGAAAGGCTGCAAGAAGCTAAAGAGACGGATATTTCTGTCAGGAGTTGGTGTAGACTAAAACAGAACTTAAAGGACAGTGAAACTGGACTTACACATCAATATTACATTATATTAGAATCTTTTTCTGAGTCAAGTGTGAGTAGTTAATTGTTTGTTAACAGCCGTAACATTTTCATGAATGAGATAATATCTAATTGCTGTGCGTTTTGCCCCCTAGTGGCCAACAAAATTGCTTCTTTAAAATACCTAAATGCTTAAATATTTGGTCCAACAACAAACTGTGTACTTGCTGGCTAGAGAAATCTAATTTATTAGTCATTAATGATCATTATGGATGCATCTTTACCTACTTTTGAATAGATGGTGGCACTCAACAAGCTCTCATTTTGCTTTCAGTTTGCCAGGGTCACACCTTTAATCTTGCTCCTGAGCAATGAAGCAGCCCATGCTATAGCAGTATCCAAGGTTCATTAATCACTCATGGACCAGACCCAGCTGAACTGCACAGTTTTTTCTTTAGAAATGACTCAAATAGAGAAAAAGAGCAATACTAAAACATTCTTCATAAAGGGGAAGTGGAAATACTACAACAACTATTACATGTACATATAGATGTAACTGGATCTGTGGGTGGACAAAGCCAAATAGGCATGATCAGTGTTATTTAGCTTTTTGTGCCCACCAGTTATGCAGTTACACTGACCTTATGTTAATGTTCTTGAACGGTACCAGAGTATAAAAAAATCTCGTAACCCCGTCATGATCCCTCCACGCACGATGAAAAACTGACGCACATACAATCATTTCCTACAGTTGACTTCCTCACAGAGTTGAACAGCGGTGGCAGCCTGCTGCCAATGCTGGGGATTGAATTACAGTTGCACATAATGAAATGAAAATTATAGAAAACACACATGCACAGGCACAGCCATGCTCAATCACATCCACATACACAGAGTGCGCTTTTTTCCCCCCTCATGCATTCATCCTGATTTCAGCAAGCAAAACCAACCTCACACAGTCTGATAACTCTGCACACACAAACACTGGCTGCAGCTCAAGCAAACAGAAAGCCATTTGTGCCCAATTACTGGCATTGATGACAGTAGTGCACACTGTAAACACCTAATGGACAGTAGGTTAGAACTGACACATATCAATTATAAATATGAATGGGCAATAATTATAACAATGCTTAACACAAAGCTTTTAAGCTTCTGTGTGAAAGAAGATAACCAAAATCTCTCTCACCCACTGTCTTTCTATTTCTCTAACCACACACACACTACATATATATATATATATATATGTGTATATATATATTTTTTATATATATATATATATATATATGTATATATAGTATATAGCCAAGCTGCCAGTTAGTTAGCTAAAAGCCATAATTAGGAAGGTTACTGCGAGTATACCAGCTTTTATAATGTATGTGCCGTTAATTGACAGTGTTTTTCTATTTGACCATGGTAAACTTGAGTGTGTGTGTGTGTGTGTGTGTGTGTGTGTGTGTGTGTATGTATGTATGTGCGTGCGTGCGCGCGTGCGAGTGAGAGAGACAGTTGGAGAAGTGTGTCTTTTTAATGAGCCTTGTGTTCAGGGCCGTTAAAGCAAGGACCAGATGTGACTCCTTGTTAAGTGAAGTGCAGCGCTATGAATCAGGTAAATGCATAAATACAGAATTTCAAGATGGTTTGAATTAGGTGCTTAATTCATTAGCTGACAGTTCTTATGTTTATGTTTATTTAGTTACATCCTCTCTTAACTGAATCTCTGCAGGACATCATACCAAACAACAGATGGCCTTTGTTGGGAAGTTGCAAATGATTGACAGCTACCATCCTTACGTCAAAGGCCTCCCCACTGACTTATATGACTTATGCGCATTACATTACAGCTGTCATATACATCGGCTTAAGAAGATCTATATCAGAGGTGTCCCATGGGGTTTTCTTGTATACAGATTTTCTACTTTCAGTGTTTCTCACCAAAATGCACCGTGTGTATAAATAGTGAAATGGATTTTACTTAAACTATAGGGCTATATTGCATGTCCTAAATGTCAGAAAGAACTGAAGTGCAAGTCTCTTTTGGAATAATTTGATTGTGAAAGCTGTAAGCTTTTTAACCTCTCTTGGACTGAAGATAAAGGCAATGGAAAGGGGAAAATAAACCATTTTCACACACGCGCCTATATTTTAGATGTGGGGATTGTTTGGTAGGTTATTGCTTCTTTGATCCTTAATGGTGTAGAAATGGTCCATCTGCTGCCTTATAAACCCTGTGAGTTCTCTGAGCTCCTTCCACTGTGGATGTCCATGTTTTCATTGCTCCCTCTATCACTTTCTCTTTTTTTCACTTTTATGATCTCTTTTTGTGTATCTCATTCATTCACAGTCACACACTGATGCCCAGTCTCTCTCTCTCTCACTCACACACACACACACACACACATTTCAAGCCTTATGTGAAGAGGTCATTGTTATGCTGCTCGTGTTAGGGTGTATTCGTGCCTCTGGTTCGTTTGTCCCCAGTAATCGGAATCGAAAATCCCAGCTCAACCAGGTCCCATATCACCAACCTACTGCAGCCCCATACATCTTTGTGCATGTGTATGGATCAGGATGTGTCTGTCTGTGTCTCTGTGTGCTGGCATTGTGTTGTTTGCCTAAAAAATGGATAAAAAAAGCTTTGCTTTATGTTCTTGTCACATTAAAATGAGTGTGTGGTTTCTGGCAAACCCTTCAAACTATACCCACATATTGAGAAATATGGTATATGACTCAGGAAAATCAGCATCACCATATCCAAACAACTACAACCATTTTTACATAAGCATGTATTCTATTAGGTCACCATAATGTGAAGAAAAATGCAAATGAAAAGGTTTTTTTGGATTCTGTCCCTGTCTTCCCACCTGACCCCGTGTATGTGTGATTTTACATTGAACTTGTCATTTAATAACTCCCCTTGTAAGCCTTTTGCTAATTAGAGTCAGCACTGACATGTCATTGTGAGAGTCAGTGTGTGTGTATGTGTGTGTGTGTCTGAGTGTGTTAGTTAATCTCTCTGTGTCCTGTCCGTGAAGATAGTGGCCATGGGACAATTGTTTCCACAGCAGGTCGGTTGGAAAATCATAGTTTTGCTTCCAGTTCTGAATTCATTATTGGCTTTTGGTCTTTAGCTGAGGACAAAACAGGTTGCTAATGGCAACAGACAGACAAACAACCAGAGCCTTGGAGAGATATAACCCTTGCACCATGCAATTTAATGCATCTGTGCGTTTATGGTTCTCAGATATAGTAGACGATTTTATGGTGACCACAGAGTATGCATGTGAAGCTAAAAATAATGATGTTTTGGAGATGAAGAGATTTTGATTTTGCCATCATAGTTTTTTAACATAGTACTATGGTAACACTAGGCACTTTCATTCATGTGATGCACCTTTACTTGTACTTGGCTCTCTCTCTTTATGCCTCTCTTTTCCTACTTTTACTTCATCCACTTAATTAATTTGGTTCTATTCTATATAAGTATACACAGTATGTTGAAGTGTAGATTTATCTTAAGAAGAACGTTTACTACTTTTTAAGAAGATGGGCATTATACTGCTATAAAACTGTGGATCATATCAACACCACAGGTTAGTTTCCACTTATCAGCAGCAGACTAAACCAATAACTCAAAGTGCACTAAACCCTGCTACTGTTTGAACAAGTGTAACCTACAGCCTTTGGTTCATTTTGGGCACAAAATACAGTAGCTGCTGAGATGTTTGCAGCAATACAGCAATTATTTGTGATAACATCAGCATGCTAACATGATGTTGTTAACTATGTGAGGTTAGCATGTTAGATTGTTAACATTTTCTAATTAGCACAAAGTACAGCTGAGGTGATGGGAATGCAACTAGGTCATAAATCAAAGTATTGGACAAAGTAACATTTTAACCAGATGGTGGCGTTAGATGAAAGGTTTAACTTGTCAAACGTATAACTCATCCCGAGGGGAACATGAATGTCTGTACTATGTGGACTTTGGGTTGCCTTTGGTATGAAATGTCCTATGCAAATAAATGTTTATTGCCTTTCCTAATGTGAACCTCAAAGTAACACTAGGGGGGGAAAGTCAGAGCATCACCAAAGTCTGTGAGATTCATCCTTTGAGGACCATGCATCTCAGTAAAAAATACCACAGTAATCCATCCAATTGCTGCTGCGATATCTCTGTCTAGATGTGGTGGACCATGGGCTCAAAACAGTTTAACCCACAGATTACAATTCTCTACTTGGTTATACTGTGATGTGTATTGCATTCCAGGTTTTTGCGAGACAGATTTGTGTTGTATCTTTGTTGTTTCCACTGTCCTTCACCCTGTCCTGTTTACTTCCACTTCAGTCAGTCATCTCCTAAATGACTTTCAGCAAACCCTGGGGAGCTTGTCTGGACTTGTATCCAGCTGGGCTTTTACATGCAGGCTCACAGAGCAACAATAATAGCAACAGTAAGAGCAAGAAAGTGAGGATCCAGAAGAGAGAAAACAAGCCCATCCTCCAGAACACAACATATCTTGGAGCAGTGTTGCATAATAATATCATGAGTCTATCGAGACTGTTGTCAGTGGAAAAATTGGTATCTTATTCTCCCTGAATGACTGCTGAATGTCAGTGCGGAATGTTGCAGCAAGAAAGAAGTCCTTGCTCTTTAGACCTGACACCAAATCCTGAAATTTACTCTTCTTGTTTTATGCTCTCGAACTTTCTTTTCCTATTAAATCTTTTTGTTTATAGTTACTGCATATCTAACGTGGTGCCCTATTTCAAACTCTTGGCCACATTACCATGTGTCCTGGAATTGTTTTGGTGACACCGACTTTAAATCATCTGCAGTGCGTTTGTACCGAGCACCAAAATGGACGTCACTAAAAGCTGTCTTGTCACAATCATTTAATGGGGATTTTCCCTTTAACATGATTAATCATTCCCACAGACTGTGCAGTATATTCTCCTGAGAAGATATCTGGATTTGAATCTGTTTCAGCTGGCTAGACTGACGGCTCTGTTGTTGTACATAGAGTACTGTCAGTTTGTGCCTCTCATTCCTGGCTCCCATGGAGAGGCTCTGAGAGTGACATGGAACATTAACACCTCCGTTACAGTGTTGTTCCCACACATCTCTCTGCAGTGTGAAACCAGATGGATGGCTTCTCATTGGGCGAGTACTGCATTGTTGCTGTTTTTCGCTCCTGCACCCCATGAGCAGTAGATGTTATCCAACCTCGCAGGTTAGGAGCGCACTGAGTAAAATAACAATAAATGTGCTACTCCTCTTTGAGGCATGTGTGCATTTGTGTGTGTGCGCGTGTGTCATGGGCGTATTACTCCTTAGTCTTTATGAGACAATCAATGTTAATGTGTGTGAGGGGAAAAGATTATAAAGCGACACTTGGGAGGTATTGATTAGCGGAATGGGCTTCTCTCTCCACCTATTCTGTCTTGGTTCAGTCCTCTACTGCTGCTGCTCTTTTATCAATTCCTATTACGAACGGATGGACTGGACTGATGCTCTGCAGTACATCTTCCTAGAACCTGCCAATAAATGTTTAAAGCGGCGTAAGGGAATCAAGACATTTATCCAACTGCCTTTGCCAACCAGGGAATTGCAACTTCATGGAAGCATAGAACAGAAGTCAGATTCAGCAATCCAACATGTCTTGCGAACATGATGTATTCATCAATAATCTTTTGATTATATTTTGATAATCAAAATATGATTTTATAATTTTTATGTCTTTGATTGATAGTTTTGTCCATAAAATATCATATTGCATTTAACAGATTGTCACATCTGATAAGCTACCAAAATGATTAATCCCTCATCACAAATGTTTTTTATTACTTTTCTGTTGATGGACTTATCAGTTGATTAGTCTAATCAGCACTTAACCTTTCAATGAAAAACACTTCAAAATCACACTTTGTTGTCATGTACTTTCTTGAATTTGCTTGTCTGTGGGAGCAGAGAGGATGCGCATTATAATCTGAACCGGATGAGTTCCTGCTGGCTCCCTGCACACAAGCAAGGGAAGAAAATAAGGATACATACATTTTTAAATGTTAATGGACATAACGACTCAAAGAGCCATTTTGGGTTGTTTTTTTCCATTCAGTCTTTGGAAAGTCAACAATGCCTGTATGATTAAATTTTTCCCCCCCATTCATGAATGTGGGGAGCCAGCAGGAAGCCAGCAGAAGTCTCAGACCTGCAGACCTTCAAACAGCTCACACATGGTCTGTGTGCCCAAACATGTGGAAGCGTGAAAAAGGCTGTTGAGCCCTTTAACATATAGGCTCAGTGACATAATATTGAATGAGGTGCCATCTTTGAATGCAGCATCCAGTTTTCTTCAAAATATCCACGATAAGACCTCCAGCTTCTGTTGTAGTGGTTATGGCTTTCCCATGGATCAGTCATCTTTACTTAAGAGCAATCTCTCCACCACCTCAGTTCTCATAGCACAGTGTATAAAACTGGGATTGGACTTTTGTGAAGATAGAAATACAGCAAAAGCCTTCTCAAGCAAGCTGATTGCTTGATCCAACTCCTGTTGGGAGCCGGGTTCAAAGCAGAGAAGACATAAAACTTGTAGCACATAAAAGTATGAAATAAAACACATCTCTGGAGGACTCCTGTGCATATTCGCCTAAATGCAGCATGTGAGAAGCGATTTTCATCCTTTACAGTGTCAATAAATGACCCCACAAAACTTTTACTGTTCACCTCTGGGAAAACATCTGCCTTTCAGCCATGCATGAGGCTGCTGCTGACCAGAGGCTTTTTTCCTCTTCCTCTCAACAGACTTATACATGCAGTCTTCGCAATGCAATGCTCCTAATAAGCATGTGGGATCCCAGACTTCATTTAGCTACGTGTCCATCCAGGTCTCCCAGCAACACTCTTGGGTTGCTGATGAAGCTTCTCTTGCTGCTTAATCTGATACCACAGCAAGAACTGCAAGCAGTGCAATAATAATAGCACATCTCTGTTATGTTTATTTATGGAAATGTTTTGCAAAAATGTGAGTGGGAGGCAACTGGAGTGTCCTGAAATGACAATGTACGTGCAGTTTTGTGCCAATACAGAGCACATGTTAGAAAATGAGGTTTGAAAACCAGAACTTACAGCACCTTTTCAAGTATTCACTGAGGTACTGGTATTGATCAACGACCCTATCAACCCCCCACAAATGTGTGATAGTCACCGGTGCAGTAAGATGCTAAAATGTTCATTACTGCACCTGTAGTGTACTCTGTGTTAGTGTGGCAGTTCTTAAGTTATCATGAATGCTTGTGTTTCCCATATAACAGTAACCATTATGCTTAATCGTACATCTTATCTGTTATTTCTCAAATATGTCTGAAAAGACATCATTAGGCTTGGAATAGTGCTGTATATAAATCAGTATTTTTGGAAGGCAGTGCTTCCTGGCTGCCAGATATTCCTTTGTGCTTTCTGCTGTCTGAAAAGAAAATCTCCTAAATCTTCCTAACAAATCTGCGTGGATGAAATGTACTGCAGCTGTGTTGCACATAACGTACTGCATCTACACATATCCCTCCCTAGTAACAAATGAATTATTATACCCATGGGCCTGATAGTGGGAATAAGACGATATAATGTGAGGTGCTCGATGTGGTAAGTAAGTCATTTGCAGTTACTTTACTCATGAATTCTTTAAGATGAGGCGATAGGAAAAGAAAATGGGTGCAGATGTGCACTAACATGGATTTTCACATGTGCTTCTGAACACACAAACATGCCCACACAATGGGATGGATCCAGTCCTCCCCAGTGACCAAAGTCATCTCGTGCAAACAGACGTGTAATCATTAGTTAAAGGTCATGCTAATATATACACAGCCTCTTGCAGCACACCCACTCTAACATGTACATACAAATGTGTATAAAGTAGATGTGTATATATATACTTTATCTCACTCCTTTTGCAGTTTTCTGTTTCAACATTGAATGCTAAAGACAGTAACGGTGTAATGACTTCTGCAATGTTTGATTGGCGAGTGCTTTAAGCCTTGATATAGTTTAAACAGGTGAGTTAAGACGAAGATGAAGAAATTTAGCTATAGAGACCAAAATCATGCTGTATCAAGCTGTAAACATGTTTATCTCGGCTGTAAAGTTGGGCATTTTAATATGGGGGCTTACGGAGATTGACTCTGTTCTCTAGCCAGCCTCAAGTGTTTGTTTGGGTAACTATGGTTTGCCATCCATGGAGGTTGCTGCTTGGCGAAATGTCACAAGTGAAACTGGATGGTTCCTAAGCGATGTATGTATCCTAATGCATTTGGTGATCCTCTGACTATTTATCTAGCTACATAGACTTTTTATGGGGTAGATTTTTTTGGTTTTTGAATCTCAATTATTAGATGGACAGACATTTAATCCAAAGGATGAATAACTTTGGTGATCCATTATTTTTTCATCTAGCGTCATCCTCAGGTCACAATTTCAACATTGAAATTACTCACAATCCAATTGTATGTAATCCAAGCTGTATTTTAGGTTTATGCTAGTTCACATGTTAGTATTCACATTAGTCGGTTGTGGTTGATCCAGTTCCGCTTCATGCCAGTTTTCCCAAATGGTGCTCATTTCTTTCTTTCTTCAATTGCTTCTTACTCCCTTCAACTTAAGGGGTAAGGAAGAGATGAAAAGAGGGAGGAAATGAGTAAGGACTTTTATTTTAGGAAATTAGGCATCCTCCCTTCAGAAGTGACATTTTAAGCAGCCTTGGTTACTGATGACAGCTGCACAGCTGGATCAGCAGTCAGACTTCAAACTGTTCTGCGCTACCACATCGCCCTACAGTTTTTAATTTAAAGGTTATGTTCAAGTTTCTTGGGAGGCGTCTGTCATAAAACAACTCTCCCATGTCCATATTTATATAAGAACAGTTTTTGGTTGTTGTAAATGTTCCTCCTGTCCATGATGGCGGTTAAGATAACCCCTATTAATGTGTAGCCAAAGTAAGTTATGGGCAATAATATCCACAGTATACATTTATGCGGGTAGGTTTATCTGAAACTAACCAGGTGCTTCAACAGTCTACAACAACAGACAAATCAAGGGGACATCTATCTGTTTCCTTTTTAGAATATTTTTAGAATATTCCTTTTTCTTGAAGAGAGGCTTTCTCAGGGCAAAAACTAAAAGCACCAAAACTTACTTACTTAAGATACCCTTTTTATTTGTTTAACTCAGACTCTTGAAGCCTCATATTAGCTGATGTTAGAGCATATTTTTACATTGAACAAAGACTTGCTGTAAAAGACAAGGCATTCCTCACGTTAAGATGGAATCTCTTTACAGCCAGTGTAGAAAGGGGTTATAGAGACCAAAACTGAGTCTTTAATGCACAGTGTGCTGTACTGTCCAAAGAATGAGGGAACACAATTAACACTGCTAACACTGATATTTGTTGTCTGTGTACTTTGACATCACCCTCTATTGTACTTCAACTTTTGCCCATCTTACAATTGATTTTCTTTAAAGTGACCAGTGCAGCCTCACAGAGCCATTGTACAGCCACTGTAGACTCAAGTTTTCTTTTTTTTAACACCGTCGGATCCTTAAAAATGTGCGATTTGCAGATTTAGTTTCTATAAACAGTGTGAGTGTCGGTCTGTCTCTGCTTCAGCACGTGCAACTATGTGGTTGCATATTCGTGGGCGTGTGCTTGGCTGCATGTTTGTCTTGATGTGTTAGCGGTGAATAGCAGCTCCGTATCGGAGCTGTGAATTCCCTCTCCTTTGTGGGCCTGTTTTCATGTTGTTTTTCTCAGCAGGAAATGCAATATTGCCAGTGCCTAGGGCTATGGGGCTTCTAATGTAGTTACTATTGTCTTTTCTCCAACATCCACCCACATCTCTCTATCTCTCCATCTCATTCTGTCCTGGTTCATTCTTGTCTCCCAGGCTTCTTTTTCCTCTTTACACGATTAAAGTAGATGCACTCATAGCCGCAGACATCTCTTTATTTTACTTTACTGCCCCCCCTTTTTTTCTGGCTTCCACCCTCCATCTCTCTAGATCTTATTATACTTTCTATATTAGGTCAGACTACTTTCATAGAAAGGTTTTGTTATTTTCCTAATTTGTTGAAATATAGCAAATTTGTGAGAGCATGTTAACTAGGGATTTCACTTTTGTGCAGTTGATTAATAGCCGTTTTTTTGTTTGAGCAAAGTTCAGGCTGCTTAGTATAGAAAGAGAGCAAAGTCGAGAGCAGCGAAAGCCAGATGAAATGGAATGGAAGGGGGTATATGATAATGAAGCAGATGACGGAGGGGAGGAATAGAGAGACCAGAGGTGTTAGGGCTCAGTGTGGTTATAAAACAACCATTGGACTACAACCCTCCCTCTGCTCTCCCTGTCAATCACGTTATAGTCCATCAACAAGTCGGCAAACACTGAGGTGCCACATGGTCTCAGCATACAAACATGCACAGCCATCCCTGTCCACTCCATCCCCATCAGACACACACTTGCACACATGCCCATAAATCACAGGGTTAACCATGCTCTAGCAGAAACACTGGATCAGGATGAGCTGCTTCCCCGCACCGCCGGCATCCTGATTTGTTAATTTATGGCCTGAGCTCACCTGAGTAGCTCACAAACACACAAACACACACACACACACACACACAGATATACACCTCAGCGGCTTGCAGCATTACCGCATCTGTCCTTCTGGTCCTACAGTATGGACCACCGGAGCATTTGATAAGCCAGGATGAGAGAGGACAGGACTAAATGCAGGGAAAGGAGCAAAGGAGAGAGGTCGGAGTCTGGCATATTTTCATTCCTTTCGTATCCGTCAGGTGTTATCAATGGGCATAGACCACCAGAGCATATGATAGGGGGAGGCCAAAGGATGGAAGATGAGGGAGAAAGAGGTGGAGGGATTGACTGAAAGGGGGAGAGTAATAGGAAAGTGAAAGGTGATCCCTATAAGGTTTCACACAGGCAGAGAGACACCAGTGAGTAAGGAAAGGCACGAGATTGCACTAGAGACAAAGGTATCATCCTTCTCCCATGTAGGTACTGAAAGGAAATAGAGTAATGGGAGAAGGACAGTGAAAAAAGGGTCCTCTTGAGTTCTGTCGGTGGAGATGGACCAGCAAATCAAGTTATGTCGAGATACAAACGGGGAATTTAGGCAGAATGGACTGAGAGGCACATGGGATGGAAGAGAAATGGAGAGAAATGGATTGAAATGCTTATCCCACGCTTCTATCTATGAGATAGATATAAAGTACGGGAGTGAAGGACAGAGAAGATAGATGGAAGGTGGCTGGGTTAAGTGTCTCAGGGTGTGTATGTGTGTGTGTGTGTGTGTGTGTGTGTGTGTGTGGGTGTGTGAACTGTCTAAAAGCCCTCTTCTCAAGGCAACTTTACAATGGTGTTGCCTGTTATTGTAGAGCAAGCGCAGCCTCAGGCGCTGTCCGTGGTGCTGAATCAGAGGCAGTGCGGCGCATGCAATAGGAGTGAAATACTAGAAAAGATAGATCATCTAAATCAGCACCGCAATGGCAACATAGGAATGGGTTTGCAGTTTATATAGGAATGCTCTTCATACCTTCAGTAGACTTGCTGAATCCATGCCAACAATGCCAACTAGCTGTTCTAGAGGCTTGTTGTGGTTAAGTTGCTTTTTTCTTTAAAGCCCCTAAAAACGTGGTTCTAAATCTTAAAGCAGCTGAAAACAAAGACTAATTTTCCTCAACGTTAAACACACTACAAGGACTGTTTGTGAAACAGTCTCAATTTATTGCTGATAAATATCCTACATAAACGGACAAGACAATCAGCAAGAACAATGGTTATTTCTATATAGTTCTATGCAGGACTTTCTTATTGCCTTTCAATGGGCCAGGTCAGATTCCCCCTGAAATTAGACCAAACACTACCTCTTTTGTCTACAGGAGCCACCAGATCTATCTTTGCAGATCATTATGTGTTGGAATCTGTTGCTCATGGTAAGAGGCTGCTAAAGAAAAAAATATTTTCAGAGCCTTTAATTTATTACATTACAGTATTACATTGTCCATTTCATTATCGTAGTGTGTACTCTAAATAGGGGAACCAAGGATTTTAGAACATGTTTCCATAGCAGCCACACAGTAGTAGTCTATATTAATTGCAGATATACAATTCTAAGGCATGTTTCAAAATTTGATCACAATTCATTTCAAAATGGTATTATGTATCACTGATCCTCTTAGGAATTTGTTCCATGCCAAGATGAATATTTTGGCTTAGAGATTACTCTTACCTTAGCTGTGCAGCCCTGTATCCTAGCAAGAGCCTTTAATTTTTCGGCCATCCCCAGATACTATAGGTAGGTCAATAAATCAAGACAGAAGTGAAAAAAGAGTAATGATGAATGGATGGGGATGGATGAGTGGGAGATCGGCCTCCCACTGTAATTTGCACAAATACACTTGCAAAAAGCTTATGCAAGGCCAAGATTGTGTGGTGATCAAGGCTGACCAACCACAAATACAAAGTTCCCTGATACAAAGAGCTTTCTGCTCTGACCTGATCTGGTGTTAAACTTGCAGCAAACCTTTAGAATATATTTTCTCTTGAATACAGATAATTTCAGTAGAATGTCATTGTGCATTACACCCACGACAATGAGAACAGGTTGGTCTTTATGGAGCCGACAGCTCATTCTGCTATTATTAATCGTGCTCCGTGTGGGAGGGAGAACCAAAAGTTGTTGATATAAAATAATGTGTTATATGAGCTCTTGGCATGTTTTGGCACAAAATTAAAACAACTGACAAACAATAAACAAGTCAACAAGTTTTGTTTTTCAACAAGAGTCTGCAGACATGCTTATGGCTCCACAAGGATGAACTTACAGTATGAACAGTGATCATGATCACCAAAATAATTGTGACTCATCCTGATGCGGACGTGAAGGTGTGTACCGAATTCCACGACAATCCATTCAATAGTTGTTGAGACATTTCACTTAATACCACAAATGTCAACCTTATGGTGGCGCTAGAGGAAAAGTCAGAGCATCACCAAAGTCATTTGGTTCTTTAGATTCATCCTCTGGGTGTAATGGATACCTGGACTCAATTTCCATCCAATTGCTGTGAAGACATGCTGGAGGAGCTAGAGGAATACTGTGCAGACTGGCCTACTGACCGACCTACAGACAGATATCCCCATTAAGTGAGATATTAATGCTGAGAATCAAGTTTCTCAGGAATGTGTAACTGAAGATTAGCTGTCTACAGCAATTCACCGGGTTGCCGAGCAGTACAAGAACGGAGGGTAGATGAGGGGATTGAGACTTGGTAACAGTATGAATGATCAAACACACCCTCCACAAGGATGCCTGCTGAATTAGCTTTTTGTAATGTTTGATTATGGTAATAAAGACATGGCCGTGAGTTTGTTCTAGTCATAGTTTGACTGAAATAATTTAATTTACCAGCCCCCAATCTTCCATAGTGAGGACCCATGTTTGTAGTGAGTGAAAAAGTAGTACACAAGGACACCTAGCAAAGTAATAACCGTAGTGGTGGGTTTCACAATGTCTCCTCAGAAAGGCTCAAAACAATGAAGGGTTGAGGAGTTTCTTATGTTTTCATCTCTTTTTAATGAACACAATGTGCCAGTGTGACATCTCATCAACAGCTGTTTTACCTCACTGCTTCCTCTATGGGCTTTCTCCACCTCTTCTTTTACGGGAAATACAGCATGCTGCTGGAAATGATAAGTTGACGATGGGATTGTTGATTGGTATAATGACATGAGATTAATTATTGTTGGAGATAACACAACTGTGTGTATTGCATTTTGATTTGCATCTCATTCTGAAAATACCTTAAAAGCTATACGTGTACACTTTTCAGCTTGACAGTGTTTTGTTTAATGCAAACAAGCAGAAGCTGGTGAATTACCAGGACAAGTACAGAATAAAAGAAAAAAATAGTTTTCCTGCCTTCAGATTTTCTCTGAATGTTGAAAGTAATATTGTTCAAGCCCCTCAGTACTGATCTATGGTTGTGACAGACTTATCCTTGGCTATGGTATTCTTTATTATGAGAGTGACTGAAATGATTGTAGGCCATGCTGTTTACTAGACAAGAGTACAAGAGACGAGACAATAGATCTTTTTTAATGGACTGCTGTGTGTAGCTTGATAAATGCACATAACGTGATCCAGTTCTGGTTATTTTTCTGCATGCAGTCATAGTTCTTTCCCCACTTTCTTTTTATTGCTGCTCCAAAGCTGGTAGGGGTCTACAGGAGGTACACTACCTACAAATAAAGTTTGATTATATTAACAGCTTCTAGCCCCACTGCAAAAGGATAATACTGTTTTGATTATTTTTCATACTGTGTAATGAGGAAAAGACATGTAAAATGAAGTGATGATAAACGGCCTCATTCTCTGACTGATGCCAGTGCACGTTTGGAAATTAGATAACGGACATTCTTTGGGTTTCATGAGCACTTTCTTCATATACAAGGAATTTTATTAAGAGAAGAACAAAATGGTATTTTGATTTAAACTTTAATTGAAATATTTTCATACACTCTTGTAACACAAACTAACTCTGTTTTTGAAGATATAACAAAAGAGTTTAAATGTGAAATAATAGAAATAGAAAGTTTGTATGATGAAAACCATGTTACAGAGAGATGGTTACCAAAATGTTTTGTCCCTCCCCATTTGTGATTGTTGTTTATTAAAGAAACAATATTTCTGTCAAAATACAGAAGGTGACAAATAATGTTGAAGGGTCTTTTTTGTTTTTGCTTCATTTTTAGAACAATGCAGCTTTATTTCTTTTATTTTATTATAGACCAAATGTGATTTTTTCTTTTCTTTCCATGACGTGTTACTGGAGGAGCGCACAGGAGAATCTGTGCAGGAGTGAATTGTCTCAAGTGAGTGACTGCTGCCCACGGTGTTCAATATGCCAAATCACTCGAAATAAAAGGCTGATTTTGTAAAGACCATTGTTTTCTGAGCAATCAAGGTTACAAAATGAGTTTTGCTCATGGTTTTTATAATATAATTCTAAATAAATAAATAAAGTGAAATAAATAAGAAATGCTTGAAATGTTTCTCACTCCACAAATCTTGCAAATCGTGCAGGACCTAGTTATAGTGACAAGACCTATTTTATGC
The DNA here is from genome assembly GCF_905237075.1 of Dicentrarchus labrax. Taxonomy (NCBI): domain Eukaryota; kingdom Metazoa; phylum Chordata; class Actinopteri; family Moronidae; genus Dicentrarchus; species Dicentrarchus labrax. The sequence continues at coordinate 12,603,633 of NW_026136721.1, forward strand.
AACGGGTACAACTTCTAGACTATCATTCTTTGAAGCGAGTCTTGTTTGTTTTTTTATCCAGTACCTCTGTTCATCCCTGTCCATTTTTTCTATGGGAATACTTGACTGCAACTTGCATTTGGTGTCTTTAAACCAGCATTATTAGATCTTTTTGTCTGTTTAACTTGGGGTCAGCACAACTATCAGTAAACGTAACACTTAGCTTATCTTATGAAGCTGATATTAAGTTTAACATTCCAAAAAACATTTATGTGGAATCATTTTTGTTTCCGTTTAACAAATGTAAGTTTAATGCTCACTGTCCATGTATCTCCTCTCTCTGTTTACTTGCTTATTGTGCTTCACTGTATCCACCATCTGCCATTTGGTGATGGGTCAGTGGCATACTACAGTGTGATTTTAGCTAAAAAAAACAAAAGCTTCCTGATGCTGATGAAAGCAAAGTTGTGGGATGTAAAATCAAAACAATATGTTAAAATACACTAAAACAAGAGCTGAGGGGAAGTCCAGTGTTGGGTGTTTATCCTGTCTTTGTCACTATGAGCGACCCCTTTCATATTACACATAGTCATTCGATCCATTGTTAATATCACATTTAAGATTAGAGCCGCTTTAAAAATCAACTCAACATCTTCTTTGCAATACACATTAACATCGAGCCATCTCCTAAATTGTCACAACAATAGGCTTTGTGAAAGCGAAATATCCAGACTCATGCATACAAACCTCCTGAGCAGAGTTATCGTTTCAACACTCTAGTCTAGTTTTTAGCAAAGGAACTGCTAAATTAGATTTTTAATTAGTTTTTTTGCTTGCAATGCCGCTTTCCAATAAATCAGAAAGCTATCACTGCTTAGGTATCTGGAGCATTATTTTATTTCACTGATTGTACTTAAGTTGGAGTGTCTCAGTGTGGAATGTCAGCCTGAGCTAGTACTGAGCTGGCAAACAATGAATGTGTTCAATTTAAACTAAACTGAAAAATCTGAGCTGAAGCCTTGCTTGTGTATTCTTTCAATGAGTAATTTCATTTAGACTGCTGAAATAATAGGCTTCATTCTGGTGTGTGTGTCTCTGTCTATGTGTCTGTGTATGTGCAAGTGGGTACACATGAACTTGTGCATATAATTCATACGTTTACATAAACAGTATATACTATATCAGTTATATATCAGCAGTACAATGTTGACTCTATTCGGGATCATTTACTGCAAATCCCCCCTCCTTTAATGTGGCCCTATGCAAAGACCATATACATACATTTCTATCCCTCAGTAACTCTAAGACATCCCTGTGAGGCAGAAACTAAGTTATGTGAAAGCCATTGGACTACAAACTGTTGGGAACCTTATTGTTAAAAAGTTCAGTGTGTCCACATAGACTTCATCCTTTCATGGTCTAATATTACATTTTGTCATCTTTTGTGTGGATTTTCATTCCTCTACATAGAGCTGAAAGGAATTGCAGTGAGTGTGTGTGTGTGTGTGTGTGTGTGTGTGTGTGTGTGTGTGTGTGTGTGTGTGTGTGTGTGTGTGTGTGTGTGTGTGTGTGTGTGTGTGTGTGTGTGTGTGTGAGAGCCTGTTTGATAATGGAGAGAAGCAGAAAGGAAGGTATGTAAGTTCACGATTATAGAAAACAGCTACACACACACGCCAGCTGATAGTATGTGGAATTCTACTGACCCTTTGAATACTGACTGAAAAAACTTTCTGTCATCACAAAGACTGGGCACATAAAACCAGCTTTGGCAGTGATATGAAAAGCAGTGCAAAGGGACTGTGTGCGATGAATGCAGATATGGCTGCCTCAAGGTTAACGCTCACCAAGGGGAGTCAGATGGAGATAGCTCTCAACTAGCAGCATCTACAGTATGACACAAGCTCTTCAGGGACATAAGGTTGTACATGTATGATGAAGTTGAGGAATTCTAAGTGTTTCCCCTGGCAAAGATGCCACACTTTGTCTATTTTCAGAACATGCTTTTGATTTGGTGAGCCCATCTTTAATGCCTGTGGCAGGCATCAGTGTCATGAGACTTTGAGACTGTGGTGGCCGCTTAATCCTTTGGCAGAGTGCTCTGTTGTCATTTTGATGTAATTGTCTTTTCTACAGAGACAAAATGTCACAATGTATGAGCAAATTAGATACCGCATTGTCAGATGGAGGATGTATGGTCTGTCATTTTTGTCCCAGACTCTGCATGTATTTCTCTGCTGTGTTTGAGCTTGATAGAATATACAGTTATGTAAACACTTTTGCACATCCTAGGGGGTAGGCACATAAATGGGTTTGTAGAATGTAGTAAAAAAAAAAATGTATGTAGAAAAAATCTCTAAGATGTGTTCATAATGTGAAAGCACAAAACTTCTATCACTAATAACTTTGCCACTAGTGTGTATTATTTGTGTATTACTTGTGTATGAAGGGGCACACAGACTAAGCACCAGAAGGTAATTACATTTTTATCAGCAAACAAAATAAAATTAAATAATTAAAATAAATGGAATAATTTAGTACCACCAAATGAGTTGTGAACACAACACTGTATCATCATCTTTCAAGTTGATATGCTAAACTTGTAAGCAAACAGTTGTTTATTTATACATCCAGCAGTTACAGCAAGCAACATTATCATTAATTTGGAATCATGTTGCTGGCCTCCTGATAAGCGTAAGTCCATTATTCCCTCACTTTTCACCAGCTAGTCTCTAACTGAGTCTGTAGACAGTGGGCAGTGGGCTTTTAGAGCTTTTCTGCTGAAAACAGCAGCCAGCTGCAGCCGCAAGTGACGCTATAGCTATAAGAGTGAACCAAAAGAATAAAGCTGAGGGAAGGACAGCTAAACAATGAACTCACTATTAAGCTCCTTAAAGCCAAGGGCAGCTGTAGATTTAGGTGATAATTGTTGGTTCATCACTATGAGTGAGCCCTTTCACATTGTCAGGTTGTTTTTATGTTGTCATTTAATACATTGTTATTATAAAATATCACTTATAGCCAACAAAAAGTTACTAAGCAAATGTAGCCACTGTGGGTTGTCAGCCTGTTTTTTTTCTTGCAAGCTTTCCTTATCTCCAGAACAGCGGCCATCTTTTTCCCATTTAAAACCATTAGAAGCTAAGACCAGTGATGGCCCAGTAATTGGTATGTTCATCTAATCCGCTGTAGGAAGGCTTCATGTCAATGTCTGACTACAGCCTACTTCTGTATCTGTCTCCCAGACCTCAAGGAGCAAAGGGAAAATTATGACATTGCTTATCCTACAGACTTTTACTTTTACCCATATTTATGAACCAAACCAGTAAAATACTGGTGTATCATTTGTTGAAGCTCTCATTAAGCTTTACAGGACTTCTCGTCTGTGAAATTCTTTATTGACCAGCTCTTGTGCATGAATCTGGCTTTACTTCGATGTCGACTTCACATTTCTTTATCCCTCCTCTTCTCTTTCCTATTGGCATTTATCCAACAATACATCTCTCCGTCCTCTTGCTTTCTCCACCATCCTTTCTCTCCCTACTGTTTCCCCAGTAGGAGCTGCCAATATACAGAAACTGGCTTTCCTGAGGTAATCACACATTTTGGCAGAACTACAGTGCACTTCAGGATCTGTGTGTGTGTACGTGCAGCTTTTATATTAAGCTCGCAGTAATATCAGAATGTTAAGAATCTGGTGAAAGTGTTTCAAGGTTACTTTTCTTCAGCAGCTCCTGCTCCACTCTCCCTCTATCATAGTCCTTTATCAGGTGATAACATAATCACACTCCCTCACCTACAGAAGTTGACTATGTATTTTTCAAGCAAATGTTTGACAAAAACAGATTCTTACATTACTGGTCTTACGCCTTTTTGATTTATGCTGTGTCATACTGGAACAGGAGGAAAGGTAAACCTTGCTCATCTCCTCCCCCTCTGCTAGTCTCCCCCTCCTCTCCTTTGTCACTAGCCTAAATTGCAGCATTGACCACCACAATCTATTCTGTTATGGCACAAAGGCAGGCATGACCACACATTTACTGTAAACCCTGACCAGTCTTTTAAATCAGATTGACAGTAGCAGTGCCTGCCAGGGAGGAAATCAGAGCTGTACACTGCTGCTCGACGTGTGGGAGTTCTTCTATTGTGACTGTTGGTCAATACACTATCTAGCCAACTGGTCCCATGCCCCACGTCCTCTGGGAAAGAGGACCACACAGAGGAAGAAGGAAAAAAAAAGGAGAGTAAGAAAAAAAGCACACTTTCATGTCAGCACAGACGAATGGAGACTGCCAGTCAGCTGGCAAGCAGCCACTTCAGTCCGCCCTGCATGTCTCAGCTTCTCATCTTTCTGATTAAATACCACCCTTGGTTCAAGAACCTCTTGAATTGCTGTGCTTGTAAAGCATCAACCAATTCTCTTTTCTAGGTTGTCAAATATGGATGCTTTGTCACAGCCCTCTGCATTTCGTACAGACACACAAGGTACCCTTTAGCATCTCTATGGATACTACTCATAGGTTGAATGCAATGCACAATATAAAGTCCAGTTCGATGAAATATACAAGTGTAGGGATTAAACGAGGGATGTAAAATGTGAGGTCCCCTCTGATAACCCTATCTTTATCCTGATTATGTGGCCATGGTACAAGAATCGATCAAATTTAGTGAAAAAAGCAGGTTAGGGTTAAGGAAGGGCATTGTGTTGTGGGTGGACTTGCCACATTGAACTTCTGTTTTATGTTGTCTCCTGTGGGTGGGCTTCACTCCATTTCAAATTGAAGCCAGTCAGCCACAACCCACATCCAAACACCACTATCTCTGTTAACAAATATTTTTTACAGCCTGTAAAATGGGAAGTTGCTTAATTAATTTAATATTTCCAAGAACATCAGGATGTTTAATATGAAAACCTTATTCTAAAAACATGGAATGATAGAACGAAGAGAAAAAAACATTATTGAGCCATGTCATCAAATGACACCATGTTTGTTGACAAATTTGCCAGCTTCAACCACTTAATTTGTTTGTTGACATCCAATCAAGATGTCAGATCAGATATTAGAATCCAGATGATGGATTTAGATGGAGATCACATGGTAATACCAGATGTTAACGGATACCAACTGAGTTAGGTTGGTACCAACTTATTACAAAAAAGAAGCCCATACTTGGAAGATACAATGTAGTTTCCCACTAGTTAATTATTTGTTTTGGGCCTGAGAGTCCACTATGTTTCAAAGTGAAGCTGTGAAGCATATCGTGAGCAGCTGCTCCACAGCACTGGAGAGAGACAATACTGATGGAGACATAATAAAGTCTCGAAGGTCATTGTTATAAGCCATCTGCTCAGGTTATGATGGAAACATGCCCCTAAAAGATACAATCACCTTTCAAGAGCGAGGGAGCACAAAAGACCTGCTGGTCGATCTGAAGAAACAACTGAAATTCCTTCAGCACTTGCAATCAGGAGTCGTTTTCTTGTCTTAACCCAGCAAAGCTGTCCTGCAGGTGCTGACAGTCCCTTGGGAGGATCACATGGATGAAGCCTTTCGAAAGGAAGCTCTCCAAGGAAAAGGGGCTTGTCAGTGAATGTGGAAATGGGGGCTTGGGAACAAGGACATTTCCAGTACAGACTGGTTTCAAGTGCTTTACGGCCTGATATCTTTCTGACAAGCCTTCATCTGGTTGGTGAGAGGGTGAGAAAAGCCATCAACAGCCCCGGTAAAATGGTAAAGGGCTTTAGAATGAAGTGTGGAGCATGATGAAGGACTGAGCTGGCCATCTTTGGTATCTGATAAACCTTGGCTGGTTACCTGGCAGAGGTTGTATGATGTACATGCAATGTAAGTGATGATGTGTGCAGAAGCAAGTAATGTTTCAATATCAGTTTCAACACAGCAAAATGGAAAAAAATTGCATCCCTTCTTCTGTTTTTGTTTCACCTTTCAAGTTTTCCTTTTTACTCCTCTGCTCTAATCCTTATGTTCTCCCACTGAGGCCAAAGGTTGAGCTGGAAATAGAGATATCCCCTGCCCATCACTATGCTGTGATTAGCTACTCAATTCAGCTATTAATTCACGTCATTGAGGCGGTGAGAGAGGGAGAGAAAAACAGACAGACATAGAAAGACATAAAAGAGCTGTATTTAAAATCAAAGCGAGATAAGGAGAAGCACATAGTTGAGAAGAGTGAGGTTAAACCGGTAAGAAGTTACTCCTGCTCAGCTGTATAACACGTCTCCTAGGAGGCCCATTCAGAATTCATGAAATATTAAGATCTTAGGACATTTCAGTCATGTCTGCTTTCTTCTGAATAATTTATAGGGCTCCTATCATTGTTTTTCCATGTATACAATTCCTCTAAAATCATTGCAAAAGACTCAAAGAAAAATTATAATATGCTTTAACGTATTTTTCTGTGTGAGAGAGAGACAGCAAGGTAACTGGATGCTTTCATTCATCGTATCCATTTCATTGTCGAGATGTCCATGTATGTATCTATACCCTACCACAACATGAAGTCTTCCAAATGAAAGATTAATCTTTTGAAGTGGCAGAAAAAGAAAGAGATCCAGGCTAACAAAAAAATAGAATTAGTAAGTAGATGGCTAGTGTGTCCTAGACTAATGAAATAAACTAACTGAATTACACTGGTAAGACTGTTGGTTATTAAATACACTCAGAGAGCAAAGCATGCAGGGGACAAAAGAGAACAGAGGACAGACGAGAGTGAGCCACCAAGGGAAAGAGGTGAAGAAAGGCTAAAGGGAGCAGGGCATAAAAATGGGTAGAAGACATCAAGACAGGTGGAAATAAATAGCCAAAATGACACCAGAGAGTGAGAAACACACAGAGAAGGTGTGTTTCTGATTACAAGTGAAGAGAGATTACCTTGGTGACATATTAGTTTAATCAAGCAAAGCTATTTGGGAGAGGGGGGAATCATTCAACAGGGCTGCTCAATATTGAGCTAAATTTACACTGGTCCTTCCTCATTTTCATCTCTCCCTGTGTCTCTGATATATTCTGATGTGCAGAAGGCAGCACATGGAGCAAGATCTGACCACAAATTGCCCACTTTTCAAAAGTGCACTACAGTCAGTGACTGTGTTTGTGTGCATGAATGTATGCAAACAGTTTTTATCCCATTGTGTGGATGTGTGCATGCATCTGTATTTGCAAATCTGTGTGTCTTTCCCAGAAGTGGACTGCCTGCAGCTCGTTGGCCACCTGGTCCTCTGTGATAGCTCTAACCCAATAAAGAGCAGAGAGAGACTGACTGGCAGTGGCAGTCAGGTCAAACTCTACCAGACCACATAGTCTGAAAGGAAACCCTCCCACGTGTGTGTGTGTGTGTGTGTGTGTGTGTGTGTGTGTGTGTGTGTGTGTGTGTGTGTGTGTGTGTGTGTGTGTGTGTGTGTGTGTGTGTGTGTGTGTGTCTGTGTGTTGTGTGTGTGTTGTGTGTGGTGTGTGTGTGTGTTGTGTGTGTGTGAGTGTGTGTGTGTCAGGTGAGCTCAGGCCATAAATTAACATGTGTGTGTAGTTTGTCTGGCTTACTTTTTATGCCTTATTCTGCCTTTACACTACTACTTATATATGTGGGAAGGACTCTGCACTCTTCTGATTTTTTTTTCAATGTGTGTCATATTGTGCACAAGATGAAAAGTTGCATTTGAGTGCACTGTAAATCCAGACGTGAGATGAGAACAAAGGACAAAACGGCAACACTTGTCATACTTGTCTTTTATCCTAACACTGCTGACAGGACACGACAGAATGACAGCTTGCGTTAGCAGACAGATGATATGCATGTTAAAACGCCTTTTGTCCGTAATTATATAAGAGAATTGATGTTACACACAGAAATCGGTTATGTACATCTGGGGGAGTGGATGGGAGTATAGACTGTGAAAAGCTGTCTGTGACATAACCCAAGAGGTAGTTTGAAGCCAAGATTTGCATCTTTGCTGGTTACTGGAGGCAGAAAATGTGCACAAGTGCGAAGAACTCTGGGCAGAGGTGAGGTAGTTCTTCATCTTTAAAGCCTCCGAGAGTCTTAGTCATGCTTATATTACAGCCAAAAATATAACAAATAAAATAATAAATGTCAGATTTTCTCAGCCTCTTAAGGGGTGTGTCTGGCTCAGCTTGCAGGCTGAATGGAGGTTAAATGTATATAATAAAGAAGGTGTGATTTCGGATACAGCCATAGAAGATAACGACTTTAAACAATTATATGTGGATGCACCCACACACTTAGATTATCAGCACAAGAGCGCTTTTGATATCATATTGAGTTACTGTCTGACAGAAAAAATGCCAGGCATTTGCACACACAAACATACACACACGTGGGGATCTACCATTTCTCTTGGGTTAATGGCAGTCTGTGTGTAGAAGGGAAATAAGGCAGCCAGAAATTATATTACCTGTTGCAGTGTGTGCACATTTGTGTGTGTGCATGTGTGTAAGAGAGACAGACAGACAGACAGAGAAAATGTAATATAATAGATTTGTTTCCATGAGGAAAGCGATTGAGAGATAAGGAGCAAGAGCCTCTGGTTATTGTTTCATCAGAGCAGGTAGACTGCAGTCCACTCTCTGTCTCATCTTTATGGTCAAACCCCCTATGGGCACTCACATACAAAACACAAACTATCAACTAAGCTGTCACACATGCTCTGCGCACCTACATATATATCCAGTTAGGTAGAAGCATAGTCTCCTTAATACCCACTTAATCTTAATTACTTACATGTCAGTCAGGTAATGAGGTAATCGAACTGTTCTAAGGATGTGTCTGGGAAAATCCAACACACACACACAAAACAACACTGCATTTGTCTGCATTAGTTGTTTCAAGTTTTATGTGGTGTGTGGCAGCCAATCTGCTACACTCATTTCTAAATTAAGGCTGAATTACCCGTAAGCCACAGGCTGCTTTTCAGTGCCACCGACAGCACCACTGCAACACTACGTTCACCCTGAAACATCCACCTTTCTTAAGTTGCACACTTGATAATGTCCTTGATAGTGTGAGGTTAGTTTGCCTTCTTGAAACCACAAACAACTATGTCCTAGTGGCAAGGCTATAATTTCCCAATTTGCCATTTCAGGGGCAAACAGCATTTATCAGTGGACTCAGCCACTTGGTATTTTCCAAATGTTTCAGCTAAAAAGCTCTCATATGGGGCTAGAGGTTAGATTCACAGAAGTTAGACTACAGGCCTCCCAGAGATACATTTTCTGATTGCTTAAACTGATTCATTTGTTGTTATACTTGAAGCTTTTTATAAGTAAACATTCCTCCTTTTTTGTTTTTCACTTACAAACTCTCCTCTCAAGTTCTTCCTGGTAGTTAAAAATATTTTTTTAGATAATTATATGATAGGGTTTTTAATTTTGCTTGACAGATGACTCCGTCCCTGATCTGAATCTAAGACATTAGGAGGCGATCTCCTCTGCTCTCCGCTTATAACAAATTGATTTCCTTAATGGCAGCAAACACCAAATTTTTCACAACACAGCATCTCATAAGGTGAGAAAGCTTGTATTAACTGATGATTAATATAAAATTGATGGAACTTGTCAACTTGTGTCTCCATGGAAACAAGTGTTGGCCTCCCAATTAACAGTGCTGGAAAAGCTGGCTCATAGGTAAAACTAATTGCCAGCCCTGATATAAAAGCTATTCTTTGATGTTAAGTTGAATCTTGTTGCAATTATAGAACAACCCTGATGGAACCAGAAGAGTATCCATTGTTGTTTGTTTTATTAGCACAGAATACTGTATACTGTACCTCAGAAAAGAAATGCTTGTATATTGTATAGGAATGTGTAAAGAAGTTGTTATTACCCCTTCAACTATGCTCAATTTCCATAATAACTGCTTGTTATGTCATACTTCTGGTAACCATGGAAATAGGACTCTGAAATGCAGTATACAGCAGTCCCTGTGGGTTTCTCTCTCTGGGATTTCTTTACTGTATCTATGAATAGTACTATTGCCACAATGACATTATAAGATGTCTCTTGGGTGTTATTGCTGTTAGACATCCATATTGACTAACCAGCTCTTGTCAGCAGGCTGTGCTTACACTTGCGAACGTGATACCAACCATCAAAGTTGATTGGAGCAAAGACAAATAAGATTTTTATACATACAACCAACTTCTATAGGTCTATAAATGATGTTTAAGCAGCGGATCATTGTTTTTCTCCATGACTCATTAGTGCTTTCCACTGTCCTCTCTTCTCTCTTCGCATCAATTCAGCCTAGACTCCTTCAATTACAGGCTATTGATTAGCTGACACGACTTCTACAAACAGATACTGTCTAAGTCTGTGTATAAGTGCATGTGTGTGTGTGTCCCTGTGTGAGATAATGAATCGGTCTACAAGTGTATCGGTTTATCAACCTAGCACTTAGCCTCTATCTTGTGCGATAAGTGCTATAATTTATTTCCATGCTTTATTCAATTTGTGATAGAAGGCTCCACTTTTAAAAGAGTTATATATGGACGAATTTGCAACCTGTTGAATTTCTAATATAAAACATTTGTGTGAAACATTTCACCAGGAGGTTGGGCTGTCCACACCTATCATAAGAAACAAGGAAATTTCTTGTCTTGTTTTGCTTCTATTTCTATCACTTCTTTCTTTGCTGCCCAACCTGTTTTCTTGCCCTCTGGGAAGCGTTACTTCATCCTACCATATTGGACTGAGAACAGTCTGGATGCTACAGTGACTCACTGTCGCCCCTTGAGATACAAAGTGTCTACACTACACAAGTATACATCAGTAGATATCTCTGCAACACAATAGATGTTATTTATTCACATTTTGTTGATAATTTCAGTTTAGTTTTAAACTAAAAGTATTACATATAACCTTTAATAAATGTTTTTTGGATTGAAACTTTCAGGAACTTCTGTGCTGTGTCTCCTGAGTCACCATGCTGCTAAGCTTTAACCTCAATGTTTTACCACAGTTGTGTTTAGATGTTTTCCCCCTGTTCTTAAAGATTATTTTATTATTTTGTCCACCCCATTTACATCAAGTAAGAGGGTAGGCTATATGGCAGAATCACTATAATACAATACTGTTGTTGTTACAGTTCTGATAAGGACTCAAACTCAGGACTTTTCATTGTAGGGGGAATATGATGAAGGGAATATAGCTGGTGTGGAGATCCAAGGCAGAGAAGCATGCAGTGATCCTGAAGCACAGGAAACAGAGGTTAGTCAAAAGGCAAACACGAGCCATCAAAATGCCAACAAACAAAAGGTAAGAGCAGCGTGGTTGCACGGCCAGGGTAGATATATACTGCAGGTTGATGGCATGATGAGAGGCAGGTGAGCTGACGGGAGGGATGATGAGCTGATTGTGAAATTGTTCCAGCAAAAAACTGAACATATAACCTTCATGAAGGTAAAAATCTATTGTAGGAAGTATAAGACTGTAGCACTGGCAAATTAGTGCAGATGTGCAATCTGTCAACTGTTTGTTAACAAGTGTGACTTTATGCAACTTTATAAGGCGATAACATGTCATGTTGTATTCAAAGCCTGTTTCTGCTGCCCCCAAGTGGCCCAAAAGTTTGTTATTGCACTTTGCATTTACATTTCTTCTAAACAATTAATGAGTTGGTTTTTTTCTGTATCATGTAGCATATAAAGTTCTGCAAAGATAAATAAATATTAGTAATAATATTGTAACTTAAGCTCAGACATATATTACATGAAAGGAAATGTATCCACATGTCTTATTATTTCGAGCTCAGTCTCACATTCGTCAATGTGAATTGTTATCTTTCAGAATGTTTAAAAACAAGATCAAAATGTAGAGATTTTAAAATATGCTAGGGTTGTTATTTTATTGATCTTTCTCACTGCGCCTCAGATAACAAAGAAACATGCATGTCTTTTAACTTCCCACCCTCCCAAGTCATGGACGCTGTTTATCATTCAGAGACTGAGGTTAGTTAAATCTTTCTTAGTCTCCTCTTCTTCCTCCACACTGACCTCTGATCTGCCTAAAAGGTACAGTCTCCTCCATGAGACAAAGGCTGCGTCATCCCCCTGTGACAGATGTTCGAGTGTGTGTGTGTGTGTGTGTGTGTGTGTGTGTGTGTGTGTGTGTGTTAGAGAAAGAGAGACAGTCAGACAGAGATAATGTGTCTGTGTCGGGGCAGGAAGGTTGTCACCAGCACCCTCATCATTAAGAAATGAGTAATGAGTGAAACGTTTTAACTGAAGAATCAATTTGAGAAGTTTAAGAAGGTCCAGAAATGGTTGTGTGCTTCAGACTTACATGCTCTGGAAGGGAGTATTTTGCCTTTAATTGTCATCCCTTATGCTGTATTGAGTTATATAATATATATTTGTCTCCAATCAGTTGGTGATCACAATTCTAATGATTTTTGACATGACAGAGCTAATGGTCTGAGTAAAGTCTTCTGCAAATAAAAATTGGGTAACTTGGATTGATCTACACACTGCAATACTATAAAATGCATCAATTCTTTCCATAAGTGTTATTTCCCATGTTCATGAGAGGTCTCTGTGATGAGCCACTCAGTATTGATTTTCTTGACATTTTAAGAGGATGTTAGTAACTACATAAGTATTGACAGTAATTATTTTTGCGTAACTGCTATTTTATGTTATGTGGGTGAAAAGCTTGAAAGACAAACAATATTCCTTTTCATATTTTGTCTTTCCGTGGACGTCCTGTCTTTCTCATTCAGACTAGTGGGACTAAGGAGAATTGTAAGGTAAAAAGGTTAACCACGCACAGCATTTGTATAGCTGCAGTACACCTAGGTTGAATGGCGATCGACTTAGATCCTGTTGAATCTTAATAGGGTTTGACATTTTCTTTCCCATAAGCAGAGCAGAGAAACTTCTACATAACTTCTAAACAAACAGACAATTACAGACTGTCCCTTGTGTCTTCCATAAATAATTCAATGCAGACACTTTGAAAGCAAAGATAGATACTCAAAATAACATGGCAAGAATACAGTTATATTTTAGTAATGGAAATATGCCATAATGGCTTACTAAACATACATATTTGTTTCTGACCAGCATCTGTAATCCACTATTTCTTTCCACTAGGCCTTTCCTTTGAGCTGATTTACTCCCTATGACTTTTTTTAGGGCTGCAACTAACTACTATTTTAGTTATTGATTAATCCTTAGATAATTTTCTTGATTAATTGATTCGTTTTTTAGCTCAGAAAATGCTGAAAAATGTTGATCACTGTTTACCAAAGCCCAAAGTGACATCCTCAAATGTCTTGTCCACAACCCAGGTTTACTGTCATAGAGGAATAAGGAAACAGAATTTTTTCATATATGAAAAGCTGAAATCAGAAATTTTTTTCTTTTTAAAAAATTATTCAAAACAAGAAATAGCTGGCTATTAATTAAATTGACAGCTAATCAATTAAACCACCAATCATTGCAGCTCTACTATTTTTTGGGCTGTGTCTAGTGCATGTAGCAAGAAATTCTGAGCATCTGCCATGAGCTTACTGGACATGTTCAGTCGCCCCAAAATGTATTGTGTCTCCACAGATTGTCCAATGGCGGACTGAACGAAACGGAACAAGCCTCTTATACTAACCTCACAATAGACACCTGTAACCATGGTAACTGTACACAACAAAGATTATGATTGCTGTAGCCTCAATATGCCTAGAAGAAAAATGTATGTCCAAAAATAATGACTAAAATATCTTGAAACATAATTCAAATGACTAAAAATGTTTGCCAAAAGACTAAAACCAAATCAAAATCAGGTGCCAAAATTAAGACCGCATGTAGAGTTATATTTTGGTTGCTGCATACGGTATTCCAGCCTTCTGACTGTGCAAATATCAAACAAGAATATTTGTTTTCCTCCCACTAGAAGTGGTCTGGACTTACTTTATGCCCCCATAAACTTCCACCCACTCAGTCCCTTTGCTAGAAGACAACAGAGGCTGATAGATCAAGCCCATCCCTGGTATGGCGCCATTTTAACAGGACAGACTGCACAGGCGTAGAGGAAGGTGGGCATTATGATTTACTTGCACTTAAATCACAGAATCATGATTGTAACCCTGCGTGTGAGTGCATGTGTTCATTCATCAACAGTGCCTGACTCAGAATTATATCACCACTAGAAACTGTGAAGAATATAAATTATATTTATCCTTTAACTTACGAACAGTGATGGGTGAACAAGAAGGTGACTGCTTTGGAGTAACAGTGAAGCTGGCAGCTGAGTATGACGTGGACATCACAATAATGTGAGCGTGAATCACTTTTTCTGCAGTGAATTCAGAGCATTTAACAATTGCTCAGCCTGACACACACTCATATTTAAGTCACACAATTCTTGTAGCTGAGAGAGGTTCATGTCTTGCTCCCGGCAGATGTTTGCTGACACGAGAGCTTGAATTGAATACCTCCTCCCTACATCACCCTGTGCACACAAATGAGCAGCAGAATATACTGTAGGTCATGTGCACTGTATCTGTAATTGGTTATGTAATGTCCTCTCTGTATGTAACCCAGCTCATTGATTCTTGGGTAACAGGGAGGGATGCTTTCGACGCCAGTGTCTCTGAAACAATGCGCCCAGGAGCCCGCTAGCATGATTGATGGCTGCATTATCGATTGAGCTTATTCAAACACACTCCTGTTCATGCTTAGGAAATAGGTTTCCTCCCTAAATGTAGCTGTGAAGGTAGTGCATTTTATTCAATAGAATGTGTATTGGCGAGTTCTGTACACTAAAGAAATGTACTGAATCTATCCGTCTAAAATACGGAGGCTGGTGTTTGGAGATGAAAAGAAGGAAATCGCCTCACTAGGGGCAGTAGCAATTGTTCATGACTCACTGACCACACACAGAAACACATAGAATGAGAGAAAACGCTTTGATTTCACTCTTAATTAGTTCACTCTGCTGATAGCACTGCAGTTGAAGCGGTGCCTTTGTGAACCCAGATAAGCAATGGGCCAATAACTTAACAAAAAAGACTTTTAGGTGATTTAAGATTGTGCTGACACTGTGGAAGCAGACACTAAACTAAAGCTATGCAGAGTAATTGCACTGAATCACCAAATCACAGGCTCTGGAAGGAGTACAGTTTAATGTTGTGAGCGATAATAATTTTGGGCTCTGAACTCTAACAACCTCCTGCCCTAGCTAAGCTCCCTTGATTACCTCTACGCCAGCTTTCCAAACACACATCTATTCTCTGCCCTCCCTCTCCCTGACAGTTTCTTCACTTTCCAGTCTGTGATGGATTTGTCTATTCAAGAAAAAAACACCCTCTCCTCCATTGTGAGGGATCACCTGTCAACAAGGTTTCTCGCTGTGTGTTTGTTTGCGTGTGCGTGTGCACCTGCTGCCAGTGTACTCAGCGTAAATGAGCTTGGAGGGGACTCAAAAGAAGCATTGTGATGAACCCGAGTTGCTCGCTAACGCAGCAGAATTTCACCACAGTAAGCACAGCTCAAAGAGTTCAAGCTGGCCAGAGAGGACAGATGAAGGCAGACGGGTGGTGAGACACAGAGAAAGACAGAGTGGAGGCTAAAAAAACAAGAGCTGTGTGAGTATCATATTTGAGTGAATAGACATCAATAAGTGCTGAAACAATTGTAATAATCAGTTAGTTGAATGAAAATGAATGTACCATTTTGGTAATTTATCAAGCTCAAACACCAAATATTTGCTAATTTCAGCAATTTATGTCTAAGGATTTTTTCTGTGTTATTTTAAATTAAATACTTTATAAATGTTGTCAAACTAAACAAACTATTTGAAAATGTCACTTGGGCTCTAAAAATGGGATGGCATTTTTCTACTACAAACTAACACGAGTAGAAATTGCAAAAGTTTCAAGAGCAAATGTAGAGCTGAATATTTTCTTGTTGTCATCATTTAGTAGGTTAAAAGTAGTTAAAGAAAATCCTTTAGACAAACCTACAGTACACATTACATCATCTGGGGTGTATTGTTATAGGTCCTGCACAACAATATCCACAACTTTTACAGTAGGTCATTAAACTGAATTCCAATGTCCCTCTTATTTTGCTATGAGTGTATAGCCAGGTTACAGTGCCACTATTACTTCCACTAGCAGCGTTGGCCATGGGTTCAGTACCTATTTTCCCTGTCTTTCCCTCTGTTTAGTTTATCTCTTACTTGGAAATCTTAAAAAGTTGAATTAATTTGCTGAAAACTTTGTGGAAAACATTGTTATGGGGAATTTGGGGGGACTAATATATTAACCAACTGTCCAAAGGAGACTGGGGCCATGGCTTCTCACAAAAAGCCATAAAACTTTAAATCATATTAACATCAACTTGTGTGCCTGTCACTTATATATTGGAATATATAGAGTCCATTATTCAAATAAGAATCTCAGCAGACTTTTCAAACCTCAACTGGGAGACACTCTTTGTATTTAAATAGGATGAGCAATTTAAAGAATGATGGATATGAAACATGACAACAACAAGTTCCACTGATTGTATTCCAGGCAAATCAATCCCTGGAAAGTTTGGTGAGCCTACAGGAGCACATGGTTAAAAAAACAAGCACCCCTCACCCCAATTCATTCAAGAAAAACAGTGCTTGCACCTTCACCATTTCTCCTTGTCTCTGGTCTGCCGCAAGACCTTCACTTCTGTTGTTGACCCTATCAAACCACTGATTTGCTCAAAATTGTACTGAAGTGGTAAGTGGTAAATTCACAGTCCAGTGAACAAATAAAGCATCCCAGAAGCTCATTTATACAATTTGTGCATCATAAAAAGTTCGATGGGGGTTGAAAAACAACTCTTGATGTAACAAAGCAGCAAAATATCTTGTAGATCCATGTTCTCCAGAATGACACATATAAGTGTTTTCTAATGCCACTATGGTTAAGTTTGGTTAGGTTTAGGCACAAAAACAACAACTTAGTTTGTGTTAAGGACAAACTTTTGACCAAGCAGTAATTTTACTTTGCAGAACACAAGAGTTTCTGGTCCACCACTGCCTCCATCTATTAGTCTGTGTTATTGTGTGACTTTGGTGTTTTAGTTGCTGTGGATCCAGGCAGCGGTAGACCAGCAACTCCTGTGTGCTGAGAGCTAGATTTCTTTAGGTGGCTAAAATACGTTTATTGCTGGCCCCGTCCACAGCAGTGCATCACTTAGCACAGTCCAGTGAACAAATAGAGCATCCCAGAAGCTCATTTATACAATTTGAGCATCATAAAAAGTTCGATGGGGGTTGAAAAACAACTCTTGATGTAACAAAGCAGCAAAATATCTTGTAGATCCATGTTCTCCAGAATGGTGCTTTCAAACTGGTGGATTCTTGCAAATACCATTAGTAGCACCAGGACGAGCCAGAGGAACCCAATCAATTCACAGATTATCTGTCTCATGGACCACTAACAGGATATAGGGAAAGTTTCAGCAAATATGACAAAAAGTTAATATTACAAAAGTTACCTGCTACAGCTTTAAACAATATCCTCAAT
Source organism: Dicentrarchus labrax (assembly GCF_905237075.1). Taxonomy (NCBI): domain Eukaryota; kingdom Metazoa; phylum Chordata; class Actinopteri; family Moronidae; genus Dicentrarchus; species Dicentrarchus labrax. Next base: position 12,621,144 of record NW_026136721.1, read on the forward strand.
GTTATGTAGCATGGAAAGATGGGACTCTCCTGTACAGTGTAACAATCCTATAGGTTTTACATTATGACCATCAGTTTAAATTAACTCTGAGAAATCCCAATTTTGCCATCATTTTGGCATGGCAGACAGCTCGAAATATTCCATAACCATGAGCATCAGCCACCTTTGGCAAAATTCAAAACACTACCTTACTTTTCCCAATTTGACAACAGCCCAAATTTGTAATAATGAAAATATCCAGTTAAGCAATGAATCATTACACTGAGTCAAGGCGAGGAAGTTAAAATGGCATTTTTGTCTGACGAAGATTGATGGTTGCAGATCGCGTGGGAGAGGGGGAAGAATGATAAATACAATGTCAAGATTAAACTGAAAAAGTGCTCAATAATTCTTGCATTTGATACCAATTTGAGGTACAAGCATGTAGTAAAAGACAGAATGCTATTCTACATTTTCCAATTCACATAGTGGGATTTATTATTGTGTTATTACTGTGTGGAAAAGGTGTTCAGACTTAGGAAAGGTTGGTATTTGTGTTTGGCTGACCTAATGGCTCCACCTGTCAATCTTGCAAAGACCCTTGTGACCCTGCTCTTAGCCTGTGGCGTCCCTCAACGGCTCCAGTAATTGCTCTGTATAATCCACCCAGGGCTGTTTTACCTAAACTGGCTGTGTGCAAGAGGCCACGAGAGTTCAGAGAGACAGTAGTTGGTGGCAAGTTTTTACTGTGTTTCAGGACACTTCTCAGCTCATCCTCGTGCCTTCATAGACTACTTGACTTAAACCAAATGTATAACTATTTGAGCATCAAACTGTCTTTGTGTAGATGGACAGGCTGTGTGTTATTTAGTCTCCTAACTCGACTGATTGACTGTGATCAGGAAGGTATTTTAGTCAGATTTGTTGATTTATTCCTGGTTTGAAAATGCATTGCAAATACAGAGCCAATTATCAAGCACTTTTAGTTCAGTTTGGTAGAGGAAGTGGTTCTTCTCATGGAAATGTCACAAAAAATGGCAAAATGACTCTTGGAGATTCAGTGAAACACTGTGAGAGCATTCTTATGATTATCTTCAAGAGTGTAAAATGCAAACTCAGCAGCTATAAATGTCAACAAAGCATACTTCCTGTAGTGTTATTGTGCATTAATGTCTCTTGTGTATGGCTTATGTAACTAGCTGCTACAGAGAAGCATAAAAATTACAGCACTTTTATGCATCATGCTGCATAACCATAATCAGGCTTTAAAACACCCAAATGGACAGGATGGCTGTGGGTAAAGGTCTGCAGGAAAGGTTGGGGAGACAGAAAGAGAAGAGGGTGGGAAGATTAAAGTCAGAGTTGGCTGCTTTACAAGATCAGAAGCTTATGTTGAGTCCAGAACGCACACCATGGAGTTAACTTTCCCCGAAGTTGGATAATATTTTGATAAAGGCAAAATATGGAGCTGCTAATTAAGAGTTATTAGGTGTTTACTGTGAAGGTGGTACAATGTGAGTTTTATCCTCACACCTCCATAATCACAGCCCCATACCATTATAGCATGCACCCACACTGCTTGGAGACAGGAACACAGATCTAAACAGCAGAGCCTTGATGATACCACACATTCAGACTATGAATATATGCCTGCTCTTACCACGCAGGCAAACTCACCGTTTCTTTTGAAGATGACACATTACAGCTGTTGGTTATGGTTCCAATACCCCTGCTATTGTTTTTGTTAGGCTTTTTTACAGCTTTTCTCCTCCTGCTTTCAAGCCATCAAGATCCAGCAAATAGCCGGAGCTGAATTCAGTGGATAGATTTCAGATTTCCACCCCAATTTCAAACACAGCTGCTCTAAACAGCCAGATGGTGGTTATAATGTGCAACTTTATCTTTTAGGCAATCACTCTAGACTCACATGGCATTGAATTAAACTTGTATTTGTTATTTACTCTATCACAGTATTACAATCGTATACAATCCCTTTGTTTTCTTTCTCCATAATGCTGATCAAGTCTACTGGTTGGGGTGGCCAGTGGAGTACATCACACCATACTGTATTTGGTCATGCTCCAGAGGGCAACCTAACAACTTTTTTCCACCCACAGAGTTGACTCAGTTCCCAGCAAATGTCAGCATATTTCAGCTGCTTCAATATTTTTCAGAGTTCTCTTAAAACTTTTTACTAAACTACTCTTTTACTTTATCTCTTAAATTTGATGCATTGACAAAGTTGCTTATTCTGATATACAATATGAAGGGCACAATTAAATGATGAGATGAAAGACATTTGGTGGAAATGTTTAAAATCTTATCTACCCTATACACTATATTTTGACATCCTATGGCTTCTACAAAGAATAACCAAACTTGGCTTTATGGTTTGTTATGGACCAAAAATACCACAATAAAACTACACAGAAGACTGACTCTCCTTTAAACTTAGCCCAAAAGTAAACTGCTTCCATCACAAGTTTTCCAGACAAACAACAAGAAGAATCATGAATAATCAATAATGAAAACTCACAAATAAAGAGGGAGCAAAGAGCCAACAGCTTCAACATTTACAGCACTCAACATCCCATGCATATTTCTGCAGTGCCTCCAATGTCTGTCAGGTCACATTTAGTCATGCTGTGTAGTGACAAACTGGCAATCTTCCAAATTTAAAAATTCCAGGAATCTGTGTGTACGTGTGACTCATGAGCTTGGACCACACTAAAGGAAACTTGCAGCTATTCTTAGTCAGAAGAGCCCACAGGATACACTGCCCCTCTGCATGCTCGGAAATAAAAGTGATACTGCAGAGTTGGCTGGTCCAAACCAATGTAACAATAGCCAAAGTTTAGATCTTCACTATTTATTAAAATGTCAAATATTTTATATCATGAGTGGAAATATTAATTAATGATGTTTTTTTCGTTATTTTACAAACAAACTCAATATGCCACAACAGAATACACATGCACGCATGTATTCTAGCTAATTTATATACAGTGACTCTCTTAAATTGTTATTTCATTATTAGGGACCAAGCCAGTATCAACTGGAAGGTCCCTATTGTTTTTGCTCAAATTATTATTTTTCAGAACATTGACTGCATTTTTGACCCCCTGAACATATACGAAAAGTCAGTTTTATTTGGCAGACTTGTCAGGCCTGGTGGCACTTAGAAATTCTATGTGTTGCTTTCGGGTTGGCCACTAGGCGGCGCTACTACCAAAAAAAATGTGTTTAGGCTAATAACTCCCGCTTAGTTTGTCGCACATTCAAAAACCTCATATCCCCGCGTTCGGTGAATGGAGCTGCACCTTTCCATAAAGGCCACGCCCCCTTCCACCTATAATTTTTTTTCCGCTAGAGAGCGAAATTTCCATAGACAACTTTTTCGTGTTTCTCCTATGTGCTTTGTCCTATTTGCACAAAACTTTTCATGTAGCATCTGGGGACCGTCCTAATAAAAAAGTGATTTAAAGAATTTTGATATTTCAAAAAATAAGCACGCTATAAAATTAGCACTTCCTGTTGATTTTTCGTCAAAAAAGGAAGCGGACCATATCTCCACATTGGTACAGCCAATTGACACCAAGCGTGGGTTCATAGTTCCCCATGTCTTCCTTAGGCATCGTGCACAATTTCAGACCATCGCCACAAAGTGGCACTCTTTAAGATGAAGAAGTTTATATCTCTGCATTGGCAAGTGTGATTAAAACGAAACTTAGTACAATGATTCCCCATGGCTCCCTGAGGTCCACTAAAAAATGTGTCAACAATCAACCACTAGGTGGCGTTCTGGTGGCAGGGTAAATCACTCTGCGGAGACCGTAATAGTTATGAATATGAAATTCACAGGACACGTGTAGACTGGTGCCTGTAGCTCACATACCAAAAATTGTGTTTGTCCTGTTTGTAGCGCCCCCCATAATGCCTTAACAAAGCAGCCCCAGCGCCACGTTTCACCGGTATTTATGAAACTCGGTAGGCATATGTAACGTGCCAAGACCTACAGAAAAGCCTCTTGGACCCATGCCCCAAACCCCACAGGAAGTCTGCCATTTTCATTTTCATTTTCACTTTGCGTTGTTTGAACGAACTCGTTCAAATTGACTCATTGGATTTGGTTCAAAATTGGTCGCTACAGTTAAAAAACATTCTTGATTAAATGTTGTGATATTTGTGCATGTACGTTGAAGGGCGTGTCCGTGGCGTTGCGTCAAAGTTGGCCATTTTTAATTCCGTGGTCATTTTCGGTGAATTTTTCGCACGTGTGATTAAAACGAAACTTGGCACAATGATTGCCCATGGCTGCCTGATACTTGCTTAAAAATGTGTCAATGATCTGCCACTAGGGGGCGCTCTGGTGGCATGGTAAATCACAGTGCGGAGACCGTAATACTTATGGACATGAAATTCACAGGGCACGTGTAGACTGTTGCCTGTAGCTCACATACCAAAAATCATGTTGCGCCCCCTACAGTATTTCAAAAAAGCAGCCCCGGTGCCACATTTCACCGATATGTATGAAACTAGGTAGGCACGTGTAACGTGCCCAGACCTACAGAAGAGCCTCTTGGACCAATACCCCCAAGCCCACGGGAAGTCGGCCATTTTGATTTCAAAATTGGTCAGTACAATCAAAACAAACTGTAGATGAAAAGTTGTGCAATTTGCGACTGAACGTCGAACCGCGTGCCAGTGTCGACTTGTCGAATTCAGCCGATTTGCCATATGACAGTACTCATAACTCTAGCACAACTTTAACGTTACTTTGCAATGTCCAATCTCCAGTAAACTTCATATATTCTGTAACAGTCTCGCCCTGAACACGTCCTCATAACTTCAGCGTATGTGGTCCAATCTCAATGAAACTTCACGTGTTGTCCCGCCCTGAACATGTCTACATGACAATATTAAGACATAGTGATAGCGGCACCTACCGGCAACAGGAAGTAAGCACTGCATGGTGATTTTGAGCTGATTTACGCAAGATTTTCATGTTGTGGTGTGTTACGACAGCACATGACGCGGCCGCAGCACACCCCGAGTTGCGTGGAGTGCGAGGTCCCGCCCAAAGCTGCTTGCAGCTTTAATTTAAATTATAATGTTAAGAGCACAGCCATTTCCTTCCTCACAGCAGATATGTTGTTTATAATGACTGAACTGTTTCACAGATTGAGTTCTCAAGGGTTTTAACCTGCTGTATCCAAACATCTTATCAGCATAAAAAGAAACACCCCACTTACCAGTCTATTGCACTCCTAATGGTCTTTTTAATGACAAAATATATAAACACAGGAAAACATATTTGAAGAACTGTGTGATTATCATTACAGATGTCTGAGAGGACGTCGGTACTCAACAGTCCAAATAAGAAAAACAAACAGACGGTTTTGTTGGAGTCTCGGTTCAGTGGGTCATTACTCTGAGAGCGCTCTTGATTCCAACACAACAGCTTAACAGAATGAGAAAACAACACGGCAAACTACCGAGTCACCAACAGGGAGGCAGATGTGGCAGTGCTCTCCTTGTCTGTTTGACGAACACAGCAATAATGAGCATCAGTGTAAATAATAATAAAACAGCAATACAGACGAGCGAAAGTCGCCCACAGGGAACTGTAATGACTAAATACACAAGAGGAATGAGGAAAGATAAGCAAACAGCTACCATTGGAATAAGATTGGGTGGCTGTATGTGTGTCTCATATATTTTATGTATATTAAGTATTTTTACCCATGTGTGCAGAGACATATGTCTACAGCATTATCTATACATTTGAGTTAACAATGATATGGGTCAGAGTACAATACCAGTAAGCAGAGGCCCACACTGTTGGGCATTAGTATGCAAAGTAGCATTACTATACTTAATTATTCTCATATATAACTGAAAACAGGCTGTAAATTGACATTTCTGTGACCTTTAAGATAGAAAGCAACTGGGAAGAAAATTATTGCTCAATTTGTTATTTCTAATTGTGAGCATTTTAACTGGCAATAGGTAAGTGGTGATGTGTGGGCATTTTTTCCTAAAGATAAGGCAGGTATTTATTGTGTGATGAAAGCAGTGCCTATATTAAAAAATAGGGCTGTCAATCATTGACTCAATAAGTTGCATGATATTGGTTTTTGGGAACCTTCTAAGTCTCTGTTATTTTTTCTGTTTACCTGTTGACTCTTCTGTGGCATCCCTCAGCAGTACAATCTGTCTCTCTCCCTCCCACACTCCTTCCCTGTGTCTTTCACTCATACGCAGTTATTCACTCACAGGTTTTAGAGGTGAGGCGTCACAATCACTCACTGATGAAAGGCCATTATATTGAAAACTGTAAATGGCCTTGAAGAGTGACTCATTTAATGTAAACTATTGTACTGTTCAACTTATTTTGTTTGATTTCCCAGCATGAAATCTTCACTGTTTTTACCGAAGTGATATTGTAGGTTATAAATTACAAAGCAGTGTTTTTACAAACGTTGCCTGATACTATTGTCCCAGTTTAGCCAAAGTGGCTAATGTTTGTTTTTCATGTCAAATTATTGAAAGTTTTGTGCTGTTTGATTTTCTTAGCAATTTCCCTCCATATTATCAGTCAACTGTAGCTTGAAAAGCAAATCATTGAATACAGTGCAATAGCCCATTTGTAAGGATTCTAATTTGTGTTACTGTGTGGCGTACTAATATTTTGCCATGTCTGTGGCATAAAGAGAAACACTGTGGAGATGCATATTTACTTATGTCTTATTCTTCACTGCCTTTTTCTGGCGCATTGCTGCATAGTGTGGGTGACCCTCATACTGTAAAAACATTACCTTATAGCACTACTAGTGATCAAAACCTCCATATGAAACAAAATACATGTTTTCAAAATGCTACTCTTGCATTATGAAATTAAAAAAGACTATAATGAATTTTGTCAAAAAATCAAGTGATATAATAACATTGCATCTCATGTTTCCTGCAAGTGATCTCTAACTCTGGAAAACAAACTCCAGGAAACACATTTTGTCTGGAACAACACAGCGCTGTTTTTGATTAGTCTGGTTTGATGAATGTGTCTGGCTAACATACTGCATAAATACCACAGATTAATCACTGCACATCTGTGAACAGGTTGTGCGGCAATGTGCTAACCATTCTTATGGCGTGTGTTCACACAGAATATAAATTCAGATACAAAGTCGATGCAAAGACTCAAGTATCTAAAAGTAATGAGTTAGTATCTCAAAACAGTGACTTAGCATCTCAGAATAATGACTTGCTATCTTAAAACAATGAGGAATCTTCTGAGAATAATAGAAATGGGAGTTTTGTCACATCTATGTCATTATTTTGACTTAGGAAAAGAGGACTGTTGAAAGATGAGAAGTCTACAAATCGTCTTTACAAACAAATGTCACATAGTACATGTACCTAACACACTAATACAAATCCAATTTTCATTCCAACAGACCTTTTTCACAGCATAGTAGAAAAAGCACAGGTCTAACATTAACGATTGCTCTGTTCCATTTAAGTGTCCAAGTAATCCATATCAGTGAGCCAGCATGTGCAATGCCAGGTTGCTAGATCAAGCACTGAAATTAATTACAGTATCATTAACATTCTTAATTACACCCATGCTTCTCTTGCTGTGACACATGAAAATTGGAAAAAGGTCTTGCCAAATTGCAGCTATCTATCGCATCTCTTCTGTCTATGCTTCAACAAACTGTAAAAACAAGAACTATTATACCTGCAATAATTGTATTTTATTTAGACACTTTGTTGGCCTCTACCAACCCTGAAAAGCTAATTAAAACAAATGCCAACTAGTTCCGTGTTGGCAGATCAGGTATTCAGGCAGATATGGCATGGCTGAGGGGGTAATGTTGGTCCGTCAGTCAATCAGTACACGACTTTGGTCCAGGTCTTCAGAAGATGAATTCTACTGACTTTGGTGTAAGAGTTAAGTTAAAATTGTAATATGTGTAATACTTTGCTAACCAAATACTTGCAAAGATAATGACATGGCCACCAGCCTCCACTGTACTTTGTGTTTATTGCCCATTACCAAATGTTGATAAATACTAACATGCTAAACTAAGATGGTTAACATAGTAAACATCATACCTTCTTAACATCTGCATACATTAGATCTGCATCACATTGTTAAGCACCAAAGCCCCCCCAAGGAAAGAATAGCGCTTTCACATAGAGAAACATATAATAACAAAAGCTTTCACAGTGAGATTTGAGGCACATAGGACATATTTACGGTCAGTGTGGTAAATAGCTAACCCTAACATGCTGGTGACACTACTGATGGATAGAGTTTGAGTGGGAGGCTGCTGAGTACAGTCATACAGTAGCCTTTAGCAGCAGCAGTAAACATGACTGTCGTCAAGGATGAACCTGAATTTATCAAACTCTCAGGTTTGGGCAAGGTTATAAAATAATTATCAGACATGACTTTAAAAAGGCTTGTGTGATACTAAGGGAATATGTGCAAACTTATAAATTGCAATTGCCAGCGATAGCATTTAGCATTCCATCACAGCCTCAGAGTCACTAGTACAGCTATAGAGGCTTTCTATTCTTGTACAGATTTTGTGCTGAAACTCCTCAATGTTTTAGGAGTTTTAACATACTGTATGAAAGCATAACATAGGACAGAACAGTGCACCTGTCTCGCACAGCTGCTACAGTGCTCTCAGCTACCCTTTAGCATTTATTTATAAAGCATCACGGTCTATTACCTAGAGGGAATTGAACCGATGTCCTTTTCAGTCACAACCGATGTGCTCCAGCATTCCAACCTATAGGACACTGACTCAAACCTCCAGGGAGAAAAGGTAAAGATCACTTCAAGGGCAACAACCTCCAGCTCCTCTCAGTCTCATGAAATTGTCATGGCTTATCCCTTATCTTTGTCTTTTAATGTTCTCCACTAGTCATCTCCTTTCCTGCCTTTGGCACTTTGTGTTTGTGTCTTCACTTCTTTTTCCTGTTCTGTACCTTGCTCTTGTATTTAACATGCATTGTCTAAAAGAGAGGCTCATTCTATAAGTAAGGTCTTCCTTTTGTTAACCCAAATGAGAAGCTGTGTAACTTGCATCAGTGTCCATGAGACAAATGCATGTATAATGACTGTACCTGGTGCCCAAAGTAATTCAGATTCTCTCTCATAGATCAAACTAAAGCAGATTAAAGCAGCCTGGTGTTGAGATCAGACATCAGGAGACCTCATTAACATCTTATCAAGGTTAAATAATCCAACAGAATCAAATGACAGCTCAACAACCCTGTCAAATTAGTTCACCAAATGTCACCCCTGAGAAATTCATTAAGTGAATTTACAGGGGCACGCTTTGATTGAAATGTTTAATGGTCACAGGAGGAAATAATTGGAAATAATTAAGGCAGACCTTTTGTCTTTACATTACATGGAACCAGTTTGTAAAATAGATTGACTTGCTATTCACTCATTTATGGCAAAAGTAGAAATACAGTATTGTCGAGTTGCATAATGGCATCTACTTAAAGATGATGGTACTGTTGATGTTTGGATAACTCTTATACTCCTCTCCATTCTTTATTATTTTTCTCTTTTCTGGTGATTGGATTTTAAAGTAAACAGTCAGCCTTCACTTCACATCCTGAATTCCTGTTATCACACACACACTCAAAAAAACATGGAGATGTCAGCAGTTGACACATGCCTGAGTGCTTATTAGATCTGTGTTGGTGTGTGTTGAGCTGCACTGTAAATGTTAATTCCTACTGAGATGAGAATCCAACCAACCTCCGTCAGCTTATTTAAAGTTTACACGCCGCACTGCACTGTATGTCCTGAGGCCAGATATTAGACAAGAATAATGCATACATGACTGTCTTTACACATAGGCTTGTGAGTATGTCCACACAAGATTACTCCTCATGATGATGCTTGTGTGTGTATTAGACATGGTGAACAAGACAAATGGTGTGTCAAAAAATGGGTGTGTGTACGAGATAGAGAGTGATGTATGTTGATGTTCATGTAAGCAAGACATTTTGGGGAAATAAAGGATTCACAATGATGACACTGACTAGCCATCATACGGTATTATTAATCATATGACATCAATGAAAAATTACACATTAAAAAATGTCTCTCCTAATAGTTGACGTAATGAGGGAGCAGGTGTTAAACATATTCTGCTTCTCTGAGGATCCTACTCGCCCTTGCTTAAAATTGACAGCACTGGTGAAGTGAACCTTAATAAATGAAGAAATGATTCAAATCCCTGACAAGATGTGTTAAAAAATCTGAACTCCACCAAGCTCTTTTTAATAATCCATTTCCTCTTAAATTTATATGTCAAGCATTTAAATGGTCCTTATTCAGAACATCCAAAACTTTTTTTTTTTCACTGAAAGTACTTAATCCAGTAATTTATTAACTTCCTCAAGAACTCGGGAACTTCACTTGCATTTCTCTTTGAGCAACCTCATTCTGATTTTGTTTTCTTGGCAAGTCCAAAAACGTTGATTCCACCACGGTGCCTTTTAAGGAAACTGTTGGGACACTGTCCTCACCAGAGAAATTAGTAATAGTTATTTTTTTTAAAGACTTACAACAACCTATTTACCAAATTACCTCTTGTACTTAAATAATGTGTTCTCACAGAAGCAAAGGAGGAGATATTATAGCACAAGATCAGGGTGGGTGGCTGGTCGCACAAAGTGTCTAACTTTGATGATGAACGTTCACATCTCTGACCACAATCTTAAGGAGGCCTTGTTGACCACTGGTGTAGAGTTTGTAGAACTGAACCTTAATGACTGGTCAAACACAAGCTACACAATAAACCTTTTGAAGAGAAGATACAGAAACCCAGGGGATCCTTACGGAACGACAGATAACAACAATAAATAACAGTCACAGCACTTATTTTATTCTTGAGTAGAACAAGAGCCACAGACTCGCGGTGAGCTCTGACACAAAAGTGAGTTCATCAGGCCTCATTATCATTGCCGGTAAATCAATCAATCATGTCATGTCTGAATTAGGCAGTGAATGTGTGTGTAGATCTGTATTCAATTATGTGGCTTGCTTGTAGACTTAGCTTAGAATTAGCTTTCTAGGAATTATTGAATCCATCCAGTTCTCATTACATGGTACATGTCCTTATTTTTGCGGTGTGAAAAGGTTTTCCTCTGTGCTTAAAGATAATTCCAGTGGTAGATTCTGCTATCTTTTTTCCAATATTTGATACACATGGGCAGCTGACTGTTGCAGAGATCTAACATATGACCTCACTATTGCATAACAAACCTCTCTGGCCACTCACTCACCCAGAAACCCCAATTGTCAATCATTCCCTAAATGTGTCTTGATTGGCAGCAGTGCTTGAAAAAGTGGCAGGGATCTAGTTTTGTTGCTGTCAGCGCAACCTGTGAAGACTGACATCAGTGACCCTGAATCAGACAGCTCCTTCTTTTTGCAAGCTGGAAGACTGTGCAGGGCCACATTTGGGGCTGGACTATACGTGCTTTTCAGCATGCCTGAGTGCCCCCGCAGCTGGAAGAAACGTATTGTTACACACTCAAATTATTTTGTTTTATATTGTTGGTTGTAATAAAATAAAATCTAAAATGTTAACGAGTTTGAGTAAATGCACTTAATGCAACAAAATCAGGCAGTGGTTCCCAACCTTTTTAGTGTTAAGGACCCTCAATTGCATAGCCTGTGGTGTTTTATGAGATGTGTCTCGGGATCCCGGCTGATAAGATTTAGTTATTCATAACTGTCTATACTGTGATTGGTGATTGACGTGGAGTAAACACCTATTCCTATACATTCTAATTGGACTACTTTTGTCAATTATTTTTTGTGGACCTCTGAAGTCTGGCCCCTTGGGGTCCTTCGGCTGAGAACCAATGGTGTAAGGCATAGTTTGTTATTCTGAGAAATCTGCTTGAATGTGTATTTTCTTTCTTGCAGGGAGTCAGATGAGGAAAAAAAATCCACTATCTCTTCCCTAACTATGAAGCTACAGCCAGGAGCAGGTTAGCCAATTTCCAAATATATTCAACTAATCTTTTGGTATTATAAAGGTATACAAGTATATAAAAGACTCTGGTTTATTAACTGACTAACTGTACGTTGCAGGAATCTGCATAACATTAAAATAGTAATCTTTTACATTAACATCTTCTTTCCTGCACTTGCCTCTGTACTGTTACCAGGGCTGTCACCTTTTATTTTTCCCATGAAGTGCAATTCATGGGAAAAATGTTATATCTGTTCTATAATGATCTTTTGGAATTCAAAATTCAGAGGCTGTGCCTTTTACTCCAGTGGAAGCGTTCCTAAAATTAGTTTACTTGTATGACCCTTTGCATGCCCTGCTGCCCTGTCAGTTAAACTAGGATGTTGTTGTTTTCTTTGCTAACGCAAAATGGAGGACACTAGCAAGCCATGCTAAACTGATAATCGTGACACCAAACAATCTGAGAGGTAATTTAAGGAAGTATTTTGGATTCAACGCCATAGATATAAAAAAAAATCAAGATAAATAAGGCTGAAGTTGTAAAATGCTTACAGAAATGGAGGCATTGCGAATGAACAACATAAATTCCACACCAATAAATCATTTTAGGAGAGGACATGTGGTTGACAGCCAGCCGTTACTGTAGCTTTTAGCTGCAAACAGCAAACGGTCTGGCTATAGGCACAGCTCTGCCCAACACACAGCTCCACCTTTACCTCTACTTGGGCTTCTGCACACAACAGGGGAGCAACAAGAAAAACACAGTACATGGACAGCAGGGAGATCAATTCTTGCTGCCTGTAACATACAGTAAATGAACACAAATCCTTTTTTACAGTAAGTGCATCAAAGTTTTTTAGTGAGTCTCAGTGAATGGCAGACCCTCACTAACCCATCAGTGACCCTCTATTTATCAGCACAGTCACACACATTGACCTTTTCACTCAATCAAAGCTCTTCCTCCTCCATTCCCCTCTCAGCTTCCATCTCCTCTTCCTCTTCCTTTTGCAGGCACATTCAACACTAGAGAGGCACTCCTGAAATTGCCAGAATAATGTTTGAGGATGAATATTTTACAGCATGGAGTTTTTGAGAAGCACAGCCTGCAAACCATTTCTCTTTTTTTCCTCACTATATGAATCTCATGGAGTGCACAACTGCGTATATAATTTAGTCATGGGGGAAATAAAGATATAGGTGTTTTCTGTGGAGAAGCCACACATGGACTTGTGCACTGCATTGCTCTTTCCTCTGAATTTAATATGTAAAAATAGGGGGGAAAACCTAAAATTACCATTTTCTAGTTCTATTTGACCAATTAATTCTCTAAAAAAAAGTAATGAATGCAGTGAATTCCAAACTTGGGTTTGGTTTGAGGGCTTGTTTTTTTTAATAATGTCTTAATTTGAAGTCCAGTATTCATCCCTGTGATGTGATTCTGTTAAGATGCTTTCATTGCAAATGCATATGATTACATAATTTGCTCAGGGAATAGCGAGGATGGGAACGTGCATAGTACAACTCACAGTGGAGCTGTTTGATATGCTGCACTTGCAAATTTATTCCCAGATTCAGACATACAGATACCCACAAAGGAGATTACAGGTGTTATGTGAAATGACGAAGGACCGAAGACAATAAAGAAGTGTGACTTGACACACACACACACACACACACACACACACAAATGTGCATACATAATGTTGAATTCAGCCGAGAGTTGACAAAACAAGGTAGGGTTGATTGCTGTAAATGAGCTGAGAATGAAAAGCGTTAAATCAATTTTGTGTCATCTACACCCAAGGGAGTTGGAGATGAGAAACGGAAGGAGAAAACGGTTAAAGGTGGAGAGCTGCAGCAATCAAACATGTCTCCTTCTGCCACTTGTGCTCCTTCGTTTCTCTTGCAGTTTATTCTCTTCTTTCATTTCAAATCCATTCCTCCGTTTCTCCAGCCCCTCGTTCCATCCCAGAAATTCAGTCATTTCTGCTTTCATGCTTCTTGATCTCAGTGTCAGAGATCCATTCATCCATCACTCACTCATGCACAATTACACACACAAACCACATAACTGTAGCGGATCAGCATACACTTTCTGTGTACTCAGCACGAATAAAGTTCAGTAGAGACTGGGGAGAGAGGAAGAGGAAATCTCAGAGCTGAGAAATAAGAGACAGGCACACTGAGCCACATTTTGATTGGTATTAAAATGCACAGAGAATACTGTATGTTTGTCAATTCCAAGATATATTGGAGTCATCATTTTCCATCATTTCATGGCTGTTATATTTATCAGTGCAATCTTATGCAAAGAAAACAAGCTTAAATCGGCTTTCAAACATGATATTTTAGTCCGGAAAATGTCCACTGAGCTCAGCAGCTGAACACTGATTAACTGGTGTCAATAAAAAAGATTATAATCAATATTTTCCTATTAGCAATGGATCACATGAAAACCCAGAGATAACTATCACCTAACTCTGCAGTTCCTTTCTACTCTATGGAGCTTTACATGTGTACTTTTTGTTTTCTGGCCCCTAACTTTACTGTTGACTCCAGTCGTCAAACACAACAGCATGACCAGTGGACCTACACTTCAAACAAGGACGTAATGTTTGATGTACAAAGAGGAAGAAGGGCCACATATGGAGGCGGTTGGGGTGGATTGAACCAACTATTTCCCTGAGGAGTTGTTGGGGACAAAAACAGAACTAAAAGAGAGTGAATATTGGACATAATTGGTGTAAGCTGGTTACATATACTAGACTTACTGGCTCTGCTGCTATTAATCACACCACTTCACCTCGTACTTTGTCTTAAATTGCTCTTGTTTCTATTCTTATTTCTATTCTTATTCTAGTTTTATATACCTCCTATTATTTATTTTTTACTTTCTCTGTTTATCTGTACTTATTTCTGTTCTTGTGCTGCTGCAACAAACAATTTCCCCTTTGAGTATCAACAAAGGCTTATCTTATTTTAAATTCATCACAAGAAACATGAATGCTAATGTTGCTTCATACTGTATCTGCCGGATGTGTAAATAGGCAGCTGTTTATCTAGTTCATCCATATCAACGTAAAATCAGTTATTGCATGTTTCAACTAGGCTTATATAAAACAGCAATTGATTCTGCCACTGCACAGCCTGAGTCATGATGATTCACCACCATGTTTAAAAATCAGACCAAAAGACCACTGACAGCCCAGTGAGTCGTGCACTGGTCCTGTCAGGTGCACAACACGCTCATCATAACATCTCACTGAAGGAGAGCAGCTGCCATTTGTACAACCTACATGACATGCCACCTGCCTCAAGCAAATACCAGCTAAACCTTGACAGACCACAATGAGCAAGAGTGAAAATGTAAGCTGGTGCTTTGACGAGACTGAAAAATAGTCAGGCCATTAAAAGCACATTCAGAAATCAGCATTTGTTGTTGATTAAATGTAATGTCAATGCTCACCAAAAATGTGTGTGTGCAAATGTGTGTGTTTCTGTGGACAAGCACAGCTCAGTCAGGTAACCATGTTGGGTTGGCAACTGTAGAGGTGGTTACCATATTGTACCTGTATGGACCAGAGACAGCGAACAGCAGGTACAGATGGTCAGTGGGAGTACATGGCACGCTGCTGCAGATACACACAAATGCATGCATGCACACAAACCATAGGGCCAGATTCAGATGTCAGGCTCCAGACAATAATTCTCCTCGATTAATTTCTCAAATCACAGCTCTATAAGTACACTATGCACACAGATTCATGCAGCTAGAGGTAATAAACATGTAAATCATGGTGTGTCCACCTTGCATATCATATTGTGACACAGGCCAATATGTGTGCTTGTGTCCTCATATGTCCTGGATAGTGCAATATGTTGAATTTCCTGGTCTAAAACAAGACATATGCATACTAATAAATGCCAAAGACACCAGTAAGATATGAACTGCTGAGTCACAAAAAATATAGCGTAATAACTGGTGCTTTACAGTTGCATGAATGTTAAAAGAGAATCATAATGATCTGAGTCCTCCAAACCCTGAGCTTTTACACCCAGGCTGTCTCCTCCCACCCACAGTCATCTTCTTCATCTCACGCAAGTCAAGTGATTTTTTAAGTCCGCATCAAAGGGGGTGGCACTTTTACGCCACACACACTGTGCCAAGAAATCATGTAAATGGGGGGAGGCGGCATTGCATCCAGCCTTCTTGCATTGATGGGTGTGAAAATTGAGGAAGAGAAACAGACCTCTGTAGCCTGCTCCTCATCTCTGCTTGAAGCTAGAGGCTCTTGGCTACATTATCTGCCATGCTATACTGTAGGAGTACAATGCTAAATTGGGAGAGTACTCTTTTGAGGGCTTTCCAAAGGCGTAATTTATTTATCAATAAAAAGCCCTAATCTCGTTATTGTGTCCCCCAAACTCCAAGACTTAACATGCTACTTCGGTTATTTTGTTAAAAAAATCTTTCAGCTTGTCGGAGGCAAAAGCTCTGAATAGCCACAGTAGAAAAACTGAAGACTGTCTTATTTAATTACCATAATTATTCATTATTTCCTCCTGTGACCATTAAACCGCTTAATCAAAGCACGACCCGGTGAATTCACTGAATGAATTACTCAGGGATGACATTTGGTGATCTAATTTGACATGGTTGTTTTGCAATGTGAGCTGCAATTTGATTTTGTTGGATTATTTACCCTGGATAAGATGTTAATGAGGTCTCCTGTTGTCTGATCTCAGGCAGCTTTAATCTGCTTTAATTTGATCTCTGGACAGAATATGAAAAACTTTTGGCAGAAGTTACAATCATAATTAAGTGCAGTAATAAAACAGGAATCTGTATATTGGACATTTATTTACAGTACAGACATACTTACTTATTAAGGTAGAGGACAGGAGAATATCAGAGCGAACCAATCCATACTGTGATATTAAATCATGTATATATCTATGTATGTGATTCAAAAGTCTTTACAAAGAAAAAAGAAGAGAAAGTTGAGATCTATGGAAATTTGTTCTCAGTATTCACTTATGCTTACTTGTTTACTTCCTCAATCTGTAATGCAGACAGTTTTCTACTCTGACCTTTGACAGAGTATCATCTCCTCTTTACAAGGTAGCAGGCAGTCTCATATTTATGAGCTTCAGAACACCAAATGGCAGATTTAAAGGTACCCGAGCCTTGGTGAAATATTTAATTCATCTAAATATGAAACGACCTCATACCTCACACCCTGTCTGACATCAGTGCATGCAAGTACACATCTATTTTTTCCTGTCCTTCACTTTCCCCACGCCCTTTCTCTGTCACCCTGTTTATAACATTGTCAGTTTACACTATTTTACTATTTTTCTATAAGACAATGAATGGGAAAAGCCAGGAAAACGAAAGGTGGTGTAGCCCTCCCCGATACGTATATTCAATGTGTAGTAACCAAGACAGAAAACATGGTACAGATGAAAACATTACAATCAGTAATGGGAGCATAATGGCATGATGCAACAATATGCGATGCAATGGATACGAAACATTGGTGTTCTTGATATTGGGCCAAAGCTATATTTTACTGGAGAGACCTCTTGAAGTAATCAATCATAAAAATATTTAAATTTAAATGTTTCTGAAGCAGGAAGGTTAACATGGCTTAGACAGAAAAAGTCAAATTTATCTGTATTGTCTGGTGTCAGTGACTAATATGAACATAAAATTAGCCATCCCTAAATCTATGTGCAAAACAAAGCTGTCCATTATCACACAAGGACACACGAACACACTCAGATACATATTAAACCACATTCATGCCTGCAAAAATAAACTCTCACACGCATGCACCGTCAGTTGTGCATAACAATAAAACTGAGCCGGCTGTTTGTGTTAATGTGACCAAAGCGTTTCATTTCCAAACACGTCAGATAAAATCGGTATTTTTAAAAAAATGAATATTTCATCTTTATCAGTATTACTTCTTTTTCAAAATACCTTAAAATGACTTATGTAACTGAAGTGTTCTTTTGCTTTCAAACTACTAATCACATTGTAGGAGAAGATGTCAGACGTTTCTAATGGTACAGAAGAGAGTCTGTATCCTTGCACCATAGATAGAAAGTCTTCTCATTGGAAGCAAAATAAAGAATGCTTGACAGGAATAGAATTTTTTGTTTCTCCTTGAATATGACTGGAAATTTATCTTGAAGGACATCGCACTCTGAAATACTGGGTGACAACTGAAACTACTGAACCACAGCCTGATTGCACAGCAGCAAAACTATCTTACAATAACAACAACATTATGATCTTATTGCCTACCACTACGTATTTTAATGTTTGACTAACATGTGGTGGGTGTATTCTACTCTGTGACTGATGCTTGTATTTGGAATATTTGCTTTTATTTTGAAGAAAGCTAAATGTGCCTAAAAACCTACATGCATAACATCTTAAATCGCAGTGGACAGCTTGCAACAAACATGCACACTTTCAATTAAATCAGGATTATTTATGACAGACATTAACCATTTATTGCATCAATAGTGTACACGTGTTCTGTGGTGTGGCATGGCTCCAAAAAAAAACTAATTTGCACATAAATTACAGATTTGTCTTTGCACTTGCAACAGAGCCTGGGATTGAAAAGAGCTTGAATTCATACTGAAATAACAAACATGCTGAAGAGCTGGTTGTAAAGGTTGTTTGAAACATCTTTATTTTAGTGACCCTTTCTCCAGTGGTGCCATAAAATCTTTCCATTTTTAATTGAACATAGCCTGTGACCAAGATTAAACACACTTAATTTGTTGTGCACATTTGTGCTCCCAACAAGAACTAACCAAATGGAAAGTTTTGAGCTGAGCCTGACAAGCTGTTTTATATGTGATAGCACTCGTGTGTGGGTTTGGATAGAGTCTACAAACTTGCTAGCAGTTCAGTGAAGCTCAAGCAGCAACCTCCATGGCTGGCAAATGAAGCTAACGCGGAGGTAACAAAAACTGCAGTTCTTCAAACGGCCACTTGAGGCTGGCTATGGGACTGAGTCAAACTGAGTTAAAATGTCCAACTTCACGTCAAAAATAAATATTTTTACAGCCTTTAACTATGGTGAGGCTATATTTACCATAGAATCAGTTTGGACTCAATGTTAAAATCAGCATGCTGACACCCTCACAGTGGCAATGTTAACATGCTGATGTTTAGCAGGTATAATTTTTATTATACTCACCCTCTTTGGCATGTTAGCATGCTAACATTAGCACAAAAACTAAGTAATGTTGAGGCTTATAGGAATATAGTATATAGTTTTGCTAAAGCACTGAACAAATTTAAAGTTCTACCAGATGGTGGCTTTAAGGAATCACCAAAGTCAGTACGATAACTGAGTGTTGGTACAAAATTTCATGGCAGTCCATCCAGTAGTTGCTGAGATATTTCTGCCTGGACTAAAGTGATGGGCCAACTGACTAACATTGCCACCCCTAGAGCTGATGCTGTTTAAAATCTGTATTTACTATATAGTTGGACGAAGACACAAGATATGATTAATTCACATATGTAGATGATCAAGATCAATGATGATGTTTTGTCAGAATTCTTTGGGGTAACTTAAAAGAAAATCAATAGTCACTACATTATGTAAATTATGTCAGTTGTCTCTTAATATTACTTCTAGTTAAGCAAATGAGCCCTGCATGAATATTTTCGAAGATAAGGTTTGTTTAATTCTGTGTTGCTCCTTCTCTTCTCATATTAGAAAATATTTGAGTTTAAAAACCATGTCAGACCAACATGACCCTGCTGGCTACTAATAAAATAATAAGAAATCACAAGACAGAATTAATTAAATATGCATTCTTATCAGAACAATCCTGCAACAACATGTTGTTCTTTGCTATGAATGTAGGGTCTGAACTAGTTCAAAAGGTTTTCAAAGATATTTGAACCACAATAATTCCGTCATTTGTTTTGAATTTGCTAAAACTTGATCGTTCATAACTTTTGAGGAAATAAAACACAATAGAAACAAAGTCTCTGGATTTTCCATTTAAATCATGTTACATATTCCGCATTCCTAAACCACATTCCCACTATTATTTCTTATGTTTTTACGTACTGTGTGTGACTGGCGTGAAAAGTTATAGTAAGCTAAAGAAGAGATCTTTCTAATATTACTAATTATTAGATGTTTTGTTGTCACTTTTTCATTTGACAATTAAAGCCAAAATCCAGTTATTGCAATATACATAGAAAAAGAGAGCCTTTTTAGTTTCTTTTTTGTGTTAGGATTACCTGGCTCTATTATACCTCTTGCAGTTTTGGTCACACACTGGAATAATGAATGAATGATTGCTGCCAGACGTCTGTCCTCAGTTGATTTGATGGTGTCGTCCTGCTCATAAATATTGAGCGCCATTAAAAGCTGAGTGTCTGCCAACTGTCATAAATGTAGATGTTAATATATAAATCTATTTGTGACTTAATGTCACATTAATGTTTTTCTCCACAGAGGATATTTGCAAATTAATTTATAATCATATAAACCTAAGACACAGAATCTCTAACCTGATTCAGTCTTCTCTCATGCAGTAGATATTTGGTGTAGTATATGGTGATGGTGATGTGTTTTTCTAAGGGTTTAAGACTTGAGGGAATGAAGTGTGAATGAGTCACTACCCGAGACAAAGGTTACATAAAACAGAGCAGAAGAGTACAATAATGAGACATTATAGGGGAGCCTGAAGAGAACAAATTGGGTTTGTCTGCTTTTATTGTCGAACATATCAGTTTGCTTATGGAATGAGGCTGAATCCAACTGTGTACTTTTATGTAATTCGCAGAAGGCTCTTCATAGCTTCAGGGCTGACACATGGCTTCATTACAGAACATTGGTTACACAGTGCCATGTTAGTTATACTCAGCATGCATACTTGCAGAGATTTAACAAGAAAGAATGCAAATGATTACAGACACAAGCTGTGGTTGGAATATTGTCGTGTTGTCCCTTATTGCTCCGCAGTAGATATGTACAGGCAGAAACACAAATCAGGCTGAACATTTGTTTGTATTTGTCACAAAACCCACGTGAGTACAAATGACACATTAACAATATTTTGTGATTCGATTTCTCTTAAAAACAAAAAATATATAAAGATTTTTCATCTATTTGCATCTTACTTAAAGGATACTTCAGCATTTTTTTCCCATACGATTGGGGGACACACAAAAGACACATTTGAGAAAGATTGAGTTAGCAGAGACCGAGATATTAAAAAGTTTCTTCCCTAGATTAAGTAAAACTTCAAAAGACACTACACGTCCCATAATGCAACTTGGTAACATCTTTTGTTAGACCCCCCTGCCTGGTAAATTACCACATTTTTCAAACTCCATGCCACCAGTTTGTAACACTGACTATCTATTATACATTTTTAGTCTCTAAAAATAGCGAGATAACCCTGATGACATAATGATGACATCATCAGAGTCATTTTTTCACTTAGTAATTAATTAATTTAGAGCCATAAAAGACATTATGAGCCTACAACTGTTTTCAGGTCAAGAAGCGCTCCTCATGACAAGAAACTGATCTTTATGTGTAAATTTGGTGGAGTGCCCCTTTAAACCATGAAAGCATTCTGATATAAATGGGAAAATGTGTGTATACTGCACAGGTACAACTGCACCCTGGAGGAAACCAACACATGACAAGCCTACCTGTACTCTCTTTGAGCTAGGTCACCCACTACTGAGCTGTTTTCATTTTCTCGTCCTTTACTTCCCTTTGCCCTTGTTGTTGGTCTCTCTCAGTCTCTGTCTCTTTGAAACATTATGTTCAGTGATGGCCCTGCTCCTTATGAATTAAATATAACAGCTTCACCTCCCTCCAACTGCAGTCCGTTTGCTCTTTGACATCTCCCACAAACTTTTACGAGAACTCTTTCACGCACTCAAACGTTCAATAAAACTGCAATTCTCTCGACACCTTTGCATCTAAATGATAATTTCCTCTACCGCCGTCAGTAGATGGGTAACTGAAATAGCACCTAATGTTCATTGAGATGACATCTACAAGAATAAACTGGGAAATTGAATAGTGTACGCTTTATAAAGTGCTTGGTTTTAAAAAGGCAGTGTGCATTAGCAGAGCAGATGAATGAGGTAGATGCATACTTTGAGCTTGACTTCAAAATTGTATGCCGTGATAAGTTTTCTAATAAGGTCTGTTTTCAGACTGAAGCACGTTTGCTGCATTTCTAAACAGACAACTCTCTCTCTCTCGCGCTCTCTCTCTCTTTCTCTTTTGCTCTTTCCATCTCTTTCAGCTTTCCCTTCATTCTCTCCATTCTTGTGTTATCCAGAGACATTTATCTCATTCATAACGAGGTTACATCTCAACAGCAATTTATGATTAATGTAGAGAGAGAAAAGACTGGTTGCTGTATAATCTCCTCCCCTCTTCATCTCTCCAGAAATTTGTTCCAAATCAAATACTGCCCCCATTCAATTCCTGCTGTCATGTTTGGCGGCTGTATGACATATGCAGTATGTTTTGTGTTGTAATATAAAGCGTATTCTTTTTATTTTTCCCAATTCCAAGCCCACCTTGGATCTCACAGTCTTTGGTTCTCAGTGACAGACTCCCCAGAGAAACACTTCACAGCTTCAATCCTTTGCTTATCTGGCACCTGGTGGCTCACCAGGACCCAGGGGCTTTCATTCTTTATTCTCTTCTTTTTAAAATTCCAAGGGCAGGCGTATGGCAGGACTGCATTCATTCATTCATTCATTACTTGGGTAAATAGGGCTGTATGCTTTTGCACATGAGATCCGTGGTTTATCGTGATACCTGAGGCTTTTACTGTCAGAAAAATTTAAAAGGTACCGTATGTTAGGTGCACCATGCTGGGAACAGATCACAACATTGATTCAGTGAGGGCTGCTGCTTGTATTTATTTCTAGAAGGCTCATCTGACAAAACCTCCTTTCAGATTCCAGATGTGTGGCTGATTATAATTTTGGTCCTTACATCTCACATTAAATCGATATTTTGATATTCTACAGGCCCCTGTCTGCTGAATATGTCATTATAAACACATCTCACAGGTGCCTCAAGCACCTGGAAGCAGGCTTAAGAAGAGCTTGTTCAATTATTCATTCATTATAATTAAATTAATATTTGACTTGGTATTTTTGTCTAATTTATGTAATTTTCCAATGGCACTCTTTAAGTAGTTTATTAAAGTTAACATTTAGCCAACTACCATTCTGAAGCACAAGATATTGCAGGGAATTTATGTGATTTGTTACCTTGAGGCTGCCAGGAATGATAAATTATTTAAACATGCTAAAAGTTCCAGGTAACTCTCAGTAGGACCATTTATAATTGAAAATCGTGTTGCAAAAATCAAAAATTACCTTTGGCATACCAATCCTCAAGAGTTCAGTCTGGCAAAAATGTGATTATCCCTGAATTTACTACAGTTACATCTTTAATGAAAGAGGAAGAAACAGAAATTAAAACTCATAATAGCTGTCCAATACAATACTTCATATTGTGAGTTGTTTTGACATTTTTTCATAGTGTTTTGGTGCAGACCATGACTCCATGGTGCAGATCCTGGCAGGGTGCTCTACAGAAGGGTGTCTAAGCCTGCCCTAGTAAGAAGTCCTGAGTCTTCTGCTGGAAGGTGGAAATGGATGAGTGTGGGTGCCTATGTGATGAGCAAGACAGAGATTGAGGGAAAGGGCTTGTTTATCAATAGAAATAGGTGCAATAGAAAGACCGAACACATGCAGTGACGGGCAAAATGAGATGAAGCGCAGAGAGGACAGGCTAGACCAGAGAGAAAGGTACAGATGAAACTGGCTCAGTCTCTTGAACTACAGTAAATTTCCAAAACAACATAACTGTATAGCAACTGGATTTGCTTAAACACATCTCTTATACATTCTCAGAAACATCTATAAGCTACAAAGAAGTAGCTACAAAGACTTTAGGAGATCATTATCAGATAGTGGTAACCCAGTCGACACTGAATCAATCATGTTAAAATTTCCATTTTTTTCTGAGCACTTTCAAATTATATATATAGAAGACTTTCGTGAAATCAAACCATATTTTAACTATTTATGGCAAGTATTTTTTACCAATTGCCATTCAGTGTGTTTATATTCTGAAATTACCTCTCTATACACTGATTAATGTTAGTGGTGTGGTCCGCCATTCTTGTGCTGGATTCACATTAGGGATACACAGGAAGCAATGCATAATCCAGTATTACTGTTTTATCTCACTCTCCCACAGCTTTATCAGATCTGTATGATCACTGCTAATGTTTACAGAAGCAGTCATAGGAGTTTGTTTGTCACCAAGGTTAGCATTAGCCGCAGTCGTTCGTAAAGAACATCCATAAAGATCAGAGCTGCAGGGAACAGGCTGCACTCTTTCAATTTTTTAGTACCGTAGCTTGAAATCAGTTTGTGGTTGCTTACTGCATGATAGAAAAAGGCCAATTATTGACTACATCCTTTATTACAATATTAGTTTGATTGATCACTGTAAGCAGATACACTATTACTTTTTCTGACAAAGTAGCTGCTCATTGAGTGTTTGCTGTCCCCAGAATCCCTGGACCTGTAGTATTACACAACACTTGCTGTTACCATGGTAACTATGGGTGTCACCAAATTAACCAGGACTGAAATCTTCAAAGATGATGTTGGCTTATACAAAAGTAGCTACCACATTTGATTATATGCGTGTTCATGCAGCTCAGTCTCACACACCAGGGGGCTGTGAAAACCAAGTCAACGTTGACTTTTTAAGTATGTAACATGACTTACAATCTTTTCCTAACCCTAATCAAGTAGTTTTTGGTGCCTAACCAAGTTGCCCTTTGTTTAGAAAGTGTTACTGCACTTTGCATATTTATTACTGCTAACTTGACTGTGGACGGAGCATGTGTTGAAATCAACACTACCATGCCTAAGCAAGGTAAAACGTGGCAGAGTGTTTTACAAGCTTCGGCGAAATACCGGGTTGGTTCATGATAGCCATCCTATCTGTATCTGTATGACAAATTAAATAAATCAATAAACACTAAATATATGTTGCAGTAGGTGCCGTTGTAGTCTGTCTTGCCCACAACAGTCTGTCTGCAACAGGAACACACTGATGAACAGAAATAAATCCCAGATGCCCACCTGTGTCTGTGCTGGTTTCAGGTCAACACAAGCAGCAGGGTCTGCGAGGTAACAAGAGAAACCAGATTTTTGCTGTTGGGTCCGTGGAGCCAGCCCCAGGCCTCAGCTGGCCTTTGAGAAATAGATTTTTCTGGACAATGATGCTCTTTTGGAGAAATGGTCACGCTGTGTTTGTCTTTTCTTGCTTCCTTTGTTGTGTCAGCTCTGAATATAGCCTTCTACCCACGGCAGTCAAGACATTTGGCTCTGGTCAGTGGGCATCTCGGCCTTTCGTTATGAGCAAAGTACAAATGCACACGCACACAGCCCCATTTTCTCTTTATAAAACTTACAATACAATCGTAAACCAAAATCAACAGCTGCTAAATACTCTTAGAGTTATCTGTCTTTGTCAGTTAATCCATAAAGATCTCTCACCACATTAACATTTGAATGCCTCAGTCAAATTACAGCCTTACAGTTTTCACTCTGATGCATTTTATCACACTTCTTATTGCATGAGTGAATTTGTGTCTCATATTAATAAATGAAAGAGAATCTACTTTGACATTAACCTGTCCTCAAAGTACTGTATATAAATCATTCCTGCCAGTAAACACCGCTGACAGCTGTTGATTGCTTTTTTTATTTTGCCATCCCAGGTAAGCCATAAGGTGAATTTTGACGACTGCGTACTCATGGATTAATGTTCCATTTCGATTGTCTCAGTAAAACAACTATATCACAATCCTCCAATCACATCCAAGGATGTTCTTAAAACTTTGCCTACTTTCCAGCTCTTATAAATATCTTCAGTATAGTTGAAAAAATGAATTGGTACACCTGCGTAGAGTCAGGGATCATGTCAGAGCACAAATTGCTGGTATTTTTTCCTTCTCCCACTCTTGAAATGAGAGGTTGAAAATAGCCCTGCTGTAAAAAAAACAGGTTATTTCGCCACCCCTTTTGCCTTTTCTTTCCCCAGTCCATCTTCATCCTTCTCCTCCTAGCTGATCTATATTATTCCTTCTCCTTCCTTTCCTCTCTGTACACAAAGAAATATCCCCAGGGAATAAATCTGTAAGTCAAGGTTTGCTTTGAAAATTAACGTCTCTTATTGAATCAAATGAAGCATGGACTCAGAGAGGGAGGTAGGAAAAGGTCAGCAGACTGAGAACATTTAATGAATATTGAATCCACCACCGCCACTCTCTCTCTTTCAGACACACACGTACACACACACACACACACACACACACACACACACACACACACACACACACACACACACACACACACACACAGAGCAGATGTTTCAATCAAAAATAATTCCCCTATATCTCACGAGTAAGTCTGTAAAAATATACACATAAAAGCAATAATAATAGCCATAAAGAAATTTACTTACACGATTTTCCCACTGGGATTGGACAGATCAGGAATATTTACAACTCTTGTGCAGTAGAAAGTGGAATTATTGATTTTATTTTTTGCCTATAGGCTACATGATTATGATCTGTTTTAGCTGAATGCGTCTGCAAACAATTTCAGTATGTGAATACACACTCTTTCTCTCCTTGAAAGGAAACTATTATTTCTTTGTGTAAGTTGTGACAAGTTGAGACGGAGAGCTATTAACATGTGTTCACAGTGTATTTTTTTTACATTTCATCTGGCCTGAATTAGTACATTAATGATCTTAAGTCTAAAAACTGCTGTAAAGATTATCTTTTTCATTAATAATGGAATGACTACTTGTTTGCTAAAGGGGTCACTCATAGTCATGAACCCACAGAGAATTATCTGGTGATACTGCAGTTATTCTCAGCTCTAAAGAGCATTTTAGTGTCTTTCAGCTCGTTGTTTTGGTTTGCCAGCCTGCAGCTTTTTTATTTTCACTTTCACTGCTCTCATCCGTTTCTCATCAGCTTATTTCAGTGAAAAAGCTCTAAAACCCACTTACTCTTTGCACCAAACAGCTGACAGACACAGTTAGCAGATAAAAAGCCAGATATTTTCCTCAGTACTGTTGGTAGAGACCAAAAAAGAGAGCTAAAGTAGAGTGAATATTTGACCTAAAAGCTGTTAATATGTCAGTGTGGTGCCCACAACTAGCTAGAAATCAGTTATTTCAAGTTTAACTGGTAAACTATTTAAATTGTTCGCTATGATTTGGTTGGTTGTAGAATATTATCTTGTGTTTTCAATGTTGTTGGAAAGTTACAAAGTAGTTTAATTCGATAGCATATTCTGTCCCTACACATTTTCTGGGATACAAAATGCAAAGCAACCTAACTTCCCATTGTCCTTGACATTTAATGAAATTACCAGGATATCTGTAAATACCAATAATGTTCTCTGTGCACAGTAAGTAAGACAGTCAGAAAGCAAACTACATTTCCCCACTGCGAAAGCCTTAAGAGGAGGAGACATGAAAACAGGCCATACTTTGACATTTAGGTAGCATCCAATGTTTTGCTTATTTACATTGACTTAAACTTTACCATGACCTTCACTAAATGATTTTATCTGCCATTACCCGAAGTTTTTACTTTCCCACAATAATCTTTGACATTACCTGAACTCAACAACTAACAAAAGTTTTCCCAACAAACATGAACATTTCTTTCTAACGTCTTTCTTTTCTCATCAGTGTTATTGTCTTTTAATCTATATTGTGAGAAGCATAATAGTCACATTATGAACGTCACATGGATTTCAGTATTTGAGCGGCTTCTCGCTGCTTCCAAGTCAAATAATTAACATTTAAATGTACTTACAATGTAAACTTAATTTGTTGAATATTGCTGCTAAGTAAGAATTATTTGTATATCTGTCCCCCGTCTGCACTCCACAGTGGCTTTAACACTGTTTTGCACAACATGGTTTGCAGTCAGTGCACACTGGGTGGCAAAGGTGGGCAGTAACAAAGTACAAATACTAGTTTTTTTCAGGTATCTGTGCAACTAAAAACAGGCTTGTTACTTTAGTGTAATGCATTTGAGGTGAATTATTGAGTATTATTTGTTTTTGTATCATTGCACGCCTTCCAAACATCAAGACCAGTCCATATCACGCATGACAGATGTAACAACATAAATGGACAGAACAGACCAGAGAGGAAGACTCAACCCAATTTGAAGTTTTAATAGCCAAAAGAAATTCAGAGAAACCAAGAAAGTACTTTTCAGAGCCTGTACTTTTTTACTTGAGTAAAGAAGTTAAATCAGTACTTCAGCTTTTTTTTACACAAGTATCTGTACATCTACCTGAGAAGGTGTGTACTTTTTCCACATTAGTTGGGTGGTGAGCACACTCTAGGACTAACTGCATTGCCACACCAAACTCAGTAAAGTGGGTGGGGCAGCTGTCTCTTAGTAATTAATTAGAGGCAACAAATCCCTTGTGCAAAAGCACAATGAGATTATTGGCTTCTGGGTTTTAAGTGTGAATAGAGAGCTAAGAGTGAGTAATTCATTTGGATTAGATAAAGTAATATAAAAATAGCTCAAATATAGACCTGTTGGAGAAATTCAAAAAGGAGAATAAATGTGTCTTCTGGTGTGAGTGAATTTAATGATTTTCTTGGACTCCAGTGAAGCTGGTGGAGGGACAAGTTACTGGCAGCCCTGCACATGATATTACACATGCTATTAGTGACATATCAACCGTATCCATTTTCCATGAAGAATGTATTGCCTTTCCATGACAGTAAGTTTTAAAATAGAAGTCTTATAGGTGAAAGACTGACTGGAATCCTATCATTTGTAATAGCCCATTACATAAGAATTTTGATATATATCTACCTTGTCAAACAATACAACATATACATACATATTCATTAAAAATATAGGATAAACACAAAAAAGTCAGCAAAATAGCTTATTTCCATTGTGGTCCTCCTTAATGACTGAATGACTATATAATAGTAATGTTATATGTGCTGAACTTGGATAGATGTAATCCCTTTTACATTATCATCCAAAGCATATTTTTATTGTTGAACCAACCTTAAACATCTATTTGTTGTATTTTCACTTCTTGAAGTTGTTGACAGTGGTGTTTTATGTCATGTACTTCCTTGACTCAATATGGCAATTTTTAGCTCTTCAGAAAATGACAATATCGTAACACTTGACTGTTGTAAAAAAATAAAAAAAAAAAAATGAAATTCACCCTGATATTTCTGGCTGGAAACTGCATCAAAGATGTCATAAGTTGAAAGCCCCCACTGCTGACAGACTGAAAATAGCGAGGAACTGATCATTTTGTAATGCTCAAAATTAGGGCAACAAACCTGCACTGTGGACAGGAGAAAAAAGCTCCTTGCTGCAGGTATGCAAAAAGCTCTCTCACCATGCTCTAAAATCAGCACATGCATTTCAATCATAGGATGTCCCTCGTGCTTTCCCTGCATACATTTTGTTATGCTTATAGGCATCAATAGAAGAAGATAGCATTACTAGGAAGTCAGCTGTACTGATAAAAAAAACCTGTACAGGAACTTGCATAGCTAGGTACAATCAACTTGATATATTCAGGCATCAGTAAGAGAAGCAGAAAGGGATGGATGAAGCTAACAAATATGCAAAGAAAATGCAAGTTGTATACAGGATATTGTGGTCCAGACTATAAAGTGTTCTACTTGTACAGAATCAGTCTGATAGGGATATTATGGTCCCTCCCAGCAGGGCTCTGGCCCCTGCTGAGCTGTGCTGATGAGGCATGGACAGTCGGTCTTACAACATGTCGAACTTGAGCCCTGCTTGGAGAGGGTGAGCACAGTCCAGTTGTGACTCATGGTGCAGCTTACTAGCTGCAGCAAATGTCAACCAAGATGGGCTCTCTCTTTCACTCCCTCTTCTGGGATGTCTTCATCTTTTTCAAAGGCCCAGGTTGGGTTGACAGATGAAAGAGGCAGGGAAGACAGACAGATGTTGACATTAAAATTATACAACAAATCTGTATCTGCAGTGTCATATAAAATAACATTGCATACCTGCAAAAAACACCACTTACTATTTGTTATGGCTCAAACTGACAAGTCAATATAATTCTCATTTAACTCTAGATTTGTAGAGAATAGAGAGCGAGTACTTTTACTCTTTACATTATGATAATCTGAATAAATGAGTATTTCTTCCACCACTGCATTCATTGAAGTTCTGTATATTTTTTGTGTAATGTCCATTTTTTCTATTAGTTTCCCTTTGCCAGAATCAGCAATCTGATCAGCCAAACAACCCAATACATTTATTTTTTATAAAATGTGTAAAGAATAATCTAGTGTTTGTAACTCAGAGGTTTGAGGGCTCATCTGGTTTGTGACAATTAAAAGGGGAAATGTAAGTAAAAATAACTGGTGAGGGAAAATTATTTTCTTCTATTCCTTTATCAGCAAAAATAGTTGGTATATCTGCAGTCATTAAATATGCATTAACTTTTTAACATTTTTTTGCTCTACCACCAAGCTACTTCAAAATGTAGGCAAACTGCTATTTAAATAACATGCGCTGAAACTGTTCCCAGCGCTGTTGAAAGTACCACGAAAAAGCTGTTGGAAGATTTTGAAATGCTGAAAGTTTTATTAGTGAGGAGCTAATTTGAGCCACATTAATGTGATGTCTGCTCCTTTTGTTCCCTGCAGTTAAAGCACAGGTAATAAGATGATCGAAGCCTGTTTATTGCAATCACTTAGTCTTAATGACTGTGTTTGTTCATGGTCAGTGATTGAATGTA
This sequence comes from Dicentrarchus labrax, assembly GCF_905237075.1. Lineage (NCBI taxonomy): Eukaryota > Metazoa > Chordata > Actinopteri > Moronidae > Dicentrarchus > Dicentrarchus labrax. Next base: position 12,652,065 of record NW_026136721.1, read on the forward strand.
TCCTTTATTTCATTATGACTCTCCTAAACACCCACAGGACAACAGACCTGCTGATCTACATTTTTCACTTTCCTGCTTTCTTTCTCTGTCTTTGCCCTGCGTCTCACTGCTCCCATACCCCACCTCTATCAGCTCCTCTCTTACCACCTAATGGAAGCCAAAGGGAGATAAAATGATGCCATCATCAAACAGGGTTTAGTCAGCCCATAGCCATGGTACTGTGGGCTGTTTGCTGAGCTGCAACCTCCCACTGACCTAATGTCTCTTTCTCCTTCGTGACTTTCCGCTCTGGAGACCCTCACATATTTGTGCAGACTCACAAGCAAACTAGAACCAATCACTCTTTCTTCTATCCCTGTTCCCTTTGTTCCTTTTGTAATGTTTTCCAGAAACAAAGCACTTGGATCTTTTATGAGAAGGGTGTTTGCCTAATTATAATGAGTACAACACATCTTTATGTCTGCGTGTTGTTTGAATGTAATGAATTCCACTTATTTATATGTCATCTGATGATGTAGATCACTGATGCATATTCCAACCATTAATTTAAAATTGTCAGACTTTGAGGGCACTGATATGTGTGAAAAGGAAAATAAATATACAGATGAAATTAATTATTCTTTTATTAAAGAAGGTAATTTCTTCTTTTTCAGTCACATTTCAACACTGTTGGTGTTTGTGTGAATGCATGTGCACGAGGCTGCTGCAGGTGTGTCAGATGCTGAGGCAGGTGTGACAGTGAAAACTGTTTCCTGACAGAATATCAGAGCTTTTGGTTGGTGTTGACCTTTTCAATTCAAGGTAGCCTCCTGTCTTTATAGGCAGACCCTTTCATTAAGTGTGGCTCTATCAAAAGCAGATCTCGGACAGACTCTCTTGCTCGTTAAAGCAAGAACCTGCTATTTGGTCCAGTTTATGGTGCTTCGTCATATGCACATGAACACCACATGTGATATCTGATAACAGTGCAGCTGCTTATGTGGGAAGACAGGGTTGGACTCTAAGCTTGTAGGATTATTAGAACAGATAAATAAAATGCTCAAAGTCAGGTAAAAAGCACTCAGTTATTTTACTTAAGCTAAAGTAACAATACAATAGTGTAGAAATACTCATAAGTAAAAATGCCCTCAAAGGTCCAGTGTGTAACATTTAGTTGGGTCTATTATCAGAAATGGAATATTATATTCATAGTTGTATTTTCATTAGCGCATAATCACCTGAATATATATATATATATATATATATATATATATATATATATGGAATACAGATCCAGCTTCTTACTAGTTCAACAGCAAGAAGGCATTCAACACAAAGCTCTCACCAACGACTAAAAGCCAGTCTGAGATTCATTCAGCGGCCTTTCTCTCTTCCTATCTTCCTAGCAGTCCAACTAAGCAGTCTAAGTTATCATCTGAATCTGCAAAGTAACTAAGTTATCAAATAAATGTAGCTGAGTATAAAGTACAATATTTACCTCCGAATTGTTGTGGAGTAGAAGAAGCAATAAATCAAAACACTCAAACAAAGGACAAGCACCTCAAAAAAGTACTTAAATACAGTACATGAGTAAGTGACTTTCCACCTCTGGTTGTCATTTACTGTTTGTCTATCTGATCTCACAAGTTGAGTATTTTTGGGGGCTTTTATTGCCTTTATGATAGTGACAGCTGAAGACAGACAGGAAATGGGGGCAGAGAGAGAGGGGATGACTAGCAGCAAAGGGCCACAGGTCGGACTCGAACCCTGGGCCGCTGCAGCAAGGACTCAGCCTTGGTACATGGGTCGCCGGTTCTACCCACTGAGCTAACCAGGCGCCCACAAGTTGAGTTTTAATATTAGCATTCAAGTTTAGGATAACACTCAAGGGATCTAAGAAGTATTTTCTATAAGTATTTTTCTGAGGACACTGAGGCCTCCTGCTCTCATTTTTATGTTTCCTCTAATGTTATCGACCCAATACTGCAAGCTTTTTTTTTACTCCAATGACCATTGTAAGTCACACATATAGCATAATGCAAATGAGGTATCTCAAAGTCTGTGCCATGAACTCTGTGTACACTGTGTATTGTTAAATTACAAATGAAATCTGTGACCCCCAAGGAAGCGTGACTGCAGGAAGCAGCCAGACCTCCTGCCTCAGTCCTGTGTGTCCCCCTTACTCCAGTGTTAGACCAGTTGATAACAACTGTATCTCCACAAGCCTGGGAATCTGGAGGACTCTGAACAAATTAATCTTGTTTAGAAAAGAGTATACAAGGCTCTCCCTGTCTCTAAGGAAAGACACTTAAGACAAATGTCCGCTACAATCTGGCTGCCAGACCCTGCAATACATTTTTATCTGTTTTTAGAGTCAGTGTATCAGATAATAATAAATTGACAGAGGTTTCCCGTCCTCATAGTTTGTCTTTGATCCCGTCAACAGCTTTTTCTGTCACAGCAAATAACAGCAATGGGTAAAATGAATATATAGAACTGCAAGGTAAAATAACACAACACATTTATAGAATATAAAACACTTGGGTTGTTTATATTCCGTCTACTGTGTCTCCAAATTTCCTAATATCCTAATTAAATCCATTCATTTTCAGATGATTAAATTTACTACTGCCTCGGAGTGATTACTGGTTTTTAAACAATGTGTAATTTACGGTTAAATCTTAATTTAAATAACAGTTCTAATAGGATTCCTATTGTCAGGTAAATAATGAAGGGTTTCTGTTTGTTTTCTGTTTTAAAATTGCAATGAAAAATATGTGTTTTGGTCTTTTGTTGAGCAAATGTGAATTGTTGTTGGCACTCACCAACATGTTCATTATTCATCCTCTCGCTCTCTGTCTGTGTGTGTGTGTGTGTGTCTCTCTCTCTCTCTCTCAGTTCAATTCAATTCAGTTTCAGTTGAATGAGATTTATTGACATTAAAGTTCTAAAACAATATTGTCAAGACGAGGGAGTACAATATAATGTCTTTCTGTCTCACTTTCTCCTCTCTTTCTCCCAGTTTAATAAAGTTTAACTGAATTTGGTTCAGTTATTGTGGGGTATTGGCATGAACGTTATACAAATAATTTAGTCAAAGCGACCAGATCAGTAGATCAATAATAAAAAGCTTGCTCTCATTCTGTCTTCTACTAAATTAAATTAGCTTGGCTGGCATGAATATGAATAATATACTTCATACTGCGTGTGTGTGTGTGTGTGTGTGTGTGTGTGTGTGTGTGTGTGTGTGTGTGTGTGTGTGTGTGTGTGTGTGTGTGTGTGTGTGTGGGACAAGTTACAATGTTGGATGCAACCCATAAATATCTAGTAATATGGGCACCATGGACCAGTGTGTGACATTTAGGAGGATCTATTGGCAAATATGGAATCTAACCTACATTGGTATCTTTTCATTAATGTATAATCACCTGAATATAGGAATTGTTGTGTGTTCATTGCATTAGAATGAGAATAACCCGCCAGTTTTCAACAGTAGCCCAGAACGGACAAACAAAAACTGGCTCTAAATAGGACTGTTTGTGTTTTTTGCGTGTTTCACAGCCACTGTAGTTTTTCCTGCACACTTGAGGTGTAAAGTGAAGGTAAAGCGAATGAATTGCACTTTGTAACTACACCACCGATGCCTCTAAATCCTACACACTGGTCCTTTAAATATCATTGCATCTATAATCTGATAAGGTTGAAGGCAGGAATTAGTATCACATGATCCATGATTACCTTTGTTTTTAACTCTTAATTAAGAGAAACAGAGAAAAATAGACTAAAACATAAATTCAATACATTACAGAGATCACCTTCAATAAAACTATTTATGCATGTATAACATATGTAAAATAAATAGTATAATAATAATAATAATAATAATAAATAATAATAATAATAAATAATAATAATAATAATAAAAACGAATAAATAACATAAGACAGGCTTGTGCAGGCTTTACATACAAAAGTAATCTTCAAAACATTATTTAAATAATAAATAAAAATAAACTGGTTCAAATTATTCCACTTTTCTTGGTGGTTACAGTCTTTAAAAATATATAAAAATACCAGTTACCAAAACCAAACAGACTCCCACACTTATCAAAGAAAACCCCTCTGCTGTATAAGGGGAAGCCCATCATAGCACCGTACATGAGGATGAGAGCCGCATCCAGGCCTGTAAAACGCGTGGAGCCTTTCTATTTGCTCAGAGTCTTTGCAGCCTTCGTTGCCAGGTAACCGCGCAGAGCGGCATTTCAGGAATTGTAGTTCACAAAAGGTCGTATCCGCTTTACTAATAACACACGGGCTGAGACAAGAAACTACATATCCCATGTTTGCATGTTTTAAGGAAGTGCCCTCCCATTTTAAGCACATGACTTGTGGTACTCCAGTGAGCAACAACAACAGAAACATTTGTGGTGTTGTACGGCTAATTTTTTGCCTAGCTAGCATTCTTTCGGCGCTTTTTCTGCCGTCGGTTGGGTAACATTATATTTAAAATGAAGCTTCAGTGTTTAGTCGTTGCTTTGTGCTTCGGCGCCGGTGTAATGGCGGGGAAATACTCCCGTGAAGTGAACGAGCACAAGCTGAGCGGCAGTGATGGGCAGACGGTGGAGTTCAGGATAGCCAAGCTGAACCAGGTGTGGGAGAAAGCTGAGAGGGTACGTATTTAAGACAAAGTGTAATATTTACGTTTGAAGCTGTAGCAGACAGCAGCACACTGACACACACTGTATTAGTTTAACTACTGCAGTTTCCTCTCTACATTAATGTCTGAATATTCAGGAGCCTATGTGAAAATACAGTCTTAACTTACACTGTTTTAGTAGAAAGGCTGGAGATGATGAACTCATATCTACACATGCAGGGGTTCAAGCATAGTTTAGTTAGTCTTTGTTCATTCATCGTAAAGGACATGAGGGATTTCCAACACAGAAGCTGTGGGACCAAGCTTGTTACTGGAGGGTTGTTGGTAAAGTGTGTGTGTGTGTGTGTGTGTGTGTGTGTGTGTGTGTGTGTGTGTGTGTATCTGGGAAGACAGTGTGTAATTCTACTGACTATAGTACTCTAACTAATGTTATAATAATTATACACAACTTCAAAAAGAAACATTAATCATAATGCAGTTGCTCAGTCAGACCATTTTCAACTTTACTTTAAAGGACCAGTGTGTGAGATTTAGTGGCATCTACTGGTGTAGTTGCAGATTTTAACCAGCTGAATACCGCTCGCCTTTCAAGCATGTAGGCGAAAATACTGTGATTGCAAAACTCCTAAAACGCAAAAGACCCTATCTGGAGCCAGTGTCTGAGGAAGAGGACACGCTCCCTCTGTAGATAAAAACCGATCATTCTAGGGTAACAAAAACACAATAATTCTTATTTTTAGATGATTATGCACTACTGGAAACCCATGAATATTATATTCCGTTTCTGCCAATAGATCCTCCTAAATGTTACACTCATATTACACATATGTCTATCAAAACGAACTAAGTCGCACTACTCTTCTCCAGTATGCCATGCTTTATTCACCCAGTGTTTCTGTCTATCGTGCCTTCATCCGAGTGGTGTTAACTGAAGTTATTGACTGCTCAGTTAGAGCTGACTGTCCATGGTGATCTGCCCTATTTTCAGACCAATGCAGACTATAATCTCGAAATCAGCCAACATGGTCAAATGGGGATTAGACCTAAATAAAAGTATTGCTAGAAACTGAGATATACTTTGATCAAATAACCTATAATTATCAATACAAACATAATTTGCCACTCCCATACAGTGTATTTGCTCTGTTTCTGTTTCAATCTCATTTTGCTGTCTGACTCTCTTACCCTTCTCTGACCTCAAATGTTCTTCCTGCTTCGGTCTGACTAATGTCATCTTGGCTATTGTTTGGGTTATGATAGATGCAGTTGTCCCCAGTGCGGCATTCCGAGCTGCACAGTGACCTGAAGATTCAGGAGAAAGATGAGCTGCAGTGGAAGAAGATGAAGGTGGAGGGGCTGGATGAAAATGGGGAGAAAGAGGCTCAGCTGCGACGTAACTTCAATGGTGAGACAGTCTCTGCCCGCTGCTGCAGTCAGGGGTAGTTTGAACCACTTCTTCCTGAATTCACTATAGAGTCACTTTGCACTAAATATTCAGTCCCTGACCTTGGCAATGACAATCTGTGCTGAAATTCTTAGGATTTTGGCAAGTAGTTTTAGTAGTAGTAGCTTGAAATGTTGGCTTGAATTATGTCAACAGAAATACCTATTGGTCTAAAAAATGGCCTCAAATATCAAGCAGTTCCAAAGCTGAAGAATTCCTAGAATATCCTGAAACTTGATTTGTTTCTGTGTTTCACCAACAGAATGTTACAAAATGGAAACTTTTAGTGTTTTTGTTCATAAATGGTACTTCAGGTGGTTTACATGGATATAGCTAATTTACATAGGTAAATAAAGTTGAAAAAAAAAAACATTGGTCAGGTCTAATTTTTAGGAATCAAAATCTGTGTTGCCAATGAGATAGTGATGCTGATGTTTCCCTTATACAGGGGGTTTTAATAACCTTGTGTCTTGCATATTGTATTCAGAGACTTCAGTCTGTCTCTGGGCAAATGGCACCTTCCTGACAGATTAAAGGTTAATACACTATAGATTCTGTCAAGTGTGAACATTAGCGTTGTCATTTAAAGCCAGTGCTTTAAAGAGATCATTTGAGACAGCCGGTTGAATTTTACTTTAGTCAAAGAATACAGTATTTTTCATCCAAATAATAGAGAAAGAGGTTATAGCTAATAATGGAGCAAGAACATGTCAGAGCTTATGTCATAAGATATTTTATGATAAAGGGGGAGTAATGCTGGAACCATTTGGGATTACATACTTGAAATACTAACACCAAAGGAATAGATTGCTCTGCGTCTTAGTTGTAATAAACTCTGCCCTTTGGCTGGTAGAATGACTAATGTGTTACTTTCCCCTGCATCAGCCAAGTCTCAGAAGAAATATAATTCCTCATATCTCTCAAGGTTAGACAGTCACTAACAAAATCTCCATTTGAAATTAAGACTGTAGCTGTATACATAGCACTAAAATCATTCAAGTCATTAATCAGAAGGTAGGCTGCGAAAGGTATGTTTGTATATGAAACACTGGCAAAAAATATTTATATCATTATGGACTTCATGGTCATGAGAAGAATAAAACATCCCATGATTCTTTGCACCTATTGATCCTGTAGAAAGCAGTCAGGGCTCATTTAGTAAACATTATGTTTGCAATGAATGCTAAAATATGTTTAGATTTTTTGCAAAGCAGCTCTAATTAGTGTCGTTTACACATGGATGTGAGAGTATGTATGTTGCATTCTTGATACTAAATTGCATGCACCAATTGCATGTGGCATTTAGTATGTACTTGGACTGTGAAGAATGCATTTGTGATTCAGACACAGCTTCTGTCCCTGCTGTTTGTTCTAAGACAGTAAAAGGACTGGCACATTTTGACAATCAAATGCTAGAATCCAGTCCTAATTAAATCTGGAGCTGGTGTATAATGACGATGTGTGAAGGGATCTTTGCCTCAGTACCTGCAGGCAGTGACCCAGCCCTGTACCCTGGTCTGTTTAGCATTCTGCCACTAGCAGCCAATGGACACTTTCCTGGGGCTGCAGTCGAACCCGCTCTGGACTCCTCTACTTCCTCATTCCCCGGTGGTGGAGTGACCTTCCAGCTCCAGGCAGAGGGGCAGAGTCACTCTCTGCTCCTTTTGTAGGCTAAATATAAATCTTCAAGGAGGACCTCAAGTCACCTTTTCCCCAATGAATCAAGTCGTCTCCTTGAGTCAGTCTCAAAAATGATTTTGTCTCTCTCCTTGTTCTTTTCATAGCACCTTTCCTTGATACTCTCAGGTTGATATGCCTTGAGACATAACCTGACACCTTGCTTGTTGTTGATCTAGGAACATAAGCTTGTTTTATTGTTTGCACTCATTGTAGATCCCTTGGGTCAAGAACCTCAGCTGAACCCATAAAATGTGAAGTATACGAGCTCTGCAGTGCCGCAGAGAAGTTCTTCCATCCTGTTTATGAGGATTTTAAACTAGCCCTCTGCATGTAGACACACTCCTAATGAAGTATCAGTAGTTAATAAGTGACACTGATGTGTTACCAACAGGTTGAGATGTTGCTGAATCAGTTCCTGCAATAACAGTTTACTAGAGCAGAATAATGAGGGCAGAGCAAAAGCAAAGTCCAACTTTAAATTATTATGTAGTCATCTGAAATGTTTACTAAACCTCTAAAATATATATATATATATATATATATATATATATTGTTCTGCTCAGTATGTTTTGTACATAACTTAAACTAATGAGCCACAGAAATGGCAACATCATTTTGTCTTCTTTTGTTGTTCTTGTGTGTTCAGGTCTCCTGCCATGCTTTGGGTTGAGTAAAGTGTTAAGTGTCTGAGTGGGAGGGTAAATGAGTATTTTTCCTCCACTCTCAGTCTCACCTTTTAAAAAGTTTTTGGGTTAGGAGCAGCACGACAAAAAGCCCATGGATTTCACCCACTGTGTGCTACTTATGTAAAACGTGAAGTTAGTTTGTTTTGATGAGCTCTTGTCAGATTCCCAGACTGTAAACCTTGTTTGTGGGCCTGCTCAGTTTTAATTCATTCAAAGATGCTTCTCCCTTTGCTGTTCCTCTTAAAATGTGCGGTAGCTTTGGAATTAATGAGTTGCTGTCAAGGGTTGTGGGCCTCTGGGAAATTTCTGATGTGAAATGTCTTGTTTAAATGATGAATATATTTGTGTCTTAGTCACTTTAGATTTTCTTGTGCATCAAACAGCTTCCTCTCATGACAGCCTCAGTTGTTAGTCCTTACAGGTTCATGTCAGGATCATTTATTGGAGCATTAGTAAATAGTCTGTGTGTTATATTGTGCAGTCATCCTGGCCAAGTATGGAATGGATGGGAAAAGAGACACTCGACCACTGGAGAGCAACCACCTGAAGGACCATGACACCAAAGAGGGAGACATATTTGATGATCCCAGGCTGGACAAACTCTGGAACAAGGTGTGTATGTGTGCAAAGGAGGAGGAGGAGGAGGAGGAGGAAGAAAAATATTTAAGTATATTTTCAAATTGGTTCCTCGATTATATGCCTTCTTTTTTTGTAGTGTCAGAAGTATTAGTGCTCCCAGTTGCAGCTGGCACCTGTTACATAAAATAAAGGCATGAACCTAAAAATCAGCTAAAAAAGAATTGTCACCCAATATCACTTAAAAGATCAGGTGCATCAAATGTTTTACAAAGTTAAAAGCTTTTTTAGGTTACAGTTGCAGAGTTCTCGCAATAATCCTTGAATGCAGCTTTTACATTTGACACAGTAATTGCACTCTTAAAAACCCATTATTTTCAAAAGCTTAAGCTTGGGCAACTTTGTTTGGAACTTTGACAATAAGGAAGCAGTTAGGTAGAGAAAGAAAGTACAGCAAAGTTTTACCTTTTTTTTTTTTACTGAAAAGAAACTTGAAGAAAAAAGAATCAATGAAAATGTGCAATGACAATTATATGTAAAATTTTTATCTAGTGGGTGGTTATTGTGCAAAATATTCAATTTATTCGGTGTAAAATGGGTCTATTCTTTTGTTTTGACAGCCCATTGAGTTTATTGATTTTCAGATGTTTATATTATAGGCATTACCACTTAGACCTTCTCAAACATGAAGTCACTGATCCTTTTTGGACCACCACTACCTTTCTCAATCTAAAATGTGTCTGTACATCACCTGCTGCTTTTGAGACTAACTTATAATTTCTTGCTGTCCAATGACTGTTCCCCCACCAGGCCAAGAGCTCAGGGAAGTTCTCCAATGAGGAGTTGCTGAGCCTGAAGAGGGAGTTCCAGCATCACAAGGACAAGATCCATGAGTACAACATCCTCATGGATACCGTCAGCAGGACTGAGGGTGAGCTGCATGAATCACAGCCTTTGCTCTGCTGCAAAGCAGAGGTGTCACACAGGCTTAGTTTTATTGGTGTTTTCTGAGGCCAAGTTTATGAGCCTTTAAGCCCTGTTTCCCCCCCCCTATATATCAGGCCTGTTTCAAAAGCAAATGAATAAAAAGTATTGCACATCGTCACCCTCTTTTGCCCTAATTTGACTGGTACCATCTCTGCTGTTGCTTAAGTCAGTCATCCATCAAAAATCAGCACCATGTCTGAAGAGCTCTCTCTCCGTTAGTAGACTTGTGGTCATGTAACGTAGGTGGCCGGTATCAGACTGCACGTGTTGCCACCCACCGCTCTGTGCTCTATCAGGGCCTGTCACATCACATCAAGCTGTGAGTTTTAAGCCGAGCTGACACACACACAGCTGAGCTGTGTTTCAGATAGATGTGGGGACGACAGGCACGTCTCCTTCGGATGCGACTGACACTACACAGCTGTTTTCTGCCAGAACTTTTCTGCCGAGCAAGCCGGAGGTGTTTTTCTGCTTGTCTGATGCATTTAAATATTGAGCCAATCACATGTTGCCTTGAGGGGTGTCTCCATGCACCTCTACAACACCACCGCTGCCATCCACTGCCTGTCAGGGTTCCGTAGTCCTTATTCCATCTTAGCTTTGCCTTTTTTCTTTTGATCCAAATGTCAACGATTATCACTGAGTCCGTGTGGCGCTGTTCTGTTGGCCTTTGTCCGCTTTTTACCTCCTCACCTTTTTCTAGGGTGAGACAGAAAGTTATTTCATATTAACCGGTAAGATTAAGCTCGTAGGCTACTCTAAGGTTCTTATGAAAAATTAAATGTGATGTATCAAGAAAAAGCCAGTCTTGTCATAAAAATGTTTTATAGTTAGTACTAAATTCTACTTATTAAATTATGTGTTTCTTTACCTCTTTTATTGCTTTAATATCTTTCTGCCTCTTTCTTCTCTCTATTCCTCATGGTTTCATCCCTCCTTCATTTCCTCTACTCTCCTCTGCCCCCGCTCCCATCTAATCCACCCACCCAACCCCGTCGGCTTTTGACTCCTGCCCCATCACCTCCTCACCTCCTCTGATTTCCCTCCGTCTGTTCGCCTCAACAGAAATACACAAAAATGTGATCTCTCCCCTGGAGGGCGACGCCAAAGAGCACGTGCTGCACCAGAAGCACACGGACCTGAAGCAGAAAATGAGAGACCTCAACCAGGGCTTCGAGCGCCTCCGTAAGCTCAGCCACGAGGGCTTCACTGAAGACAGCGGTGAGAGAGAGAGAAATCTCACACACACACACACACACACACACACACACACACACACACACACACACACACACACACACACACACACAGCTTGTCTCTGTCTCCATCTCAGCCTCAGTCCACACTTATCTCATCAGCTTAATCACTGGGATTTGTGATCATAATAACACACTCACTCTGTCATATCACTGTTGATGAGTGTTGATATGCTGGTGGCTTAACTCAAGTGTTTAGTGCTTTTCGTTTCAAATTGAATATATCTCTAAAATGGAAAGGATGTGAAAAAGGTTATTTAAAGAAGCCCACACTGCTGCATCCATCTAGTAAACAAGCTATTCCTTGTTCTATTTAACTCGGGAAAACATTCACCACTCTCTCATGATTACATTTTCTTATAGTTGGTAGTCTTGTCTCATATTCTCTGCTGCTTTTGGTAGCGTGTACTGCAGAGTTTGCGTGGGGTCTCGGTTGTGCAGGTTTCAGCGGAGGTCTGTCTGGGAGTTTAGATGAAGATGATGTTCCTGCTGCTTATCATACCGACTCCTTTACTTCCTCTCTCCTCATTCCCCTCCAGCTTGTTTCTCTCTCAACCACTTGTTCTCATCCTCCCCTCACTTCCTTTCTCCTCTTGCACAAAACAGTCTTAATCTCCTCCTCCCTGTTTTCTCCATCTGGCTTTCTTATACGTCGTTTTTTTTTTTTTTGTAGTACTTTTAGAGTTGCGAAAGTGAAGAGAAATCTGTTACAGCGCCTCAAGCTGAGATGTAAATGCAAGCAATTGTCTTCTTTCATATTGTGTGCCTACACCAAATGATTGAGTAACTAGGGTAGCTCATTGTATCTTATAAAACATCTGCTCCTCTTGTGCGTATTGGTGAGGCTCCAAACTGTCTCCTTGGACTGTTCTCCCTTCATCTTCCTCTCCGTCGGTTCTTCCTCCGTAGAGTTTCGTGAGCCCCGTGTGATTGAACTGTGGGAGGCTGCCAAAAGAGCCAACCTCAGCGAAGATGAGCTGGACTCTCTCAAGGTAGGTCTTGTGACAGTTTTTTTTTTTTTTTTGGATACTTTTGCTTTCACCAATTTGTTTCTCGATAATACTTATTGTCTTATTGCAGCCGCACTCTTAGAATACAATTATTGGAGACTTTTTGCTCTTTTTGGCTTACAATGCTTGTGTATAGTAAGCCATAAAGCCTGGAGTGCACTTGATGAGGATCACATTTTATGCATTACACATTTGAAATGCAAAAGTATTCCACTCTCCTATCTCTCATTGTGCTCCTTTCACCCTTTGTCCCATGAGCAGAGAATAACAATGAAGAACTCAATTTTTTTAAAGATTTCTAGCTTCAAGATCAGATGTATCACAGGGAAACATTCAGCTAGACTTTTCTATAACATTTCCTCCTCCCTTGTCACTACTTGAGATGCATATCCCCCTGCGCAACTGTGCATGTTATTGAAGGTGAACTGAGCTTACTCCCCTCTGTGTTTGCTGCCCTCCTTTCCTTGATCACTTAGGAGGAGCTGCGTCACTTTGAGACCAAGGTGGAGAAGCACAGCCATTACCAGGAGCAGCTGGAGCTTTCCCACCACAAGCTGCGACATGTGGAGGCTTTAGGAGACAAAGAGCACATCAAGAAGAACCAGGAAAAGTACAACACACTCGCTGAGAAGACCAGGGAGATGGGCTACAAGGTAAGAAGGGTTAAAAGGGTTTCGTGTTAGCCCTTTCCATCAAACACCACAAATCTACTGTCCAATAGCCGAGTAAGAACCAATAATGGTGCGAAATGGGCAAGAGATAAAACATTGCTATAGTGCTGAGAAAATGCAGTAAAGAAATAGGGGGCAAAGGTTAACAACGCCCTGATAGTGTTCCTGTCGTAGAAGAGTCTCTCGTAATAAACAAAAGGCTGTTGGAAAGAAATGGTTCTGCTCAAATCTTGTACAATGAACATTTGTGCTAATCCTGTTATTCTCTGTTGATATTCCCACATATCATTGTGCTCATCAGAAAAAAATATGCTTATATCCATATGTAGTCAAAAGGACTAGGATAATGGCATGTTAATTAGAGATCAATCTTAAGCTTTTGTTTTGCAGCCAATGGGAAGTCCAGAATTAGTTTTCGAAGCTTGATTTTCAAACATGCTCAACTTGACAATTTATTATTTATGAGTTAATGTTTGAACTTTTTCAAAGTACATTCTGATTGATGTGTCACATTTTATTCATCTTTAAGATGGGGATGTTAAAATATAGCATCCAAAATTAAATAAAATACCACAATGTATTAACATATATGATCAATCATATATAACAAACATTACAAACACAGTATAAATAAAATAGTACATAAACATCACATATATGTCTTTCATTGTCTGATTTCAGATGAAGAAACATATGCAAGACTTGTCCAACAAGATCTCTCAGCAGGGACTTGAGCACAATGAGCTCTGAGAGGCTCGGATCATCGTGTCATTGAAGGTTGAATGAACTAAAATAATTCCCTCCCCCCCCCCCACACACACACACACACACACACACACACACACACACACACACACACACATAACATACGTTACATTCCCCCATTCCCCTTCAACTACTGTAAAAAAAAAAAAAAATCAATGTTTTCTACTTTTCTAGTGTTACTAGTTGTTTAGAAATGAAAATGAATGAGTTGTAGGTTTTTGTACATATTATACAAATAAGAGATTTCTTATAAATCAGGTGGACTTATTGTGATGACTTACTGGTCAGATTATCAGTCACGGTACAGATCAAATAAAGGTGGAATAATTTTTAGTCTGGTTCTCTGCAGCAACACTTATTTGTACAACCAATGACAGTGTAGAAGAAATGTCTGGGTGAGAATGTGCTCCGAGAAAGTCAACTTTTGTGTGGGTGGCTGAGGAGCTGAGTTACTCTTGATGTAGATGAGCAAATGATGTAGTTTAGCTGCTAAGGGATGGTTCAGGTCCTGGGAAACAGCCAACCGCCTGCATGAGAACTTCATCCCGTGGGAATATTGGCACATTGGTGGCCAGACAATTTGTCCACACCCGTCTGTCATTAGCTGTGCAAGTAATAAATGCTGCATCAGATAAGCTGTTACTACTGGAGTAACCCGTAGCTTGGTTTGCTGAAATATTGCAATGTTACTGCTTTTGTCTAATCAATATAAAATGAAGAATGCTTTGCAGATTCAGGTTAGAAGCACTGAAACTTAAAATGTAACAGCAACCTTTAATATTCAATAAGATACAGGTGGCAACAACATACAAACAGTAATATTTTAAAAATATAGTTGAATATCATTCATATTGTTTTGGCATAAATAAAAGCAGTTACTATTTACAAGTCCTAGAGAACATACCCCTTTGCCACTGCAGTCCCTGTAGCGGCATTAACAAACCATTCTTAGTCAAATTTGAAGTTTTTCTAACTCATCCTCACGTTGTGTTTTTTTCTCATCATCTTCTCGTCAGACACAGTGGTGGGGAACCGCCACCATAAAAATAAATTGGCATCAAATATTGGACAATTTGTTCTGATGATATCAAGAGGGAGATGAGAAATGGGAACACACACTGTGCTTTTCCATTCATCAATTCCTGCCCTCTCACAGAGCAGAAGCAGAGACATTGATTACTGTGATGAATAATGTTACTGGCTGGCTGATTACCCAGTCATGTCCTGCTTGGGCCGCATGGGTCTGGATTAATGTAGTTTGCTCCTGAGATATAACTCTAAGCTGCTTATTTCAATCGAATGCTTTTAAGCTCTGATGTGGAATGATAGCCAAGCAAGCTGGGACTCTTAACAGTGTCAGTGTGATGAGGGGGGCTTGATTTCATTGTGTGATCATTTTCTGCTTCAATCCTGTGATAGATCATTTCAATATAAACAGTGGCAGTGTGCGACCTCTTGATAAGAGAGGTAACAACAGATAGAGCCACACCACAGTCTGAAGAAAGTAGATCTAAATTCCAGCTTAACAAAGTACAACTTGATGCCAAGCAATGTTGCTGTCTATCTTTGTCTCTATAATATCAGTGGTAAACATTAGTCTTTGGTGACATTCACTCATAATTAAGGACATTTATACCAATGCTCAACGGTCATCCTGAGAGAATCTTCCTCCAACCTCAGCCGACATAAGTGCCATGCAGCCAAAAAAAAGTAACAATTCTGGGTTAAAGGTCATCAAGAGAAATGCAGGAAAGCACTAATTTAAGTACAAGTATATGAGAAGATACAACAGAACACAAAACACATCCAAGATGGCAGCTGCATAAGAGATTTCCCAGACATTTCCTGTTTTTTGTATTTTTTAGTGGAATGGATTGTTGGTGGGAAACTGCTGTACACTGGCACAACTGTGGGTGTGTTTAAGTGCAACGATGATTGCTATGATGAACAACTGCAATTGATGGAGAGAATGAGCAATGAAAACTAGTTTGAAGTGGCAACGAGTTGGGCGTTGCAGAGTCAGTTTGGTGGCCCTCGTCGCCTGCTCTCCAGTTGAGTCAGTCTGTCCTCCCTGCCCTGAACATGCTCCGCCCCCACTCTCTGAGCTGTTTCCATGGCAGTGATGTCGAGGTGGGCGTACCTGATGGAGCCCTCTTCTGGTCGAGAAATCGGTGGTAGAGGAGGAGGAGAAAAGAGAAAATGTTGTTTCTGCTTTGTATTCTTTAACTTAAAATTGTCACATACAGGAAATACATACAGTGTCATTACCTAAAGTGCATTGTTCAGTTACTTTGTACTTTGTATTAACTGAAACATAGATCTCTTTTATCAAAAATGCATACATTTATTTGAAGATGTTCTATTTAATTTGCCAATTCACACCTAAGAACTTTAACACATTTGGACTGTTATGTCACTGTTATAATGTGATTGTACCGCATAAATTCGCCTCTGAACTAGCACTTAAAATAAAATGCATATGTTTGTTTTACGCAAATAAATTGTTTTCCCATTCATTCAGTGTACTGATCTGTCCCTCTTTGATTTGAACAGCAGAGAAAACATTTACAGACACTTTTTCAAATACAGCCGATAGATAGAGAGAGGCAGAGGTAAGCAGGAAAATAAGCAGCAATAGCAGAATTCTCTCAACCAAACAAAATGTAAAAGAGAAGTACTTTTGTTTGTCTGTCATAATATTAACAATGTCATCTATTGTTTTGGTTGTACATTTGTAAGAATCAGTACAGGTACTTTATGGGTAGCAGAGACATGGGATGCAAAAGCTGCCATTCCAACAGAAGCCAGACAGAAAAGAAACCAGCAATAGGAAAAGACAGAGATCTAAAACAGCCATTTCAGGCTTGGTGTCCTTACTGGGTCTGCAGAGCTGCAAAGTGTTACCTCTGACAGCACTGCACCGACTGGAGACTGGAGCTGATCTGGGCTCCTGCAGGTCCAGCTCCGTGTAGAGGAGCTCTCTGTTAGTTTTAGCTGGCAGGGGGCTAATGGGGATGTTAACATAATTACCAGTGCTGTCACTATGGAGCCCAGTGTCCAGGGACACAGACGGAGGAGATTCATGGGCAGGCTGGAACATACCTGAGGAAAAAATCTGATCTTTAACCGGTTGAACATTTGATCCCAGACCAGCGGGATAAAGTGTCAGTGGAAAAACACCAAAAGACAAATGGGTTTTATCTGGAATACTTCACATCCACAATTCACTTGTCAAAAATGTTCTTACCACAGGCTGATGTTGGCCTATGCTTGTTCAGTCCGACCGGCAGGGGTGGAGGTACAGAGGGTGGCAGAGAGGGCAGCAACCTCTTCAGACCTGCCAGTTTATCACCAACATGCCCAATGAAATCATATTCTTCGCTCACACACACAGGACGATCTGAAAAACATATTTTGAGCCCAATAAAGTTTACGTAAGTATAAGTAATACAAATTCAATAAAATTCAATTAAAAATAAAATAAAGTATGAGTATAAGTAGCATCAGCAGAATATGATAAAAGTAGTTTAATTGATGCAATGCATCATATTTTATAAACTGTATTTAAAAAACTATTTTTTGGCCTTTTCATGGCTTTATTGGATAGGACAGCTGATGATTGACAGGAAAGGGTGGGTAGAGAGACGGGATGACACGCAGCAAACGGCTGCAGGTCAGATTCGAACCCAGGCCGCTGCAGCAACTCCGTATATGGGTCGCCACCTCTACCGACTGAGCTAACTGGGCACCCTAAGTGTAATTAAAATTTTAATGCGAAAGAAACTGGTAAATGTCAAATAACTGTAGTGGAGAGAAATGTACAATATTTACTTCTGAAATGTATGGAATAGTAGTATATTGTGGCATAAAATGGAACTATTGAGTAAGACCTAGGCACACGAATTGCACTCCCAAACACACCTTGTGTGTCTGCAGAAGGTGACAGGCCTGACGGTGAGTTGGCAACCTAGAAAATAAAAAAACATTATTTCAAATATTTTTATCTTCATTATAGCTAAAACACAGGCAGTTTATTTACACTGCACCAGTTTAGGTAATACGCTTGTTTGATGTTCTTGTCATGTTTGATTTAAAGTGATACTATTCAACTGCTAATTACAGGATAAAGCCACATTGAATTGCCTTCATTTCCCAAGATTCTCTTGGAGTTAGTTGCTCTTAATAGACATCATCATTTTCATCTGTGACATGTTTGAATGTAATGCAACAGCAGTAGAAGTTTAAAGGTAAAATAAAATAAGCAAATTTACTCATTAATGTCAGTTACACAGCATCTAACTGAAGTTTGCTAACATTACTGACCATAGCAGACCAATATAGGCTCTGAGTGAATTGAAATGCAAGGGTGTGGCTTTATTGTTTATGAATTCAACTTTTCATTTCTAAGAGGAAAGAGTGTGTTGTTTCTTTTACCAAATGTTACATAGTCTTGCTTTACGCACACAGAGCTCTTTTATGGCTCCATAAAGACACAGAACTAAAATAGGTGGGTAAAATCTGACCTGAGTCGTTAAGCATCTGTTCCTCGCTGACTGCCACTGCTCTGGTGTAATGTAGTTGTCATGACCGCACTGTGTGGGGAGACAAGAGAAGTTGGACATGTCTTAAGCAGCTGTGGACAGAAAGGCTTTGAAAAGGACTGATTAGGAGAAAGAAGGAAAGGGGGAGAGAGTGAGGGCACAAGGTGAAGAAAAAAAGGTGATACAGTGCTGTGAGGACAGAGCTGACATCTTTAGGAGGTGGCAGATGGGGGACAAAAGGGTGGCTGGCTCAGAAGACATCTCTGACAGTGTGTCCCAATTTACCAGTTTCATCTGCTCCACAGCAGCTAATAACTAGCAGCAGATTCAAGCTTCAGGAATATTATCTGTCATACGGTTTGTTTCAAAAGGACTTAATACAACTTGTGGAATCAAGCATTGTCTCATTACCCGACATGAAGGATGTGTAGTTTTTGTCACATTGAACCACTGACGCCTCAGAGTCAAGGAATGATGAGCAAAGAAAACTCATTGGTGTTTCATACAACAGGATTCTCCTGCGAGGGTTTCTGTCGGTTTCATCACTGTTCATTAACTTACTTGGTCCCCTTTTGCTCTCCAGCATAGACATGATGTATAATGAACACACACACTCCTACACAAGCTGTCAGAAATCACAAGACATGCTGTTTTCTCTCCTGCTCTGATGATTATTTGCTCGCTACAAGGAGAAAGTGCCTTTCACAACCCATCAGAAAATTAATTAGACAATGTGGAGTGTCTTCCAAAGGCTTTTGAGGTTTTGGACAAAAGTATCAAAGGGAAAACAACAGGCTCTGGACAGGTTTGTGATGGACACACACCTAATTTTTTACAACTAGTGTTCTTCTGTATTAGCGGTTTAGTGCCTCAGCAGGTGGCACTGTCACCTCACAGCGAGGGGATTTGATTCACGGTCACTTCTGTCTGGTGTTTGAATCTTCTCACCCATGTTTCTACGCCCTGTGGTTTTCAGACCAAAGACATGCAAAGTCACTTGGACTGGAGACGAAAGTGCCCATATGGAAGGTGCCGAGGAGGCGTGCTGTGATTGCATGACACACTGCAGTACAGAATGACCTGATGTATGGTCTTAAAAAGCTAGTTTAACAAATGGCTAAAAGAAGGTTTGTTCTTTCAGTGCTCCAGTGTGGTGAGTCCCATATCTTCGTATATTTTATGCAGAAATTATTATGTTTAGTTGTTTTTCTGCCCCTGTGGCAAGCCTTGCTCAGCATTGTGCAGTGTTTTCAGCCTCTTTATGAGCCTTTAAGCCACTGACGACCGTAAATCACAGTTACAAAGGCAGCCACCCGAGTGAGTCATTAGTTTGAATAGCAAGTACCAGTGTGTATGTGAAAAGTCAAGATAATTGCTGCTTAAACTGCTGGTGCATCAGTCGCAAACACTGCACAATTACGTAATACAGCCAAAAGTTAAGACTTGCAAAATCTAAACAGGAAAACTGCATTAGAGAAGTAGACCCTCATTAAGACTGACTAAAAGACACTTAATGGGCACTTTACTGAACAACACTCTATGGCCTCAAAAATGACCAAGTTGAATCAACATCTCATTTAGTATAAACTAAAAGGACGATCATTGCAAGCTTGAGCAAATTGGCACCAGCAACTTAGGCATTTCACATCTTAGGCTCTGTTAAGTCTAAAAGTAGGCTTTGATAGGTGGAGTTCACTGATGTGTTTGAGGGCTGTAGTACTAGGTCCTGCACTTTGTTCCTGGTGTTTCCTTTCCATTCATTATGGATTGAATTCCATTATGTATTAGTGTATTAGTTTATCTTCAGGTTTTAGAAAATGGCCTCAAAGGTCTCAACAACTATTGTATGGATTGCCATGAAAATTGGTACATATTTGATATATGTGGTGCCCGGTGAATGAATCCTATTGACAATTATGATACCTACATCTACCAACTAATTTAGGTAACACATTTGTCTAGAAAAACTTGTTGTGTTATACTGTATCTGTGGAGCTTACTATGGAGCTTCCTCATGTTCCTAACATGAGAACTACAGTTGTAAACTCCATGTAAATGTAAAACTACCTGACGAGGTACAGGCTTTCTCTATGTAATGTCATTATAAGCTTTTTTTGCCCTCATGACGGTGTAGTGACCTAAAGTTTTACTGTATTATTAAATAATTGTAGCTAAGACTGGTGGACCTAAATGTGCAGAGCCTCTTATCTCCATGTTAAAAATTTGACCAGGATCAAACAGATGTAGCCAGCAGCGCCCCAAAATGCACGCTTGTGTACTAAGGCGTATAGACACACAATGACTCCATGCAATTGCTAACCTGCAGCCTTTGATCAGAACCACGGACAGCAGACAAAGTGCCAGATCTATCAACGCAGTAACAGCCTGCCCTGGACTCAAACCACCACTGTCTCCAACTATCAAATAACCTAACAGGCTTTAGCCAGCCTAAAGTAACAAATTAACAAACAGTAGCTTACACAGTATGTCAATAACCACAGAACAAATAATGATCAAGAAAAGCACAGCAACTCATTATAGGCCTACACAGTATAAATGAATGGATGCCATCTGATCACACAATTACATGCATTGCATAAACAATTAATTAATCATCATTCATCATCAATGGCACTGCGGCCAAATGTTACCACAGACACAGATTCCAGTAAGTGCGCATTTTCTAACATTTGAGAGGTAATTTATTAACGGCAAAGTCATTAACGACACTGCTCAAGTCATAATGCTGTTCTGTACTGAGAGTATAGCCAATTCACTGAGTCTTACTACTAGTTCCTGTTGAACGCGGTATGTGAAGGCAGGAAAGGGCCCATCCTTAGAATCAGCTGGGCCCCGGTGCAGTGCACCAGCTGCACCGCCGGTGCTTATGCCGCTGACTCTAGCATACTAGAACCACATAGTGCCACAGAACCCCAGGAGATAAATATATCGCTGTAGAAATACATGAGCCAGATCAAAATCAGAGCAAATCAAGATGCAGACACTTTCTTATATCAGTCTACAGCAGTTGTCCAACTGAGGCGCCTTGAGTGTCATACAGCTAAACATCTGTGACTGCAGGTGGCGACTTGGTAACCTCAGTGATATTATTGATACTCACCATGCCTCTTTCCTCATCCCTCAACATCCAAACCACAATTCTACAGAGGAGCTCATCCTAGCTTATTAGCACAAGGGATAGTTACATAAGATCCCATTTATGAGCACAAGAATAAAAAATACCACTGTGGGATTAATAAATGCAGGCAGAAACATTAAGGAGAGATTACCATCTGCTGGAGCGAATCCAAGAGCTGGAGTAAGTGATTAGTATGATGATTTGCAAGCATTTTGGTCCATTTCATTAAGAGTCCATATTTGATGCACATGTTAACACAGAAACAAAACTCCCAAAGAGAACCTAAAGATGGACAATTTCTCTATAGTGCTGAGCTTCAGTTACATAATGATGAAAACCTATCTACATTTTCTTGGACTGAACTATATTATAATGTGATTAGCCAAATCTCTTCAGGGTGATTAGACTCTAGTATTATGAAAATGTTTTTTTAAAAGTGTATGTTCTCTGGTCCCACTAATAAAGCCTGTGTAACTGATGTGCTCCAAATATCTGAACAGGGTTTTTATTTCATAGAGAGGCATTATACTATTTTAATTATTCTCCCTCTGGTATGCTATATTGTGCTTAGTTGATTGTATTGAAAGAGTTTGGCACTGTCTGTACCTGTGTTTCTCCACAAACCAAGCTTCCGGGCATCAGCAGGGCTCTGGGTGTGGACCTCCCCCCACTGTCCACAGAGGGCGCCCTCTCACTGCCCCAGGAGTTTGAGCGCTGCATCATGGCCTGATGGTGGGCCCTGATTCCTGTGGGGCTGTTGCTCAACCTTTGTCCCTGACTACCCCCTCCATCTACACTGCTCCTGCTGTCCCTGCCCTGCCCAGATGGGCCTTCTTGAGAGACGGAGGGTTCCCTCAGGGACAGGGTCTGGAGCAGACTCCTGGGAGTGTCATACCACAGTCTGAGCAGGCTGGGGATTTGATACTCCTCACTGCGCCTCCGGGATGTACAAGAGCTAGGTCTTGAGGCACAAGGGCAGGAGGAGGAGGTAGCAGAACTGTGCTCTGGGGTAAGTGTGGGCAGAAGAGGAGGAGGAGGAGGAGCAGGAGGAGGAGGAGGAGTGGGGGGAGGAACAGAAGGAGGTGAAGAAGGAGGAGCAGGTAGGCTGGCCAAGGAACCAAACTCCTCTCCGCCTCCCTGGCTGGCTGTGTCCAGACTCCCCGTATACGAGGAGAAGCTCCCTGAGTAAGACGACTGACTGCCTGTCGCTATCCCAATCCCACTGTCTAATGAGCTCTGCCGCCCGCTGTCATGGAGACCGCGAGGATGGAGCTGGGCGGAGGATGGGCGAGTCCCGGAGCTTCCCATCACAGCAGCATAAAGCCGGTCATCTGAACTGGTCAAAGCCTTCAGCGTGGAGGAGCTTGATGCTGTCTCGTTGGAGAGGTGCGGCCTAGTTAACGGCTCCACCCAAAATGGAAGTCTGCTTCCATAGCTCGCATCTGATTGGCTGGAAGAGGAGCTGGAGATGCTGCTTTGGTCATCCCCGGCAACAGATGTACTGCAGCTGTAAGTGGAAGCTGAAGGGGGGTGAGAAAGTTATTAGATCCTTATGAAGTGATGATGAAGTGATTTATTAACCCATCTGCACACCACAAAGTAAAACTGCTATACAGAAGATTTAATAATTGTTATATAAATCATGTCTTTAATTGGGCTCTGCCTACAAAATACTGTGACACTGTGAAATCAGTTTTCAGTCAATCACACTACAGTTCAAGTCTTTTGCAAGTGTTTCTGTGCAGTCAGGGCAGAAATCATGAAGCTTTTGCTCATGATTGCTCTGTGTTTTAGACGTAGTCAGCAGAAGTGAATCATTGGACTTCTGACTACACTGAGCTACACATTTCTGAGTAACACACACACGTAATTATGACAAACCTTTCCCAGAATGGCCTCATAAAAATAGACCAGTGATTAAGCCTTTGTGTGGGCAGAGGACCAGCCATGCCGAGCAAACAGAGTGCAATGATGAGTGAAAGATTCATTATGTATAAATAAATCCCAAACGTCATAACAGACTACATCAACATCTGAAGGTCCTAAAATGATGCATACTATCCCTCTGCTACATTGCAGAGTGATGATGAGTTACATATTGGATATATTGCCTCAGGTGAAGTTAATAGAAAAACGTACAGTACCTGTGCTGCTGGCGAGGCTGCAGTGAGACAACATGCTGAGTCTTTTCTCTAGCTCTGATGCCTCCTGGCTGATTCGTTCCTCTGCAGAAGCTGGGTCAGCATTGGGATCTGCAGTTCATACAGTACATACAAATTTTACACATTTTCACGGTCCATCAGCAGTTTGACTGTTGTCCAAATAGTCTTTGGTGTGAAGGAATCCACTGCAAATTTATTTTTATTTTTTTGTAGATCAAAGTAAGATAAAACTGAATAGAAATATTTCAAGGTAATTCATATTTGACTTGTTTTTTTTAAAAAGGATTAAGTTATGAAAACATACTTCAGTGTGCTAGAATGTCTTTTAGAAATACACATCTCACAAAACCAGACCAGAAAAACAGTTTTTTTATCTTTATAAAAATGGAAATATGAAGGCAGAAGTTGTAAGAGTGCTCCTGCATGCATCAGCCTCCTCTTTAAGATGTCTGCCATGTGTGAGTGTGTCTCCAACTGTTACACCAGCTTGTAAATTTAACATCTCCCAGTGGAGGTTATAGGCGCCTTGACTATCTGTTGGAACATCGATTTAGTGTAAAACCCTGCCAATTACACACTTAATGCCTGCTATATATACATAATGTGGGCGTGTGTGTGTGTGTGCGCGCGTGCCCCTGCACATTGGGTCAGGGTGTTTGTGTGTATAGGTGTCAACAACCTAACCCCTGGATCTCTGCCTCTGGACTGCAGCAGCTAACGCTAACGTGCAGATGCCAAGTTTTTTCACTACGCTATGTGAGGTGTCAGCTAACATTTGCTAACGTTGCTGGTCCATGCTAATTATAGCGAGCTTCTTCACAGCAGTGAATGTTGTGGGGGTTAGAGAGGGCCTCAGAGCAGATTGATGCCGGTTGGCTGACACTAGAATAAATGTTGCAAGGAGGCTGAAGTTAAACTCTGGACATTTTTCATCTTCTTTTTTTTTCTTTTTCCACCAATCTGATTGATCAGCTCTCTCCATCTACACAGCCTCACACATAATTTGTTTGTTTTGTTTTTGTCTGTCTAATTCAGTACTACAGGGCTTTGCATATTAATTCTGACTTTGCACCATGTATAAGACACATAGCCTACCATATATACCTACAGTAAAGTTAGATTTGAAGTATTCTGATCTATTTCTTATGCTGAAGAAACTATAGTGTAAAATACTCCATTATAAGTGCATTCAAATCTAATGGAGTACAGATGAATCAGCAACCAAGGATCAAGTATCAACAGTAAAAGAGCTCAATAGGCAATAGAATGCCCCCCATTAATGTGACATATCACCATATATTAGATTATTACGTTATTACTATTATGTATTTACGTACAAAAGGCATTCATATAAGCTGGTCAAGGTGGAGTTAATTTTAATTGTAGTTGAATACAAGTAGAAATAGCAGAAAAGGTAGTAAGGTAATGTAATGTAGTAAAAGTAAAATACAAGTACCTTAAAGTTGTACTTGAAGGTACCCCCTGCAATGTTTTGAGCACTAGCAATGTTTTTATGAGTCAATCCCTGTTTTGTACATGAACACAATGATTTCACATTATTCAACTGACCTTCAGTTAGATGGTGTGTACAGAAAAAGTGGAGTGCTAATATGTAAACATGGGTGAAAACAATACAGGTTTCAAAATGTAAAAAAAAAAAATATGATTAGGAAATGTGTAAGGAAATGCATTAAGTCAACCAAAGTGTCGATATTTGACTTCCTGAGAGCAAGAATGCCACCCATTGTGTTGTGTGTCTCACTCTGAGCCTCAACAATCAATTTCTCCAGAATGACTGACCCCACCTTTAACACATTTGTTAGACCTCAAGGATGCACACAATGTGTTTTATGGAGGAAAAACATAAACATAAACTTTATATGTTTACAAGACATCTCTGCAGAGAACCTTTAAGTACAGGGCTTGAGTAAATATAATTATGTTTAGAGAAACCGACATGCCTAAGGTATGGCTTATAGAATGAGCTATCCATGTGCTGAAGGAGACAAACTTTATGGTTGATTTTTTTCCTCCAAAACAGGTTTTCTGCCGTCCAAACTAGCCAACAAGCAAGATATAAATAATTCTACAGAAACCTAGTGACAGCAAAGTCAAAAATCTATCAGTATGAAGGAAATAGATGGGACAACCGAGTCCAGGTCAAAAGAGTCAGATACTATTATACTTTTAAATGGCAACTGACTCTGCAAGAAATGTTAAGTGCAGTTTGATATTGGCAGTAGCTAATGGCTGAAGATGGAAAGTTGAAGGTCTCTTCTTTTTGTGCTGCACTACTTTTCTCCATGTTGGCATCAATTCTCCATCTATTTAATCTAAAGCATTACCAAACTTTATCTTTACAAATTAAATGTAAGTGTGTATTAGGTCCAAATTCAAAAACAGACCCTGAGACGTGTGTGTACACTGTATCAGTGTGTCTATTCAGAGTTGTCAGATCCTTCGTATGTGTCCTGTTACAACTTTTCTCTTTCCAACTATCACTGGCCTCTCAGTCTCCATATTTGTGGTCTCAGAAATGCCTGTGAAATTAGCAGGACGTTACAATAGCGCACAAGTCACACACAAAGGCACAACCCTTTAATCCACACGTTGACCCTTTGGGCTTTAAGCATGTGGTGTTTCCGTTAGCATGGCGCCTGACACAAATGCTAAACATGCACATTAAACAGGCAGTAAACCTTTATAATGGAAGTCACAGAGTCACATACCAACGTGTATGATTGTTTTAGTTCAGAACAGCAGGCCTCTTTTGCAGATATTTCTACTACAAACATTACTACTTCATCCTAGAATTCATCCTTATATTGTACGTATGTATGTGTGCCGGTATATTATTCATGTATTTTTCTTTTTAAGCTTATATGCATGTATGCATGATTGTGTGAATGTATGTGTTCACCTGGCAAGGCAGGTCGCAGGCCATGAGGGGCCCTGCTGGGGGTGATGCCCCTGACAATGCAGTCAAACAGGAAACTTATCTGCTCTCCATCTGAACAGGACAGGAAGAAAACACCAGCCCCTGGAAGATGGATGGGGAGAGAGAGAGACAACGCTATTAGTGAAAGAGAAACATACATATATGATGGATACCTCAAAAGAAGATGATATTGGGGTTGGGAAGAAAATGTGGGAAAACTAAAATCACCAAATTAAACAGCATGATGCAGAGGTGAGAAAATGTTGTAGTAAATGGTGAAATATAGAGTCTAATCAAACAACTGAACATTGTTCAGTAAGGGTTCAGAAGGCTGTTCTAAAGGCAAGGTTGTTCTTTGAGCAAGCAACAACCCTCTCCTCCAAAGGTTACATAAAACGTCTCTCAATTCAGCCCCCACTCTCCTATCAAGCCCACACAGAGGTAGGCGTCTGTGAAAACACAAGACAAGCAAAAAAAAATCATGAAACATCAAAATCTCCCATTGCAGAGATATTGAAAAGACAGCCACAAAGTAAGCCCTTACTCAGGGGTTCGTCAAAAAAAATCATCTTTGTTCTCATGGAACTGAGTTTGCTGCTAATAAAAATAGAAAAAACGGAGCAGGAAAAAGTTTTACAGAATGATAACATCTGAGTCAGCAAAGTTGCTTTGTTTCATATGTAATTTCAAGCTAAAGATAAAAAAAGCTGCTGTTGTATTATTAAAGTACTGAAAATTATGTTTTTATGTATGAGACAACTTTAAATTCCAATGGTCACAAAACAGCATTTAATACCTGGATGAAGGTATCTATTAATCTTATCCACAACATTTTACGTACTAAGGTTTACGTACTTAACTTGTTACTTTCATTATATTATAAAGTATATTCAGTGCTATTACAATATGCTGCAATATGTCAGATCACCATTTAGTTTTTTTTAAGCTGAATAATTGAAGAGTTTCTCTCTTGAATCATCACTGAGCATTAAATGTAATGGAAACCTATTAGCTTCATTAGCCGTCATGTATTTTATCGTGTTTTCTTGATTGAGTGGAAATGCTTGGCCTGCTTATCGACGGGAGGAGATGAAGTATGAAAGTACAGTTACTGATAATATCAATGCGAGGCTGTAAGCTGAGGCTTTTTAATACAAACTTGTAATCTGAACAGACGTAGCTGATAAAGCCCATACCCTGAACAGAATGAGCCCTCAGTCTCAAAAGCTGTGTTATGATCCTTCACAGAGACAGGAGTTGGAGAAAATAACAATGACACATAATACAATTTAGTACAACATAAATGCCATCTTTGTGAGTCTACAGTTTTGTAAATGAAAGGGAAAAACAATTAACCTTTTTTAACTTTTAAATCTGAAGGTTACAAACTGTATGGAAGCCTGAATGTACCTCTTCAGCCATTCAGACATCAAAATCAAACAAGAAAACACAAACATTGCATGAGATTCTCTGCGGGAGGACGATCAACGTCACAATTAGGCCAGTTATGCACAGCCAGACTATAGTCCCCCACGCTGCTTTAAAGTAAGAAATATCGTGCACTGAGAGGTGTTTCTAAAAAAAATTCTACTCCATTTAAATCAAATAAAGTAGACTAAATATCAGCTACACTTCCCAGTATAACCCAATACAATTCAACAGCACCACAAACTATATCCTTAAAAATGACCCTTCATTTCCTTTATGGATTGTTCATTAAGTCAGTTATCATCTGTTTGACATTTGGTGAAGGTGTTTCATTAGCAGATTTTCCTTTTTACCACAAGGTGCCGTGCTTTCAGTGGGAAAATGACTCCACCTCGATTTATCTTTGGATTACGAAAATCTCGCCTAGTTGATTTGAAAGGCAGCTGTAGGCTATAAACTTCAACAACAAAGCCACGTTTTATAGCTGCCTTTAAACCTGAAAAGCTTTAAAGGCAGCCACATGAAAGAACCAGAAACAAGCAGTAAACACAACAAAACTCCACTTAATAAACCACTCTTTTCTAAGAAATTATCACATGTGTAGTTTGCCAGTATTTCTGTTAATACGCAGCATAGTAAAGTCATGGCTGTAGCTCTTTCTAGTCTCTCCTTTTCATCTGGTATGAAAAAAAACATTTTCAGAGGCCTTGAACAGCGTTTTCTCTGTGCAAGCTATTTTGTCAGATTTTTCAGCCTTTATGGGGCAATGTCAATGTAATGTTTGAAACAAAAGAGACATATTGTAGCATTAGAAAGAATGACATTAGGATCTCTTGGGATAAAATAAGCTGTTCTCTATTTTCTGTAATTTTCTCAGTGGACATTTGTTTGGCAGTCAAATTCGTATTTTTTATTTGTTATGAACACCCAGAGGGCCTTGTTGGACCTGGTACTCATTTATTTCTCACAAATATGCTGAGCTCAGATGCATGTCAGCTCATCTTCAAAGAGACAGATGTTATTTTCTTATTGTAGCAGCAGAGCATTATATTTAACATAGAAATAAGCTGCTTTTCTGTCAAATTACACCACAAATTATTTCTGTTTGGGACCAATGTTCATCTTATTTGTTCACACAGGCAACTTTCATCCTCTAAACTGGTTGACATAAGTTAAAAGACCAGTGTCCAGGACTTAGTGGAATATAGCTGTGTGGTGGAAAGGCTCATTCTAAGGTAACAAAAATGCAATTCCTACATTCAGGTGATTATACACTGTCTGAAACATAGTTACGCATATTATATTACATTTTTGCCAATAGGTCTTCCTAAATGTTACAGACTGGACCTTTAACAGATAAACCACTCTGCATCATAATGACACACATACTGTAGGTGGACAGCTGTTTCGTCTTGAGAACGGTTCACCACTCATCCAAGAGGCTTCAACACTTCTAATGACAGGTGGAGATTCAGAGACATTTCAACCTCTGTGGGTCATTCACACTTTAATGTCACACGATATCAGAGAAGTTAAAATTGCTTTCTGATCTGGATGAACTCAAAAGTATGCAGCAAAACTGCTGCATAATGCTTTCTAACATATAATAAACACCACAAGAAAAACAACCTCACACGTGCATCAACATACTACTGTACTACAATACGAGGTGTGTGCACGTGTGTGTTTATTCCTGCTGAGGGACATGGAAAGATTGCTGACATAGTATGTCGGCTTAAAATTGCTTTTATCTAGATCACAAGGCTTGACTGGCCATCCAAACTCCACGGAGGATCATTTGTTACTGTGTGCGTGCGTGTGTGTGTGTGTGTGTGTGTGTGTGTGTGTGTGTGTGTGTGTGTGTGTGTGTGTGTGTGTGTGTGTGTGTGTGGGTGGGTGGATGGGGTGGTACAGGACCAACATGAACACGTGTGGACCTGATAAGCCACAAATCTGTCTAGCTATGACACCGGCTCTGCTCCCAACATCATCGATTACAGAACACCGCAGCCTCGTTATCACATTGAGTGGAAGCTGGAGTGCTGATATCACTGTGTACTGATTGATGATTGACACTGCTACACTGTGTGCATGTGACTGTCCAACAAAAGGCACACATCCAACAGACATCCATGAGGAACCCAGCTCAACTGATAGTGCCTAGTAAAATGCTTTGCGCAGACAGCTGCCCACTGTCCCACAGGAGTGGTTGCCTCGTAGTGTGTTTGTGTATGTCCATGGCCGTAAAAAGGCTCATCATGTCACTGCGGTGTACGTCTTCAGCTCTGCAGCCAGGAATTGTACCGTCAGAGGCACAGCTGACTTTAAAAGTGCATCTGCAGCAGAGAGCACTGTGGCAGTCAAGGGTAAAATATTTTTATACAGCAGCATTAGATGACCGAGAGACCTGCTTACTGATTTGCTCGAGCAAAAAGGCCTCATGGGAAATTAGGGAGCTGAGAGGGTAAAGCAGTCATTTTATAAGACATCGGTTCAAAGTACAGTGCTCAGAAAGTGCAGCCTAATAAAGAACCATTTGTCTATACGATTACAATTATTCTGCAACATTTGCACATCTTTACAGTGATTCTGGCCTGTCTGTTGTAACTATGTGCCGCCATTTTGTACTTTTCATGGATACTAAGAAACTTTACAATAATAGAGACATCTTGTGTTCAGCAGGAAAACTTTTAAAACTATGAACTTTTTATATTCAAAGATTCTGAAATGTTTAATGAGGTAGAAGGAGTAGATGCATTTTCAATGATTTAAATGTGGAAATGGATGTGGATATGTTTGCTGAAAAACATATTAGACACACATTATTGTTCCAGACAGACTATTTGTACATGTCATAACACATAACTGGAGGGGATCTTTAAAGAACTCCTCGTGATCTCTCCTGCTCCAAGATTTTCTCTGCAGGCGTTTGCGATGTCTAAGCACATGATCAGTGTGTCAAATCCTGATTTTAGAATCTAAGCTGAGGATTTCATTCTGTAAGTTTTATTGGCTCTGTTGCCAACAGCATCGCAAGGGGCTGCTGATGTGTGGGACAATAGTGCTTAAAACTTTTTCCAAAGATAAACAGAAAAGAAAAGTAATGCCAACAAGAAAAACAGAGCATTTGATCACTGACGGTGTCAGTGACCTAATGGTTTGTATCTAGAAGCGTTATGATAAACAGTGTCATTTCCTCTGCTTATGGTTACTCAAAATGATTAATGGAGCTGCTAGCTGGAGCAGAGCTAATTCATTTTTTATGACTAACTCCTCCAAAAAATGTAAAGAGGTACAGATGTTTCGTTGTGGTATTTTGTAATAAATCTGCTCCAGTACTGACTATACATGAATACAGTAGCCATGCTGCACTGCCTTCACTTAGAAACTGCCCACTCCCAGCTCCTCTGACTGTATCTGATCAGTGTCAACAATAAGACATTAAAACGTTTGCAATGATTTCTGGGTAATTGCTGAAACAATCTGCATGATCAGAACCTGACTGTAAGCAGACAAGTTGGTGCATAAAGCCCAGCTTTGGGTGAAACCATAAAATGCTAAGCACTGGTATGCCTCACATGTCCTCACCAAATACAAATAAACATGTAAAATGTAAACTAACACTCTGCTTTACCTTGCACTCACGCAAGGAATGTCACTTGCCGATTTCTGTCACTCTCTGTTCCTGCAGCCAAGAGGGCCTCTCGCTACTGCCCCGGTGGCTGCTGGGTAATATGTAGATTGGGGGTGAAGGAAAAAACTGCCATTGGCAGTCTAGCCTGCAGGCGCTAGGTGACTGGCTGAGTGACCACTACAGGGGAGGATGGTATTTATAGATGTTGCCCATCAGAACACTGAAACCAGAGCCTGTGGACCTCATGGTTATTCCTGTAGGAGCCAGGAGACTGTTTGCGCACACACACACACACACACACACACACACACACACACACACACACACACACACACACACACACACACACACACACACAGACAGACAGACATCACATTAGTGCATACAGGAACTTTCTCTTAAGACCAACACCTCTCTAACACAAAATGACACTGAGGAGATAGTTCTCACTATAAAGAAGATCTACCAAAAGACATATTTTCAGGTATGAAGCCAGGAACATGGCAGCTGTAGGCAAGTTAAGCTCCCCTACAATGAACATTTTAAACACTTATCTCACTGTCCATGTGTCTCTCACACACACATCCCTACCCCAAAACATAAAACTGCCTCTCATTCTTCACATTCATTACCACATCAACTGGACATTCAGGGGATACCTAAACCCTGGCAACCACACAAACACACACACACACACAGCATTATTTGGTGGCGTACAGTGTGGTGGGTTCATACATAGAAAGTAATTTCTTAAGTGGATAAAGTTACTCTATAAAGACCTGCAATAAATCATAGGTTTTTATCCAGGTCGGTTGGTGTTAAATGACAGATCTATCAAGCTGCAAGAAATGAGAAGGAGCGTTTGTTTATCTAAGGGAAGCATAAGACAACTGTGCTGCACCGACTGTATATGGACAAAGTTACTGGTCCAATGAGTTGTTGGTTGGTTAGACTTAACTCATCTTAAGTTACCCTCACACTGAAAATCAGTCAGTTGAATGGTTGAATGCATTCTCATGGATACTGTGATACTGTGACTCTTTTGTTGTCTTTTGTGTTTTCCACCTGCATCTTTTACTTCTGTTACTGACTTCCTGTATTTCCTACACAAGCATGAGAGGACATTTAATTGTACATATGCATGTGACAAGAGCTAAACTGATTTGTTTTTTCTGTGGTCATTTATTGAGGCTCAGAGCAACTAATAAATGAACCTGTTTTCTTAATATTCAGTCTCTTTTAAAGGCCCTCGTGAAAAAACCTGGAATATAAAATTTTACATTTCAGTGTGTGCATGCCCCTAATTGTGTATAGCCTATAGTTATTATTACCACTACATGCATAGGCTAAACAAGAATACTAAAACAAACTGGGCCCTGGCTGACCGGACACTGTGGCCGAGCTGGAGACGTAGCTCAACTCTGGTGCACGCTCTCCCCCCTGTGCCCCCCTCACCTGCAACCATAAAGTATTGACCATTTATGGAAAAGTGTGCACTCGATTTTATGGATTTGAATATTTTCTTGTGTAAAAAGACTCTGAAGTTTGTGAGTACGCAATGTTTTAGGATGGAATCTATGCTGAGTTTTATAAATGAGGCCCCCTGTGATTTACATCGGCTCTGTCCAGCAGAAACAGCGGGTTCACACAGGGACAGGAGAGGAGTGAAGGGAGAGATGGAGAGATGTGAGTTTGTAGCCAGTTGATTTTTAAGTAACTGTTATACATCATCTAGGAAAATCTTTAGTCAGGGCCCTACTAAATGGAATATAATATGGATAACTATGTATGATCACATCTCCTACATGCTTGGAAGGGGAGTGTGAAGCAAGGGAGTAGCAATCTGCAACTATACTGCTAGATGCCACTGAATCCCACACACTGGTCCTTTAAGGTATAAATATATATTATATATATTTATGCCTATATATATTATATATAATATATATTCCCTCTGTTTGCTTTGCAAGAGGAAAACAAACTGTGTTAGCTGAGTTAAATGTTAAATGTTAAATGAGAAAGAGCCTTGATGTTAACCGTTGATTTATTTCACCCATATTGCTCCCATGTAGATCTGGTAGAAATAACCTTGACCTTACATCATCTAACTTTTTGGCCAATTACCCTCAAATAACACGAATACACCAACAGCAGAACAGAGTCAGGCATGGGACATAGCTACTGTGCATTGTCCAAAACTGTTTTTCAAATGTTGCCCCATATGGCTGCAGGCCACAGTATCTAAACTCAAATAGCAGAAAAACCTTCTCAGTCCACAAGTTACTTACAGTATCCACAGCGAGTCCCTCCCTCAAACACGAAGCCATTTGGCACTGCACCATATCGACGCAACGCCGACAACTTCCAGTGGCCAATGACTACAGGAGGGACACCTCTGGTAAGGACCAGTAAGTTGTTGCACAAGTGGAGGGAGGCGGGGCCGCTTTCCAGTTTGGTACCTGGCTCGACATTGACACTGAACCTGTGGACTGAAGGAGAGAAAGATGTTTTTTTTAAAAAAGGGGAGTGTGTGTGGTATTCACCAGCTCTCTGTCATAATGACTTTAAAGACAATTGAAGCATCATTGATCATAAAGCACATCAATCACACAACAAATGAGGTGGAACATAAAAACAAACCAACAGGGCATATCACACGTGCAAGTACATGTTCACACATGTAAGTGATGGCTATGGTAATGATGATTAAGCCCTTCTTCAAGTTCTGCTGGCTGCAATTTGTCATTGCTCAGTGTGTGCAGATGGTACATTTTCTTCTTTGCCAAGGTCTATCTCTCCCTTGCACAGCCACACAGTCTATACTGTATTTATTTAAAATAAATAAATAAATATATATATACACACACACACACACACCAGAGAGAGAGAGAGAGAGAGAGAGAGAGAGAGAGAGAGAGAGAGCTGGGTGGCAGCAGGAAACTAAGTGGATGTCCATATGACACCAATAGTGGAGCTTATAATAACTCTTAAAGTATTTGCAGTCTTTTAAACAAGCTTAAAACAAGAACAGATTATTATTATTATTATTATTATTATTATTATTATTATTATTATTATTATTATTATTGTGTACATAGAGACTTAATAGAGTGAGCTCACTTTGCTGGACTGCAGGGAGGAACAGCAAGATGAAGCTGGGGACTACATAATGCATTGTGCTGGTTTACTGATCAAGCAAATTTTAAATTATGTAAATTATGTAAAACAAAAAGCTGCCTTGAGGGCTTTGGTATTCACAATTTGGAAGATGGGTAATTTGAGGGTTAAATGGTTTTAACATTTGGCCAAAGACAGGAGCTTTACAGCAACATGGTCGACAATCTGCTGGCATGAAATAGACTTTTGCTGGGTAAAGAGGAAATAAATGCATGAATGACTCAATATAGTGGTGGATACATTTAAAACTACTAAACCTTTGTTTTAATAGTGAAATTGGGGCATCCCTAGATTATTAGCAATGGGTTTTATATTGAAAGGTAAAATATTTGGTGTACTGTAACTTTTACAGTCAGGAGGACGGAAAATAACAGAAAATGTTCTCTGACATGAGCTTTTAATATCAAGAAAACTGCAGTTTGTGGGTTTCAAGGGGAGATAAAATTATGTGACATTCACAGTGATGGAGGAACAGACTGCTTGTGGGTAATATGATTAAGAGGTAGGATGGAGCCTCGAAAATATCCTGCAGATTATATTTTGGAAAGAGGAGGAGGGGGAAGAATTACCTATTCAGAGAATAATGTAAGCACTGACAGGACTGCCCAAAAATGTCATTCAACTCACAGCCTGAACTAAAGTACAGTTAAAATTGGGCTGAAGTTATTTAAATGTTATTAAAATTCATAATGGTTAAGAGAACATTTCTCAATAAGACAGTAAAAGAAAGTTTGGACAGGAGGTAAAAAGTTATTTGTGAAGAGTCTGAGTTTCCTCGGTGAACCTCTGCAAACTTCTAATTGAAAGACAGTTTTTAACAATAGATAAAAGGCTTGTGTTATAGGTCTTTGAGCTGTTTGGCTGGAACTGCATCAAGAGAGCAGACTTTTTCACTCTTCTTAAAGGATAATTGGGGGGGGCGATCAGTGAAAGTTGGATGTTTGAGCTTCTCTGACAGTTTGACACTAGAAGGATGTTTTCACATTGACGAAGCCCACAAGCATGATTTGTGACATCACAAAAAGTCTTCCTGATCCAGTATGCAAATTGTACAGTGTGATGTAGAAACCAAGCAGATTATTTGTCATGATACATGTCTAAAGAGGATCTTTAAGTAAGCCTCATAACTTGTATAACTCTATCCAGCATAGTTCACTCATACTGTTTTGTGTGGTTCTTATATCCACTTCTCCTTTTCCCCTCTGCTTGCCACTTTCCTCTGAACAGAAAGTTGTGAAGTTGAGACAGCAGATTTTTCAGATAGAGAAGAACCAGAGTGACGGAAGTCAGATCTTATCGGTCTGTGTAATTCCGCCTGTGATTTCTTTGATCCAGTCTAGCCAGTGACCTCCAGTGGAGTGTGTCTTTCGGTAGCACTGCTTCATGTACTACACATTCTTGCTGGACATACATGTGACCACAGTTAGGGTTTACTACATGTTAAAGCCAGTAAGAACTGACAATATCATGATCAAAATGCACTTTACTGTATATCAGGGAAATGCATGCATGTAGCTCAGTGAGCCCCCTTCAGCCCATTGACCCGTCACACATCCTCATCTTGAACCAAGGACTGTGACAGCCACACAATGCCAGAGCACTGACCTTCTCCCAGGCTGTAGCGTATGCGGGCATCCCAGGCTAACAGGGCGTCTCGGCTGTTGAAGCCCAGGACCAGCGTGTGCGCCAGACAGAGGATGGAGAGAGTGAAGGATACCCCGTCATACCCGGTCCCTGGCTCCACGCCACAGATCCCCTGAGGGAGCAGAGGAAATGACATTGAACATTTTAGATTGTATCACCAATAGTCTCTTTTATTCTGTATTCTTTTTTATCATAAAGGCGATAGCTGCACTATTTCTTAGCAATATTACTTAGACACCAGGCCTATTAGCCTACATCAAATGGGTTTTTTTCTGCTGATTGAGGTCAGTTGGATTTCTCCAAAGGAAATTCTGATGTTGGGTTGGGATACCTTTGAAGCTAAACAGAGAAAAAACATAAATATCTCAGATATCAAGGAATCTCATTAATGCGTGTTACTTTCTGGTTCCTTTGGTCTGGTGCACTTTACTGGGTCACACTTGGGTCCAGCTCCCTATATATTTTATATAGGTGGTTATCCCTGTTAGTCTTGTTCTTGTTGGTTATTTTCAGCTTGTCTACGTGTTCCTCTTTGTTTAATGCTGCTCCTAACATCTGGGCAATCTACTGTGATCCACCTCAAGACCTTATCCATTCATGTGGTACTCACATTATTTGGTACACCCCCTGTACATGTGGGAGCAGCAGAAAGGCTGGCTGGTTGGGTGATGCAACAACACTAAAGAGATGTAATAAACTTGCACTTGAGAAGCTCACTGCTTCTGGTCTCCTGTTGCTGAACGTACCTCCAGTGTCACACTGAGCCTCTCCTTGTTGCCGCTGCCCTTCTCCTTCCCTTTCTTCTTCTCCTTATACACCAGCAGAGTCAGACAGTCTGATGCAGACACAGAGGGTGGACACACAGAGCGGGAAGCTTTAAAGACTGACAAGCTTAAAAGTCAATTTTGTAATTAATAGCAGAATAACAACAGTGTCACTTTTTTGTCATCTCTGCTGCATGCCAGCATGATGGTATAGCACAGCTGTCATAACAAACCCTAAAACAATGAATTGATCCGTTGGCACAGCTGATGATGAAAGTCAAGACACAAATGCACACACACACACACACACACACACACCCAGAGAGAGAGCAGAGTAGTCAACAGTACTCCCACCACTCTACCCAGTTTCTCCAAGGACACAGCAGCAGCCTACAGTTTGAGCCATATGTTTATGTATGCTGGGAGGCACAATGTCTGTCCTCTCAGCATCTCAAGTAAAACTCAATCCAGTTTAAAGAAATGCATTTTTTTTTGGCCAAGCATGCAGAGAGAAACCTCTGTTAGACTACGCAATGTCAAGCTTTATGATTTTACCTGGCAGGCTTTTAAATAATTAACCTTTAATCCAACTGGCACTAAAAAAAACCCAGAAGATTAAATATCCAGGATCTTAATTTGAAGGGGGAAGACAGCATTCGTGTTTTATTTACACTCTTTAAAGGTGGACTTGGTAAATTCCTGTAAATAAACTTTTCGATCATTTCAGCTGTAGTATTGCGTAACATTTTCACGTGTTTACGCGGATATGTTGCGTTATGCGCTCCCGTGGCGCACAGCCAAAATACCAATTCACAAGTTGTGATTAGTTAAACTGCAACCAGATGAGATTAGTGCTGAATGAACTGATGCTTTCTCCGTCGCTGTGAAAATGTGCACATCTTGAGAAGGAATAATAAAGCTGATTGTAAAAGATAAAATCAAATAGAAGCGGTTTGCCACATACCTGCGACCGGAGAGGGCTTCCGAAGAACGACCCACCGAGTCTTCCACTGTGGAGAAGTTTGTAAAGAATCAGTAAATGTCAAATAATGTTCCTGTAGTTGGTCCTGAAGTATGGCGACACACTTTAAAGCTCAAAAATAAGAGGATTGTTAGAGGAATTAACCTTTTTTCCATCTCTAAACTTGACTTGTCCCTCCGCGACAACTGTATCCGTCATCTTCTGTCATGGTTCCGAGCAGCTGTGTGTGTGTGTGTGTGTATTGCACCTCTCCCCCCACACACACACACACACACACACACACACACACAGAGAGAGAGAGAGAGAGAGAGAGAGAGAGAGAGAGAGAGAGAGAGGTCACATTTCAAAATAGCCTTTACAGCCGAGGCCCCGCCAGCTGACTGAACTCTCTCCCCGACAATCAGACCACCTTGGCGGGCAGAGACATCAGCCTCCCCCCGCGGGCTCCTGCCACGTTAGTACAGTTGTCATCCTGCGTCAAGTGCTTATTGTTTACAATGGAGCTAATTCTATTAAAACCGCATAACTCGCGCACCTTTCACTTAACTCATAAGGCTGGCTCTCGGCTGGGGGTTAGACAGGGATTCATGTTGCCTTAATGCAGATCAGTGGAGCCTCAGCTCCGTCAGTGGAAAGCCATTTTAATCTGTAAAAACTAGCTGGAGAATAAAGCCAATGAAGGAATGTAAAATGAGCAAAACAGCTTAAAATCCGCAACAATAAATAAACGATTACAAGATTACTTGTCAAGAAAATACTTTATTATGGGAACATGATATG
Organism: Dicentrarchus labrax; assembly: GCF_905237075.1. Taxonomy (NCBI): domain Eukaryota; kingdom Metazoa; phylum Chordata; class Actinopteri; family Moronidae; genus Dicentrarchus; species Dicentrarchus labrax. Next base: position 12,690,964 of record NW_026136721.1, read on the forward strand.
TCCATGTGTCCACTGAGGCAAATCCTGAGGGGGACAGAACAGGTTTTGGTTTTACTGATGTGTCTTACAGCAGTAAGCTTCAGTGTAATATAAATCCTTGCATTGCCCTGGTCTTGACCAAGGCACTTGACTCAGGACTGGATGTTTTGCCGGGTGGTATTACTTCCAGGGCCTCTGTAAGTTCAGAGGCATTTATTCCTGGAATGACAGGTGAATTCAATGTATTTTCTTCACTATGTTGCCTAAAATAATGCAGACAGCTGACAATTTCTAATGGTAATTTAAGTGGTTTACATGTTAATTTGTTAATGAAAAAAACTGACTATAATATTGCTACAGTTATTGTTTTGTCCATCTCTTTAAAAAGAGGCACACCACAGATACTAATGAAGATGAGCTTGGTTGGTTGCTGTGGTTAGAACTACTCAGCCTGTGAAAACAGCTGTATAATGTCTCCTGTGGCTCAGGAGGAGAAAATAACCCGTGGCTTGGACTTAACAGTCTGTGTTGCAGACTGCGGTTGTGGAGATTGACAGTGGGTATTTACCAGACGGTAGGGTCTAATGAAAGATAGTGTATGTATGTATGTGTATATTATGGGACATGTAGGATCCAACATTTTTTCCTTCTTGCCTGAAGCCATACTGAAGACTGAAAGTCAGAACATTTCAGCCTCTGCTGCTTTGAGTGTTTTCTATTTGCAAGTTCTCTCTCTTATGGAAGAGCAGTGGACCACTAAATCACTAGAGTGCCCCTTTAAATCACAGATTATGTCATGTTGTACATTCCCTGTTGTGCCCTCGTTATTGTACGTTGCCTCTGTAAAGCACTTTGGGACTTATGTCGGTAAAAAGCTCCATATAAAGACATTTTACTTACTATAAACTATAGTTAGAGATACTGTTTTGTTGCATGTTGGAGCTGGTCGAGCTAAACATGGATTATATTTTATAGGACAATTATGTTTTGTTTGGAAATGTTTAATCTGTAGCCAATACAGTAATAATAGCTGTGAAAATAATCACAGTACATGAGAATGAATATGCAGTATGGAACTGGGACACAACATTTGATAAATCTCAGCCTGCCAACTCCTCAAAGAACCCCCGGTAGTGAGACTGGGAGCAGCTGCACAGTTGTTGACACCGGGCCCTTCGTCTCAATTTGAAACCTAGACAATGTTTCAGCTGCTGCAGAGACCACATCAGCAGGTCAGACTGTCTGTGAGTCAACTATAAACACTGAGCTCCTCAAACAAACGTTGCTTTCAATTTACTCCGGTCTATCTGCCCTTTGCCCTCACTCTGCTCCAACTGTCTCTTGGCTTTGACCATAGAGGGCAAGTCTGAAGTCTGGTACACTGCCGACCTCATCCTGCTGCCATGGCAACGCAGCTCCAAGGCCACACCCTCCCACTTCTTGTCCAGCTCTGAACCCTGGGAGCCCCGGAGGTCTCGGGACCCTCTGCGGGTTTGCCTGCTTTCCTCTCGCTCAGGGGTGGCCGCGATCTTGTCCAAATCCAAGGCTCGTTTTGGGGTTGAGTGGTTGGAGCGGGATGAGGGTGACTTGGATTTGCGGCGTGAACGAAGAGGAGGCCGTGGTGGTGGAAGAGGAGGAGGAGAAGGAGAGGGAGGGAAGGGGATGGAAGATGTTGTTCTTCTGCTGGGCATTTTGAAACCTCCTCCTCCTTCCCTCCCTCTCCATCTGTCTTTGTCTTTACCTGAGGAAGAAGAGGCTGCTTTAAAAAAAAAGAGATGACAAGAAGAGACAGACGGAATGAAATGAAATTACAAAGCACTCACCGGCACTGCAAACCATCCACATGCAAGGAACACTCAAAGAGAACACAAAATAAAAGCAAAATGTTCTATATTTGTTGTTAAAAGCCTGTGGTGCAGTGAGAAATAAAAGAAAAAGAAACAAGTTACAGTCTTCATCCCTCGGTGTGTTTATGTGTATGTGAAAAACAGTGAGAAATTATTCACGTTCTGTCAAATACAGTCAAATATCACACTCTGACAGCCATGACCAGCATATAGCCAACTGTTCCAACGCCATGGATACACACACACACACACACACACACACACACACACACACACACACACACACACACACACACACACACACACACACAGAGCTGGGTGGCAGCAGGAAACTAAGTGGATGTGACAGATATTCCCATGCTGGCTCTTGGCTATGACATCATGGGAAAAGAGGGTTAGCTGGTGTTCAGTGTGAATGTGTGTGTGTGTGTGTGTGTGTGTGTGTGTGTGTGTGTGTGTGTGTGTGTGTGAGTGAAAAGAGAGTGTGTCCCCACATCTTAATACAGACTGCTGCCATCTACTGGCTGAAAGAAAGAGGGATGGATTCACTTATTTCTTTTGCTGATGGCTGATTTGCTTTCTGTTTGTTCACTTACATAAATTAATTTAAAATCTGCTGTTGTCTCATTTCAGTTCTTTCAGATTGCTTTGTCTTGTTTCATTAGACGAGAATACACAAATTTCATACAGTAGACATTTGACGTGTTAATAGTAGGAACATGTGTAATTAATGCTAATGGAATCTCAGCCGTTGTCAATGGGATTGCTTCCACCTGTGCTTTTCCTGCTGAAGTCAAAACGTGACAAACACTTATCTCATACAGAGACAGTAAAGGAATAATGACTAATGTCTTTTAAGATAAATGTCTTAAACATTATGGACTGCTACGAAACTGGGTTCAGCCACCTTGGTTATTTTTTTGTGCTAGGTAGCAAATGTTAGCATGCTAACACTCAAGATAATGAACATGGTAAACATTATACCTTCTAAACATCAGCCATTAGCATTCTGTTAGCATTTAGCTCAAAGCATCGCTGTGCCTAAGGGGGGGGGGATGGGCTATTCCTATCCCTAGAACTGGGGAACATAGGACCCTTTGTCATTGTTGCAGTTATGTGCGCTGTAAATCTGGGGAAAGTAGGAATGACCCGCTTCCTACAGTCACAGAGCTGCTAGCATGGCTGCATGCATACCCTGGTGAATATACATTATATACAGTACACTATAGAGCAGCTACTAGGCTGTCCTACTGAGATAGACGTACTTGATTTCAATATTACTCAACTGCAAGTCAAATTAGACTGCAGACAGGAAGATTTTTTTTTTTTTTTGTGGTTCAGGATTAGCTTTGAAGAAACAGAGCCTACACACCCTCGGTCTACAGGTGTTTCTACTCAGTGCCTGGTTAGACCTGATCTTCTCAAGCACCTTTCTGTCTCTTATTAGTTTTGTTGTACCTGTTTGAAACAAATTACATCTTTACCGTTGTTTATAGAAAGCACCTGCGTGGTAGAGCCTTAAAATGATTGTGCCAAAAAGAGCAACTGCAGACAACTTAAAAATAGTAGGTCACTAAATTAAGTGAAAGTAGACTTATTGACTTTTTATTACTTATTTTAAAGTGTGCTAAAGCTACTGCAATAAATAAAAAACATCAGCACTCAATTCAGTAACTACAGTTCAATATAATGAATACACTGCAATCTAGTTTGCCTTAGCTCAGCTGAGGAAATGTTTTCTTTCCTTCCTTTCCTCCTTCCATTCCTCTCTCTGTCCATTTTTGTATGCCTTCTCTCACCAGCAGATGGGGCCATTTGAGATGAGAAGCTGAATTGTGATGATGCACTAATTATTTTGTTGGCCAGTGGACATTGGCAGTGTCCCCAGCAACAGCCAGTGAATTGGAACATCAAGCCAAAAACGGTATTCATATAACAGCTTCTGTGAACAAGGTTTCCCCATGCAATTACAGCAGCAATAAGATAACTCACTGGCTCCTGCGGCATGAAAACAATAATCACACCCAGAGACTGGTTTCATTTGAAGGAATCTCAGCACTTTTGGGATATTAAAATAATGATTTTCAACAGGATTTTAGTGAACTGTATTTGAACAAATAAATGTTATGGCCTCCAAAAGGTCTTTGTGTGATCCACATCTGAAAATGTTATAATACATACAAAGGAGATGACTGAAATATCCACTGTATTCACAAATAAAGATCCTTGTTTTTTTGACATTGTCATGGCACTGAAATGTTTTGCTTAATTATATGGATCAGTTAAATACAGTTTCTGCTGTTGTCACATGTCAATCCCAGAGGAAACACAAACACGACAAAAACAACCAGACAATACTGAAGGCTTATTCTAATGAAAACTAGGGCTGCAGAATAAGATCATCATGTGATGCAAAAGACACATACAGATATAGATGTTCTGTGTTTGTACGTGACTATGTATGTCTAAAGTGGAAATGAGTATGTGTGTGTCTGTGAGGACGAGGAGGAAACAGAACCTAGTTTTCTTTGTGAGCTACCAAAGAGCCCAGCATGACAAAGATTGCCTAACAAGGCATTGAGCAGAGAGGAACCCATGCATAGCTAATAGCCCAGTACCCCCAAAAGCCTTTGTACCCCAAAACAAAAGCCCTGTCCTACAGACAAACACACACACACACACACAGAAGAGGCAGCAGAGAGAGAAGGAGAGGAATATCAAGTAAGATAAACAGGAGAGAGGTTGTACAGATGGAATAAGTTGGTCAGAGGTCAAAATAAACATAAGAATCCATCACATTTTCTTAGCTGGAATTGAAAAAAGATTTCAAAATAGAATAACTGTTGATAAATGTGAGTCTGATAACTTGAGATCATGTTTGCTTTAGTTCGGGCAGTTATTCCATGTGGTGGAAGAAGTACTCAGATTCTTGACTTAAGTACAAGTACAAACAACAACGTAAATATACCTTATTAAAACAAATAAAAATAAACTTAAAGTACAGAAATATGATCTTCCAAATGTACCTTTAAGTTTTGATCAGGATATAAAGATAGAAAATAGTTCAATAAAAAAAGATTTAAAAAAAACTACATGTAAACACAGATCCCAGCCCAGTGCCTCCATGCACAGAAGGGCTGAGGATAAATCTGTGGGACACGCTCAATATTATTGAAAATCTAAGAAAAGAAAGGAGGCCACTCACATGAGGCTCTACAAATAGTTCAACCTTTAAAACATTTATTTGATCTATTTACAGACAGTACAGTCAACTGAACAGAACAGAAGAGAATTGATTTCTATTGTGACAACTGAAGAAACAGCATGGCTGCATTGCATTTCAACAGTGACTACAGCAATACGGTGATTTCACAAAGTTGGCTATATACAAATTAATACTTTTAACTGATAGATCGTAAAAATTAAAAGGACGTGGGATAAATTAATAGTACAGGATAGGAGTAAACCCTTTAAACAGTGAAACGGTTTGACTTATTAGAACCCATTTTTCCAGCTAAAACCCTGCAGGGAAAGACCGTTCAAAACACTGAAGTGCTAAGAAGACTATAGAAAGAATAAAACAGATGCTGCTGTGTGACGTAGTGCAAAGAAGAAACGTGGAGGTGAAAAAGAGAAAACTGCTTATGTACAGTCAGTGCAGAAGTTTCTGAATCATTTGGTCAGAGAGTGACACTGCATGTGTGCTCACTTGCTGAAGTCTGTCTTCATGAGTGACACGAGAAATGCCTGAGGTGAGAGGACAGTGGTGGAAACACAGAATGTACTGTGCTTGAGTCGATTAAGAACAGCTGAGCAAATGTGTGCGTTCGTGGTGCTGGAGCATATGTTTGTATTTATGGGGTCAGGCCGGCCGTGTCAGCATGCAGTGTGATCCAAAGCATGTAATAAACAGAAAATAATACATGGTCCATTCAGAAGTGCAGTAATGTAGAGCCTCTGTACCACTGTGGGTTCAGAACAGTGAGTGATTGTTAGCGAATTGTTTTCTGAACCTATGGCAACTCAACCACCTGTAGCATGCAAAATAACATTTTCAAAAAGTAAAAAAAGAAGCGGGGAGAAAATGACTTTTAAAAATGTGTAAAGTCTTGTTTGTAATTGGCTAAAGTGCATTGTTAGATTCTGTACACTGAGAGGGAGGGGGAAAGAGGAGGGTGTTTGGCACTGGTCATCACCAACTTATGCTGCGCTCGTCCTCGAGCTTACGATTCCAGAAAAAAAATCCACAGCAAGACCGCTCAAAAGTACACACAGATACACACAACGCAGGGAAACTCCAAGGACAAGTTTTGTCCAAGCCCAATGCATCCATTTTTCCTCTCCTCGTGTGTCTGACCTATTTTATCTTAAGGTTGTTGTTGACTTACAGTAGATGCTGGCCACAGGGTAATGCATACATCACTATATCAACTCACTATATCCATTGTTTGACTAATTAACACTCACATCTACTGCATGTGATAAAAGTCTCAGCTGTCTTTTACATTGCTTACTGTATTTTACACTTGAATCTGGAATTAAATATTCCGTAGTTTTAATTGTACAGTAGAAAGTGTTTATGAAATTAAAGGAGGAGATCGGGATGCATTCTGGGCTGTTTGGCCACAGACCAACAAGGAACTTCACACCGACTGTACTGCGTCTCCAGTCCCGCTCACAGTCAGATGAAGGAAGAGGTGAAAGTTCAAAAGTTTCAAGATTTCACACGGGGGAAGTACCTGAGCTAGGCCGACCATCCTGTGCTTGTTGTTTGGGTCGGGGCTGGGGTTTGCACTGTAGGGCTGAGGGAGTGACGTAGTTGAGGCTGGGGCTGTTAATGTCCCCCTCTCCCACAAGAGTCAGATCAGACAGGGTGTCCTCCTCCAGCATCTGGACTGATTCTCCCCTGACAGAGTCCTGGAGGAGACAACGCTGGGTACCCTGGGACGGGTGGATGGGGGAGATGGTGCCAGGAAATGGAGGAGGTGGTCTGGCTTTTCTCCCCCCTCCACTCTCAGTGCCCAGTGCAGAGTCCAAGCTCTGGGACTGATGGCTCGCATGGAGCAAGTGGGTGCTGCCTTCTCCTCCTCCCCTGTCATTGCTGTTGGCCTTATTGCCCCGGAGACCGCTGCTAGGGAAGCTGCCGTTGTTGGGGTTACGGGAATACGGGGTGGAGCAACTGGGCTCAGGGTCGTAGGGAGGAGGCACAGCCTGGTTGGTTGCTGCTGGCGACAGGCGCAGAAAGTCTGGGAGCTGCAGGTCGCTTTTGTTTAGCAGGCCTCGCTGGTCGTCTGCTCGGTTGCTCTGAGCTTTGGATATGAGGTCGAAGAACTCTGCAGGCACGCACAAGAAACAGAAACAGGTGTACAGACACACATTCACGCATGTGCGCGCACACACACACACACACACACACACACACACACACACACATATGAATAACCACCCAAAATGACATGTTAAGTAAAACATGTTCATTGTAATTCAGAAAACATGCAGCAGAGGGTGTATTAATCAGTTAGACAAGTCAAAGCTACATACAGTGTGAGCAGAGATGACTGTGCTACATGTAGCTAGCTAGCTTTGAAAGCATTTGGTGCTGCTTCTGCAATACTGCAGACAGGCAAAAGGGTTAGTGTGGTCACAGCAACAAAGCTACAGAAACAAAAGAGAGAGAGGGAGATTGTTCAGGGTTTACCTTCAGCTTCGTCTATATTAATCTTTTTCTGCTTTCTTTTCTCCGGAGCCTTATGGAGAGAGACAGAGTGGTTGGGTAAGGGCTGGCTGCTTGTGTCAGGCCTGGGCCCAGCCTTGCCGTTTTCCCCATGGGGGTGGGCTGAACCGGCTTTCCCTGATGGCCTGTCCTCCCCCTGGGGGCCATAAGGAGAGCGGAGCGGGGCATTAGAGCCCTGGTGAGTCATGATGGCGCAAGTACGGGCACAAGTAATGAGAACACGTGTGGACCAGTGCTTCTGATGGTGACAAGGATTGTAAATGGGAACAATTTGATGGGGGGTTGGGGGCACAAAGTTCAATGATGCTGCTTCTGGTGAGATGGACAATTAAATGGGATCAAAATAATTATGATAATGAAATTGTTGGTTTTGTGTAATTAATGTATTGAAAATAATTCCAAACATATATGTTTGATAAATTCTGATTAAAAGGCAGGTGGGATATTCCATTCAGACAACCACAATGTCCAACAATGTATGTACTAAGCATTACCGACATGTAGGGTGACAGTAACATACACCACAACACCAGAGGGACTAACTTTCTACTACTTAAAGGGAAACTTTGTTAAAGGAGATTCATTACAATGTGGGTAGTATGCGCAAATTAACAACATTTCCCTTCCCTCTATGTTGCCTGCACCCAGAGCTCCCCTCTTTTTTGTGTCTCTCGAGGCAACTGTCCATGGAGGCGGCCACACAAAAAATGTGATAGTACAATTTGTAGTTCTAACAGACCTAGAGCCACAGACAGTCGGATCGAGAGAGGCAAAAGTCGGCAAGGCGGCAAATGATCAGGGAGCTCTGGGTGCAGGAAACATGGAGGGAAATTGTTCATTTGCATATACTTTCCACATTGGTTGAAAATCTGCCAATCTTCCATTTAAAGAAAAACTACTGCCCTTGAAGTGGGACACAGCCTGAAAGAGATTCTTCTATAATCAACCAAGAAAGCAATAAATGACCATTTCAGATGATCACCAATAAGATTAAAACCCAATAACAACAAGAAAACCCAGACAGCAATCAAGAGCACTACTGCCACCACTGACTAACTCCTTTCCAGGTGCACAGAGGAAGTTTTTGAGGTTGTGAGACCCAGCAAATGGCCTGCGAGGCTGGGCTACTATCGCCTGGCCACTAGGTTATGGAAGAAAGAGAACCAGCAAACCAGAGAGAGAAGTTGATGATGCATTCGGCCGCAATAATGGAACATTAGGAACCTCGAGAGCGTGACAAAGTCTCGGCCCCACAGCAACAGTGCACATAAATAGTCACACACGGCCTGAACGCTGCCAGACATACACATCATACACCTGCGCACATTTTAACACATTGCAAACAGACATGGGTGATTGAAGACGAGCGAGAGAGACACTTAGTAGCGTGACATCATCAACCAGGAAGTGGAGACATTCGGTGGGTTATGGAACATTCCAGAGCAAGAAGAAAATGGGAAATAAGAATTTGGAGGAGATCTTACTGTTGTTGATTGGTTTCTGCTTGTTGAGGGGACTGCTACTTTCGGTTTGTCTGCTGAATGAAGCAAAGGGAGCAGATGTAGAGGTACAGATAATAATTAAGACATGCAATACATGTACTTGTTTTTTGTTCAGTAGTTTTGTTGTCTGTGTATGTGTTCCTTACCTTTTCCAGGACTGTGTTCTGCTATATCTAATACCACTCGCAGACCGTCCAGGTTGGATATAGGAAGACCTAGATCTAATGGCTCCAGCTCCCCACTCTGAATCACGCAGACACACACACACACACACACACACACACACACACACTATGAGTTTGACTTTATCACATATATTGTATATTACTTTCTGTCTATCTACAGGCAGTGAGAATAAGGGGGGGACTTACAATGCGTGCCACCAAGTCAGAGAGGTGCAGGCCGTATTTGGCCACAACAGGTCTGAGGACCTCAGTCACTGGCTTGGTGGGCTTTGCTTTTAGTCCTACCGAACGGTTTATAGGAACCAGGTCGAGTCTGTAAAAGAAAAGAGCTTTAATGTTTTCTGTAGGACTCTGTAGCAGCAGCATTAGTCCTAATAGTGGTGTCAAGACCAGCATTTACTCTCACTTTTGGTTTGAAAGCTTATTGGGATAACTGCATATTGCTGTACCTGAAGAGAGTGCGTTTTTCTAGTCGCAGGTCTCGAGAGCACAGTGTCATACAGTCTTGGTCCAAAACAAGTGGCTGAAAGAGTGAGACACAGAAAAGTCATTATGAAAGATGTCCAGCTAGTTGCCCAACCCTAAAGTGTGACTGCTGACTGTTCAATAAAACAGCACAAGATACACATGTGACAATTACTACTCTCTGACCCTGTGACTAACATGAAATGGTTCGTCCTGGGTAGTTGCAATCATTATTTATTAAAGATGCATTCATATTTTTTTAGGGTTGCTCTACAAGATGCTAAAAATAGTGTTATAAAGTTGATACAGCTAACGTAACAAACTATTGCTGTTTGAGCCGTGAGACTGAAACAAAACAGTAAAGTTGTGGGCCATAAAACCAAAACAATCAGCTGAAAGGCGCAAAATCACTTTGTAGAACAGTAGAGTCTGTGGGCTCATTATAAATCCTTTAACTTTTATTGTTTATATAAAAATACAGATTAGTGCTGCTTTGAAATAAACTTTTATATGTTTTTTAAGGTAACAACTAACTCAGAATAAATTTTGTTTGCATAATTTGGTTTAGTGTGATTTGTTGTGGTTGTTGACAATTTGTAGAAGAGCTCTGAAGCCCAAAATAAAGGTATTTAGGACAGCCCCACGTCCACTTGTGTGTACCTTCTCCCCTCCGATCAGGAAGAGGTCTATAGCTGCCAGGTTGATGCAGAGCTTCTCACAGAGGCCCAGTAGCAGGTCCCTGATGGACACTCCGGCTCTCAGTGGCACTGGGCAACATGAGCCATCCGGCAAGCTTATGTTACACTGCCTCAAGGGGGCGCTGCCCCCTCCGCGATCTGTCGACACTGATACTGCGCCACGGGAAACATCACCCTGAAGGAAGAAAACAGAGACAGAGACAACGAGGGGAGAGGATACAGTGCAAGGAGGGTTTAGAAAATAAGAGAGACAATGGAAATGGAGGTTGAGAGGAGGAAAGTTACTTTCAAAGCAGATAAACTGAGAGGAAGAGGGTCAAGATAAAGCTGCTCCATACTAAAATTAATGTCGATGTGCCCATTAGTGTAATGTCTAAATTAATTATGTGGTAATGTCTCTTTCCAGACTGACCTCGTTCTTTCCTGACCCTGACGTCCCCAGCTCCAGACTGGCTCCTGAAGACAGCGAACCCTGGGATTCACGGCGACCATTGCTGCCAGAGAAATCTGAAAAACAATAACTCATCAGTTGTGTCTAAAATAAAGACAGACAGGGGAAAAATTCCATACCTCCATACCCAACATGAAAAGTTCAGCATAAACTGAATTCCCGGATCTCTTCCACGAGCAAAGCAGTTTAAAAATAATGTATGAACTTTAGAATAACTTGTGATGTGAATTGTGTTATTGAACGAGCAACAATTGCTTGTTTTTTCACAGGGAACTTTTTTTGTAAAGACTAGAAATAGGTTGAGAGACTGACACTTCAACTAAAGGAACTCATAAAATGCTCCAAACTACTGACTGGCAGCGGCCCGTTTGGATCCAATTTGCAGCCCTTTGCTGCATGTCGCCCCCCCCTTTCCTGTCTATCTTCACCTGTCCTACCAAATAAAGGCACAAAATATCTTTAAACAAAATAAATGAATAAATAAATACTAACTGTAGTTGAAGTCGGCCAGCTCTCGTTTCTTCGGGCCTTTACCGAAGCTCCTGTTGCGGGACCAGGAGAAGAACATGCCTTTCCTCCGGTCTCCCGAATCATCCCGACCATCCTCATTTAAAGATCTGCCCGACTTGCTCTTTTTGTCCTCCTGTAAGACACAAACAAAATAAATGAAGAGTGGTGGACACAGCGGAGCGAGCAAACCCCATTGCAAAACACGCACAGCCAAATGAATACATAACACCAGCCAGATGGTGTGTAATCTGTTCTACTTGTTGGCAATGGGTGGTCTAAACAGCAATTATGTTATGTTATGTTATTCTCATCCTGCTGAATTCAAGTGTATCTTGACACTAATACTGTGACAAGACCCAGCCAAGTGGAAGTGTTTGTTGAGGCTTTGTGTTGTGTTACCTTCTTGGGTGTGGAGAGGTTGGAGCGGTCAGAGCCGGTGGTGCTGTGTTTGGATGTGGGGCTGCTGGGAATGTGGTAGGGATCAGGCAGGGGCCTCCCCTCCACCTCCGCCAGCATACACTCCTGGTACAGCAGAGACTTGAGGAACCGTGTGTAGCTGTCGAACTTCATCAGGTTGAAGATCTAAAGGGGTGAAAAGGAGGGAAAGAAGTAATCAGAGGGTGACAGAAAATGCAGGAAGGAATGAACAAGCAAAAAAAGGAGGACAAAAAGGGTAAAACAAGAAAGGAGAGGAGACGAAAGGCAAGAAGAGAGATGGAAAAACACACAATGGCATAAGGAGCCTTGGAGCCCTCAAATCTAACACTCATCCACTGAATAATGCCAAAGAACACAGTTATAAAAATCAAATGTGTCTGTCCTCTGGGGAGCGGGTATGGGCTCTGTAAATCGCATAGTAATCTGTAAGACTTGTGTGAAAATGCTGCTAGTGGGGCAGAAAATATGAAGATATGAATATGGAAAAAGGAGGAAGTGGTTCAAGAATGGATGTATATATGTCTATGTATATTTTAATTCACATGCGGGTGTATGTCTGACCCAAAATCTTAAATCAGTGGTGCCACGAGATCTTGACGAGCCCAGGGGTATTTTGCAAAAGCTAATCTCAGGCTTTGAAGTATGTGTGTGTGTTTGTGTGTCTTTGAGAACATGCGTGCATGTTTGATGTGTAAAAATATAGAAGGTGATGGTGAGGATATCCTTCTAGCCTTGTGACTCTTATCAGAGTTTGAACATCGGAGCTCAGCTGCTGAAATCAATAGAGCTTTTCAGCAACTTTCCACCGTCCACAACATGCACATCTAAGAAGCCATTCACATCCATGATGCTAGACAGCAGGCAAATATGAACAGTAGACCTTATGTTGTGTAATACTAGTCCATTTTAAATAGGGGCCTGATTTGATTCAGTTTTATGAGTAATAATAAATGTATCCTTCGGGTAAGGCCTCTTTTCACTTCCTCTCTCACGAGGAGGGTCAGAGGTCGGTGTAAATACAGCTTCTGGAACAGAAGCTTCCCATTCGACATAGCTGGTTGCTAATCGCCTTTCAATAAATAGGTTGTGTTGTGGTGTATACTCTACCTGCAGTTGCTGCTCCTTGAACATATCCGGTCGGGGGGCATTGAGTATGTCGTCAGCGAGCTGAGCTTGACTATCTATGTTGACCGGTGTTGTGGCTTTACTGGACAGGAAGCTGTTGTAGATCTCCCTGGCACGCTGAGAGAGCTGCAGGAGGTGGGAGAGCAGAGGGAAGGAACAGAGATAGGATGGAGGGAAAAGGAGAGGTTGAGGTATACACATACAATTTTGCCTCATTATTGCTTGAGGGGTGTAAATGGATGCATGTGTGTCATCAAACAGTGTCTGTTACCTGCTTCTTGTCATTCTCAGGGACATGGCTAAAGAACTCACAGGCCTGCCAGAACAGGATATTCTCCTCACTGAACTCTTTTTTTAGAAACTCCTGCAGCACAACAATAAGGAAAAAGGGGAAAATCAGGCACACACACACACACACACACACACACACACACACACACACACACACACACACACACACACACACACACACACACACACACACACACACACACACACACACACACACACACACAGTCAGAAGTGTCTTCACAATAACTTAGCAGGGTTACTGTATGGCACTTTGGCAGTCAGTATTTATATTTGCGTGAACACCTGCTTTTCCATTCAAAAGAAATTTTATTTTGTTTCATGTTTGCCATTTCTATGACCGCTTCAGATGTTACACAATAAAAACCGAATTAAACAAGTTTGTCAAATAACAAATGGTCAGCCTGACATGACCAACAATACAAAAGTGGCTTTTAACCTGTCAGTAGCTTGCACAAGAGTCTTTATAATATGCCCCTCCCAACCACCCAACAATGCTGTATGGGACTTTTCAGTATATAAGGCCTTTAATTGGGTCCTTACAGTGCTGCAAGATACCTTTCTATCATTGACAATGTGACACTAGCTGGAACAAGAGAACCACTCACATTTCTGACAAAAGCTAAGCAGATTTAGCTTTTAACTTTACAACATTAGACAGGTTCGCTGAAAATCCTTTTGATAGTTGGAAGGAAACATAGTCCGTTATCTGTTATGTGAATGTGCCGGCCCAACATTAGTCATGTGCTCTTATAGTACCGAGAAATAGCGGACTCCCACGGGGTCCTGCAGCAGTCTCTCGAAGCAGACAGCCCAGCTGGCCACTCTCCTCTCAGTGTGGCGCCGGTGGCTCTGAACACTGGGCAGGCTGGCATTACTGTTCAGACTGTTGTCGCTGCTGCAGCCCTGCAGCTCCACACTGTTCAGTTCTGCTCACACACACACACACACACACACACACACACACACACACACACACACACACACACACACACACACAAACAGACATAATAGTTATAGTGGTAGTGACCTCAGTAGTGCTGAGATTCGATCGGATTGATTCAGGGTGCAATTATTTAAAAATAACAATTTTTTATGCATTTCAGTTTTGATTTGATTTCCATTCTTTTTCCTTTTGTTTTACTCTACATGCAGAACTCAGCAATGGTTAAAGTCAATATTAAGATAGATCCAAATATTTTTCCAGTATTAATTGGCTTGTGTGTTGCTTTGTTTTTCTCTGTCTGCAGGGGATTTACCTGAAGGCAGCACTATCAGCGGCATGGTTTACACCTGGGCCCAGTGTGTCCCAGGTGTGTTCCATGTGCATAATAAGGCAGCCAGTCCAGTGAGACCTCATCCTACTCACACAAGACCCTGCTGTGGTTTCCTGTTCAGCAAACTTCCCTACTAATTTTGATATTACAGATTTGAGCAACCCATTTGTTTGAACTATTTTTAACTTTTTTGTTTTACATACATTTTTTTATTTACTGCACTTGAATGTCACTTATTTTTTGCCCCAATCCAAGCACCAGGCTGTGATACAATATACTGTATATCACAATGTAGCAAATATGTGCAAAATCACATATAAAGTAATCAAACTGATGTTCAAAACAAGGTGTCCAAGTGTTTACATTATATCAGAAAACATCGTGTAAAATAAAAAACAGTTTAGCTATGGACACAATAGTTGTGGAAAACTGGAATAATGAGATGATACATCATGATACGATTCTCCAAAAAGTAAATGAACAACAACATAAGATATTGTACTTCCACTATCACTTATTATTGCAACATAAGTATCCCAAGTACTTGCAGCAAGTAAACCTGCAGCTCCACACAGTTGAACATGTGTTAACAACATTGCACACGTTGACGTTTCACAGTCTAGTTGGTTTAATCCTGAACAACTCCCAACAGTATTCAACTATTTGTCTAACATCTTAGCTACTCTTGTACTGTGCATACTCTCAATTAAAAATAAGTTTTACTAATAAAGCACAAATTTAACATTCGTTCTGAGGAGAGTCCCAATACATTTAAGGACTGACTCTTTTTCCCACAAGTAGACCTCAGGACATCTACGTTCCTCATGTTTAGACAGACTTGCAAAGCAAAGGCACAGAGAGAAGCTGAGAATAACCAGCATAACAGAGCTTCAGGCCTGATGAACTGAAAGTGGGCCGCTCAGTTGAGATAAAACAAAATACAAGAACAGCCAGAGGGAAGGCATCACCGGTCAGGTGCCCGGGACGACGCAAATCCTGTAAATAAACTGAGGCCAGCATACTGCCCACAGCTAAAGTCCTGTGTGACTTAAAACTTGGAAACTTGGCTATTAATGGATAATTCCAGTGTGATTTCCGCTTTTTGCACATTTCTCACCAGTTTCATGTTATCAATGACAGTTTTCACACAGAGGATGTTATCAGTTTTTCCTCATTCACTCTCATTCAGTCTCAAACTGCTTGAGAAAAAAGACTTCTGCTTCAGTCATTTAAGGTAATCTATTGCTGTGAATGAGAGGCAAACATCAATCCATCCATTCTCTTAACCCCATATCCTGTTTAACCACAACACAAACAGGCCAACACTATAAAGGTTCATCACAACAGTAATATCTGATCTCAGACACCATTTTGTTTTAATGTTCATTTTGTGAAAAACACAAGAGTTGAGACTTATGTTAGTGTTTGTTTTCGGTTCTCTAATTCCCACATTTTCCCCTCAATTTATAGTGAATGATTTCTCTTTTCTTTCACAACTCATCTAAGGCAACAGACAAACCAAACAAGTAAAATGCTAGAACAGTCTGCAAAATAAAATGAAAATATGTTTAAAAACATCTATACCACTAGGCATAACACTTCCTGCCACCTTCATAATTTAATTAAAATATTCAAAGGGCAGCAATTGTGCCGCTGTTTACTCACTGTCAACCAAATCTGATCAAACCACACCCACACAGTCCTAATGAAGCAGTTTTTGAGTGTTAAACCCCTAATAAATAATTTGCTTGCTTCTTATCTAATCATGAATATTTAATGTTATAGACAAATACTTAAGATTCAACACCAACTTTTTAGGGGCTTTAAATAAGATTACTGAATAATTTACTACATTTTCATATATACATTTAACAAAGGGTACATTTTGCTAAACATGCAAGAGGAAACCAGACGTTTAGAGAGATATTACTGTGAAAGCAGAGCTCAGTAAGCAAAGTTACACTCCCATAATAGCTGGACAGAAAAATATAATAAGAAGAAAAATAAGTACTTTCCTATTTTAGAGTTCTGGTCCACAGACAGCATCTCTATAACTATAACTGATAATTACTTGCTTCTTATGGATGATATCATAAGACAACCGATAATTTCACATTTTTGTATTTCAAAAAGAAGTTCATAATCTCTAGTTGAACATGCCTGATGGTAAGAAAATGTTGTGAGCAAAGGTGGATGATGTTTTATATTCCTTGGCTCTGCTCTAACCAAATCACTCTGTCTAACAGACATCACTACTGTTAACACAACAAAAACAAACTAGTTCTGACTCTTCAAATGTTCAATTTATGTTTTACATAGTACATAAAAAAAATAATACATACTAAAAAAAACCAAAAACATACTTTGGCTTTTATAGAACATAAAGCCCATCAAACATTTTGAGACAAGACTTCAAAATAAATTACTATTCTGGACCTGAACCAATCTATCCCCTATAACTGAATTATTGGAATAATACATACAAATATAGATTTCCACCATTAATGACCGATTATTTATCTGTGCCGTAAATGATCATGTATACCTACCTAACTCTGTATTCTTTTTAAAGCCAACATCAACAAAGGTACAACACTTGATCATCTAAACCATTCCAACTAGCAACAACATCTTCGAGCAGCCTGACACATTCGTAAAGTTAAGTTAAGCTCATCTGATCCCCACCATGCAACTGGTAGCTTCAAAACCATTTCTTTAAACCATCTGCATCTTGGCAATCCTTAAAAGAATTTAAGTCACTAAATTAAAGCTAAACTGATACTCAACATCAAAGCCTCCGCTGTCAATAATATGTTTGATTTATTGTTCCTACGTGCCTAAAATCTATAGTTTCACTGTAGCACCAGCTGTATTCTCACCTGTGTAGAGCTGGTAGGAGCCTGTGTGGTGCCAGCGGGGCAGGTAGCGAGTCTTGAGGGGTAACCAAGCCCCTCCATCCATACTCACCCTATCAGGGCCACTCACAAACTAAAACACACCTGTTTGAACACTCAGTCCAAAACGGGGCACACACACACAGAGCTGACAACATCACAGGGAGGAAGCAAGCCACAGGGAAAACAGGGAGGAAAGAAGAAGGAGATTTGGGGGGAGAAAGAGAGAGAGAGAGAGAGAGAGAGAGAGAGAGAAAGAGAGAGGCTGTTGGTGGTGACCAGAGACACCAGAGAGTCAGATCACAACATGCACACGCACTTGCATGTACAGTCACACACACACACACCCACACACGCACACACACACACACACACACATCTTTTAGCTTCCAGGTAGGTAAGCGATACAAGCACACACAGGCCTTGAGATGATGAATAATTCAGAGCCGAGGGAGGGGAGGGGGACTAAAAAGGCCAGGGCACAAGCGCATACGTGTGCACGCAGACACACACATACACACAAGAACTGCAGTATTGATGAGGAGCTTGTTAAAGGGAGGCCACTACTGAGACTAATGAGGCCTGCAGCCCCCATACAGCTACACACACACTTACACACAAACTAGCAGAAGCACCGAGCAAGAAAGAAAATCTGTCCGCCTACTCTTGTTCTGACATTTCTGACAGATCAAAATAAATCTAAATGTGTAAGATTGATTTGCAATAAGCCACAAGACAAAATGTCATATACTACTGCTGTAGGCCTGAAACGGTATCTTCTATATGCTGTATTCAACAGAGTCGTAGAGTGACAATCATGCTACAATACATGGAATACTGGGGAGAAAAACACACTCTTTATTCAAGGGTACACTATTGTGAGCACTTTCCCAATGACATTAACAAGTGGTTTCTACTCTGAATCATGAATACATTTACACTGAATAAATTAGCATGTCAAATTTTCAATAACTGATTTCATTCGTTTTCATGTGTCTGACAACATATATGAAACCAAATACATTTTAGTTTTATTAAACATAAAAATGTACCGTGCAGTTTTATCATTACTGGCAAACTTTTAAAGAGCCAGTGGCACAGTAATTAACAGCAGTATTAGAGGACTTGTATTGGGTGGTGGAATAAATATTCACATCTTTTACTTAAGTAAAAGTAGCAATACCACAATATAAAAGTCCTGCATTCAAAATCTTACATATGTAAAAGTATATTGGTATTACTATCTAAATATACTTAAAGAACCAAAAGTAAAAGTACTCTTTATTCAGAATGGCCATTTCAGAATCATATATATTATATTAGTGGATTATAAGCAGTGATGCATTAATGTGTATGCATTTCTAATTGCAGCTAGAGAAGGTGGGGCTGATTTCAACTTTATATGGTCTTGGGTAACCTTACCTATAATAACATACCATAGTTTATTAGTTAATTTATATTTTGAATTAATAATCTGAATAGTGGAGTAGAAGTATAAAGTAGCAGAAAATGGAAATACTCAAGTACCTCAAAACTGTACTTTAAATTCCAACTCATCTCTAACCTCCCAAGCCAATAAACCAGCCTGGGAGAGAGATCTTTATTGATGACCTCAACTGGCAGGAAGTGTGGATCTAGACTATGCAAATATCCATCTGTAATCCAACCAAATTTACTTAATTTAGAATTCTACATTGCACACATATTACACCAGCTCTTAAGAACAAAACGGATGCTAATGCATCTCTGCTCTGCTGTAAATGTAACTCTGACATTGGTAATTATATTCACTGTTTCTGACCATGTGTAAAATTAGATATTGGTCTGGTATTGTGGAAGAACTCTCTTTTATTTTTGGTGTTCCAATAGCGTTAGACCCAATGTGCCTTCTTCTTGGTCTGCTAGATAGTCATATTAAAATCATTCAACATAAGAGGTTATTTAATCCATGTTTTGCTCTATGTTGTATATGAAAAATGCAATAAATATATTCTTCAAAAAAGAAAAAAAATAATAATTGTACTTAAGTACAGTAGATGAGTAAATGTGATTAGTTACATTGCACCAATGAAAGTGATGTATACGGAAGTTGTGAGTTTTCTAAATGCCACACAGGGCTTAGTCAGCACTCTATAAAAGGTGGTGGTTTTTAACTGTCTGTTCAGTCCATCAATCTGAAACAGGGGAAAGGAGGAATGGACTTCTTTATATAAGCAAAAGTATACTTCATAACCCTGGACAGCTTTTTGCCAGCATTCTAGTGTCGCATACAATGTCCAGCCGAGGATCTCACAATAATAATTATAATAATAATTAACAATCTCTATTATTTAAAACTGTTGGATTTGAAGCAGAAGTGCTCAAGAGAAAATTACTATGCAGGCACTGAGCATTGGAACATCTCTCATCATATTATGTATGACTTGCGTGTGTCACTCTTGAGCACATTAGAGCGACTTTCTCATAGAATTGTTAGGTTAGTTGTGCAGAATTCCTTCACCAACAGTACTAAGATAACATTCATCATTTAACCTTCACTGAGTTAATGATTTTCTCAATTTGGGGGTGTACTGTGTGTGACTAAACTGTCAGACTACCATCCTTTTCCTTAATGTTTACTTGTTATGTCATCTCAGAATTATGTCCCAGTAAGAGAGCCGTCAACAAAGCAGCAATATGATTATAGAAATACGCAGCTTATTTTTTTCTAAATAAAGCCAATGCATAGATGTTGCCCAGCCAAGCTTGCTGTTTGTACATGTCACTTACTATATGTATACCTGATAAAGTGATCTATACTCCTGCGTCACAGTTTGAACAGCTGTTAGGAATCATTAAACATTTTGCTCCATCATATGCACACAAACGTGACCAGGGTGAGCACGCTTTCCACTTCACTCCCTAACAACACATCCCATCTTCCAGGGACACGTGGTGTGAAGAAGTGGCCATAAACACTTCTAAATTACTTTGAGCTGATTGTAAACATGTTATGCCTTGTATTCTACCCTCCCCTTTTGTCTTGTTTCTCACCTTCTCTTCCTCCTTTCATCTCCCATCTGCCCATAAATTGTGTCTTTCATGTGCACTTGTGAGGCGTTAAAGCACCATTAGAAATCTCCTAAATCAGAGGCCTTTCGTTATTGTTGGCACATGCTAATTTCGCACAACACCAACAGTTTAACCTCAAAGGAGGCCCAGTTCAATGCAGCACGACGGACTAGTGAAGTCCAGATAAAAATCAATTCCTGAAAGGTTTGACGTGCTAATTAATATCTACAGAACCATCAGAATACAAGAGAATAGAGCTATTTTACCTTGTTATCAACTGTATTTTGGTAAAGAACTTATAATGAACCAAACATTTAGCCTTTATTGTGCAATCTGGGCAGCACCCTGTTCTGTATCTCATGCTGTGTGTCTCTATCTATGATTGGCCACAACAAGTTGTTGTTGTGCAGCGAATATTTACAGATTTGGGACTATCTTTAGATTACAGCCTGCCAACGTCAGCCCAGCAGGTAGAGGTGGGGCAGACGTTGAGCAAGTCAAACCAGACTGCCAGTTGTTTCTGTGAA
Organism: Dicentrarchus labrax; assembly: GCF_905237075.1. Lineage (NCBI taxonomy): Eukaryota > Metazoa > Chordata > Actinopteri > Moronidae > Dicentrarchus > Dicentrarchus labrax. The sequence goes on from NW_026136721.1 coordinate 12,711,956, forward strand.
TATAGCAGCAACATATTAATAAGGTGTCCAATATATGAACATGGCTATAGGCATAATGAACCATTCATTTCATCCCACTGAATGCTACTTAAAGTAGATCATAACAACTGAATGAGGGAAGCCAATTCAAAAAAGTCAAAAAATAAGAATAGTAGAGAATAAAGTAGAGATTATGAGAAAAGTCATAAATATATTACAAATTACAACAGATAATGAGAATGCCAGATGTAAAGACATATCTACTCACCTCCATCGGAGACTGCTGCGGACTGTAAAGAAGCACAGAGAGACATGGATTAGGATATTCCCTCATCACATAGATGACACATGCAAGCTCACACAAGTACATGAGAGCCAAGAGGCAGCTGTCTGGGCACGAGCTTTTTTGCCACATGCAGACGCAGACACAGACTGTGTCTTCTCACAGGACCTGGCCCATTATCACACACACTTTCACATCATAACACAGTCAGGTTAGCGCCCACTCTCATTTTCTTGTGTGTGGGAGGACTCATCTGTGAACTGGCTGTGCTGGCTCTGCAAGAAAACCTCCTCAGAGGGGTGGGGCTTACTCTGTGTGTGTGTGGTGTGTGTGTGTGTGTGTGTGTGTGTGTGTGTGTGTGTGTCTGCCCCCGATTTCACACTGAAGTGTGATGTTTTCTTGCATATCTCACAATCACCAATTATAGAGTTTAACATGCATTTTAAACCTCTACCTAATCAAATTTTTCACTCACACAAAGCACACATATCCAGGCTAGACAGACACAAATTCAAACTAAACTTACTTCAGAGTCATATCCTATTTCTCTAACACAGACACAAAACAGCAAACAGAAGAAAAAAAAACACACACACAGCACACAATGCATTGAGTTTTATCCCAGACATGCTGAGCTGGGATGAGATCATTCAACACAGACATCCGTAATGTAGCTAACTCTGGAACATAGTTGAAACGCACTGTGACTCATAAAGAGTAAAAGGAGTGGAGCAGACAAAAGAGAGACGGGGGGAGAAAAAGAGAAAGAACGAGAGACAGGGCTGAGACAAGAAAGGAGGGGGAGCAGCAATTAAAGACAAAGCTCTTTGTCAAAGACATAATACCAAACCAACTCAGGTCTCTAAACAAATCCACACTGAGGCTTTAGATGCTGTTAATCTGACCACTAATCTCGCTAATGACTGGCTCTATGCTCACTCATATGAGGGAAGGTAAGATATACACGGGCAGGTAAAGGTGCATTTGCAGTTGGAACTGAATGACCTGAATATTACTCAGCACAGACACATGGGAACCTCCTGAATGTTTCTGTGGGGTTATCTTATGGTCAAAGGCCTCAACTTCACTCCTGAGGAACCAAGTACTTTCTCCCTCAGTTTGGTATGCTGAATGACACTTACTACAGTGACCATGATTGTCATTGGCAAGTGCAATGCAAAACACCCCATTGAACCAGCCATTAAACAAGAGTTTTAGCATATTTGGAACACACAACATTTTATGACAATATATTTAACTAAACAGTGAGTACTATGAGTAGTAGTAGGGGAGCTGGTATATATCGTAGTTACTTCACTCAAGGAATTTACATTAACTTAAATAACGCAGTTACTGTTGAGACAGGAAAGTATTGCACAGATGCGCAGAATGAAAGAAAAGGTAATTACTTGTAGGAGTATGTCTGTAGTATGTATGTGTTCCAAACATTGAAATGACCAAAACTGAAAGTAGCACTAAAATAAAAATAGAAGCTTCTAGTAGGTTTAAAGAAGTGAGTTTCCACAGCTGAACAGGAGGCTGTAACATTCAGACACATTCACACTGTGAGGAAAAACTCTCTGGTCTGGTTTCACACTGTGCCATCATTCTAAAACCTCAAGAAGCAGCATCTTAGATTCTAATAACTTGTTTTTTGTAGTGTGTGTAAACAATGTCACTTCCCATAAGACAGTTTGCAAAAATATGAACCATTCTTAAAAATGTCTCATATTCAATCCATAATCAAATTCCTACAAACACAAATCCTGCAATATCCTGACTCAGATTTACTGTACACTATTAAACTAATCAAATCTAATTAAGTTGACCCTCTCAGTGCAGCATATGTGCTGGTTTGATTCATGTGCATCTTGGCCGTTTCCTTACTTGAGCCAGGCTGTCCGGGCCAGATGGCACAGCTAGCAGAATCAGTGGGATTAGCTATTTCAGACTGTCCCTGGAAGAGTAGAGGCTGGCACCGGCACGTGAAAAGAGATTTGATGTGACTGTATAGCAGCCTATTGTGGTTGAACCGCCGCAGAGGATAAGAGAAAATGACAGAGAAAGAAACCTCACCAGTGGAAACTGGTTACCTGATCCTTAAGTCGATTAGTCCCACACATTTCACATCTCACACATTTATTCTGTGTGTGTTTCGTGTGTGTTAAGACATGCTGAGTGTATTTTATATGGGTGTAGCCTACGTATGCATGTGGTCGACATCTGTTAGAGATGTCTTTTGTATGCAGGGTGCATTCTTTTGCATTTGTGAATGTGTGTGCTATGTGTGTACTCAGCCCCCATTCCCATTCAGCTCTGGTGTGATCACTTCCAGACAGACTCTGTGGTGGAGCGGTTTGGCCCCTGGTCGAGGCCCCAAGTCCCCTCTCCTCTCTTTTCCTCCCTGCGCTCCCCTCGTCTAACTTTTGTTTGTTCTTTTCCTCATATCCAGTCATCCCACTCCTTCTTTCTCTGTCCCTCATTACCACCTCTCTCCTTCCACTCTTCCCTCAAACCTTCCTCAATCATTCCAGTGGTGTTTCCCCCTCCTCTCCTGGCAGATCCTGGTCATTCCTGACAGCCCACAGGGAATGACTGGGGTTTTCCAGACTTTCCTTCCCCAAGCCCCTGTCCACAGAGAAGCATGCAGTTGGAAAATGTAATAGTAGAGAATCATGATATCTAATAGATCCCCCACAGTATGTAACAAAGGAGTCCTGCCACTGCACAGACACTGCACTGTGCTACTTTCAGCCTCCATTGCTGTCAAACTCAGTAAGCTCTACATTGCCTCAGTATTATTGGCAGTAAGGATTTACCAATGGGTCACAGCCTCAATATTGTTTGCGGTTATTTCTGACTGATATTAATGGGGCTTTTTATGTCCTCAACATACACTAACTGCACTGATGAGATCAGCAGAAAAAGTGACACAACAGCACATGACTAATGGTTATGATTACAGTTGTAGGAAAAAAAGTTCCAAGCATAAACCTCAAAATGTGTGTGGTTATGAATTTTATGAATTCAAAAAGAGCTGTAACTAATGGTTTTATCTTATCAATTAACACATTTGTCAGTTTCCATTTGAACGGTCTCAGATTGAGTCAGTAATGATGGTACATGACAGCCATTGCTGGGAATATTTTTATTACAGTTCAGTGTACAGGCTTGGCCAAACTGCTGTTGATTTTTAGGACAGACACAAAATAAAAGACATTCAAGAAAACCAAACATTTGCTCTACAGAAAGTCCAACTCTAATGTCCGAAATAGATTGTAAAATAATACTGAATCAGTATGAAAAAACAAGTGTCAATGGAAATACGAGCTAAAGTACCAATTATGTTTAGGTATCAATTAATCTGTCTTAGTTCTGTCCTAGCATGTACTGGAAGATATTCAATCATGTCAAATCTTACACGATGTCCTATTTGTAACTACTCCAGTAGCCTAACAATAATTTAAGTTTCGGTCAGTCTGCGGATGCTGCTGGCACATCTTGAATTAGACCATTGAATTCACAATAATAAAATAAAGTCTGTGTAGAACTTCAGAAGAACGTTTTGGTGTTCTGAGAAGTCCTGTGCTCTGAACAGTAGAAGTGTTGTGGACAGTTATACAATGAGCACATCACTCTCACACCCACTTTAAGATAAGATGGCTGAATCACACGTCTTTACAACACACACACTGGTCTGAGTCAAACATCGAGGCCCATTTTTGATTCCTAGTCTGCCACTGGTACATGTGGCTCATCAGTATCTCTAGATTTAAAGGTGTAGGTGTTGTATTGCATTATGACTTTGTTGATCAGTAGCGATACAATTATCCATTGGATTATGTGGTTTTAAAAACAGGATTTATTGTGTTTACAGGTCACAACATGTTTGCACACCAACATTATCCTGCTTTCAGCTCCCTGAACATAAAATGCCACCTTGTAGCGACATTCCTGGCTTGTTCCTGTTGGATTTATGTATATTTGTCTGTGTGTGTGTGTACGGAGTGGTTGGTCACTGTGTGTACAGGTCCCAAGTGCTTTATTAGCTGTGACTAAAGGGAGAGGGGTGGCTTACATCATCTGTTATGAAGCCTGGACGTCGAGTTCAAACTGGCAAAACACAGGGTACAATTTACAGCCGTTCATTCTCACTGTTATCATAATATTAATACTTTAAAAGACATAAAAAAGTCTCCTTAAACAATCTCAAGTTTCCGAGACGTTAGCTGTCTGTGTATGTGCGTCTAGGTGGACGACGATTCCTGGAAAAAGACATTCTGTTTTATAGGATGTGACAAGAGCAGCCAGTAACACTTCACAGGGTGAATAAAAAATGTCTATCTGTGGGAGAAACTGTCAGGGATAACATGCACTCACACACACAAAGACAAGACTGTTTGTACCACAGGAACTTTATTCCTGGCTCCATCACTGGAGCTGTAACGGCCACCTTTGGTAAGGAAAGAGCTTCAACTCTTAGTTGTGTAAGCGGAAGGTGAATATGAACGGAAATATGGAAGGACATTGAACATATCTTCTTAGTCTACTCCTCTGCCTGCAAACACTGGCATTACTAGAGAGAGACCACACCTATAACCGAACAACTGACACACACATGCTGTCCTTAAAAGGTGGCTTAGAATTCACAACATAGATTTCCCGACTGCACGCAAACACACACACGCAGACACACGCACTCACACACACTTCCAGCTGAGGAGGAAGCTGTTGCGCCAACAGTCTCAATGTGTGCGTGCCTGTGTGTTTACTTTTGAATATGAAGTGAATAGAAGCTGCCATTGAGAAGACCAGAGTCACCCTGCCAGGACTGGCAACCATGAAACCGCTCAGCTTTAGCGTAGCTTAACCCAGAGAGGACGGGATGAGGCGAACAAGCTGATTAGGGTTCGAATGATCTTAATGTGAGTCAAATGAGGTTATACAGGTGCGAGCATGGGTGACGGTGCTTTCCATGCAACCCTGAGATGAAGACAGACTTTCACAAATCATATCACTTCCTAAAAAACCAAACCTGATTTTCAAAAACATAACTGACTAAATCAAAGAATAAACACAAAAAAACAGCAATCAATGGACCCTGTGTGTTCACCATTTCAAAACTTCATTGCTTTTAATTCCAAAGTGAAATCCTATGTGACCATCTCTGGAATTCTGGGATAAAGGCCTAAATCCCTGCGATGCATTCAGGAATCAATATCCACTCTCCATGAAAGGAAGGAATGCAGATAATGTTTGTTTCCCTACAATAGAGCCACACAGGAGTTGTGACTCAGAGGCTGAGCCGGTGATAAATGTTTGTTTTACTTGGCTCCTTGCCTTAAAAGCACACAGACAGAGGAGAGAACAAGATGTAAACACAATACAATCTGATCAAATAAATCAGCCTGAACACACTCACAGCTGCCAGCCTACACGCTAAATTAAGTGAGATTTCTCAAGAAACTAGACAGCGTAGTCAGATCACCTTTCGATTGTCTTGCAGCTGTTGTTTTTTTCTTTTTTAAAACGTACACAAGACGAGCCTTTGAGGTGAAATGTACAAACCATATGACTCACAGAGGCGATAAAAAAGAAGCTTGTTGTGTCTTTGCCTCCATTTGTCTCAATCTCCGGTCCCCTTCTCTACCTCTGTTTCTCTCCCTCTCTCTCGCACTCTCTCTCTCTATCTCCCGCTCTGGTACAAAACACATCTGGCTTTGAGAGGAAGGGAAACAGCCTAGAGCTGTCTCTAACTCTTGTTAGTCTTGTCTCACCTTTACACACACTTTCCCAGCCTGCCACCAACACAACATTTCTTTCTTAAAACACCAGGCGGGATGGCTTGTTAATTTTAACTGTTGGATTGTGTCTTTCCAAAAAGCCCCTGTCCTCTCCCTCTTTTATTTTGTCTTCATTCATCTCCATTTTTCTTATGTGCCCCCCCCTCCCATCTCTGTGTTTTCCCTCTCAAGGTGGTCTGAACGTAATGGATTCCTCTCTCCCTCTGTGTACTTTGCTTTAGGTAATAGTCCCCTCTTTCCTCCATCTGTCCCTGTCTTGCCGACTTGTAGTGAGCACAACAACACTGGTATGCACTGTCACTCGGACTGAGTGACATTCTCACCCAATCTTTTTTTCTCTTACTTTTCCCACTTCCATCCTTCTCTGATTTTTGTCAGTAACTGTAAAGAAGGAAAACCGAAGCCAGGATAGAAAATTAATGTCGGGAAAAGTGTTGCTGAATTTCTGATGTGTCTGCTAGGTTTTTCCACTTATGGCACTTGGGCAGCATTACAGCCAGACCTTGATTTGTTATTAAAAACTGCTTTGGCTTTTAAATCACACAGTGTTTCAAATCCAGCTTCATTTAAGTTTGCTTATATGGACATGAATAAAGTCAATCCTTCCATTCACTTGTTCCTGTTATTAAATAAACTACACTACAGGGTGCGCACTCTCTCTCTCGTAACGCATTGTTCAGTATCTGTGTGTGTGTAGGTACTACTCACTGTATTGAAGTTCCAGACCCGCTTGAAGGAGAGCCTCTTCCTCAGGCTCATCCTGTTCTCCTCTCAGACAGGAGGAAACCCACTGACTGCTCAATCTACATATCTGAACCACACAAACACACATGAAAACAGTCACACGCACATGTGCGCTGCCGCTGACAGAGCTTCTTCTGGACCTATCTAGGGCAGGAAATTCATACAGACAGCTGACTTGAATGGAGCCGTGCCTCAGCACGCCTGTCACACACTCGCGCACATGCACACACCTAAGAATGAGCCTCAACTATCTGCTAAAGTTGCATTAAGTAAATATACTCTCACTGTCCTCTCTTACTACATTATATATCTCTCCCTCTCTCTCACACACTCCTCCTCCACACACTTAGCTGACAGACTGACTAGGAAGTTCCATTCTCTCGCAGACACTCACACACACGGCTCAGTTTCCATAGTGACACGCCCCCATCGGGTAGCAGTTACCGAGAGGGGGAGGGAACAAAGGTCAGTCTGCCAATCACGCAGCAGCACAGCCCTTATCTCTCTACCCTCCTCCTTCTCCTCCCTGTTCAAATCATAGTTAGGCAGGTTTAGGTGTGATCAGATACAACCGTGTCTGATGCTTTCTGCTGATTGAAGAAATGAAATGTCTTCCTTGTTTGTGTATAATAAGCAGAGGGAGACGAGAAGAGGGGGGAAAAAGAGTGAAGAGGAAGAGGAGAAAGAGTTTATTCCCCATCGTCTGTTTTGGAAAGATTGAAGAAGTTCCTGTAGGTTTGTTAAAAGGTCAGCTGAGGCTAACAACGTACTTCACAGCCTACTTCAGCACACACACCCTTACACACAAACAAAGGCTGCAATTGAATATGTGCACATGGTCTTGAGACTGCACCTAGCTCCCCCTAATTTCCTGTTTTGGCAAAAAAAAGTTTCTGTTACACCTTCTCCTATACCTCCACAGTCTTTCCTCTTGATGTCATTGTCTCTGACTCACTGGTATTTACAGTACAGTGATGTGATAGGAAGACACAACCAGTAAAACAGTCCAGCAGACAACAGCTAACATGTGTGTTTGTGTGTGTGTGTGTGTGTGTGTGTGTGTGTATGTATAAATGCTTGTGGCTGCTTAATTACAAATATATAATATATATATAATAAATATTCTATTTCAGAGATAGACATTTTCATAGCATTAAGTGTGTGAGTGTTTCTACTAGTGTTTACTCCCAGAACTGGGCTTTTATGACTGCCAGACTCTAAAGCTGTAGTGAATCTAAATGTTTTTCAACTGCCTATAAAGTAGTCCAGTTACTGACATCTGTCTCTGTATCCCAGAAGAATCAAAAACATAAAAGAGCTGCACCCACTAAAAACATTAGAAAACCAGTAAACATTAAGAGCTATGTCCACTACAATTTTCACCCCCAATATTTCTAATGGAAAAGTGTCATTTGAACGCCGCTAGCCCAAAACAGACATTTTCACTGCCCTCTTTACAGAATCATAAGCACCATTTGAGGCCATAGAGCTCAAAACCCAGTGCCATATTGTTGTTAAAGTTAATGTTAACCTTCCACGTCCCTGTATCACAGCAACATCAGGGATGGCTCCAGCACCGTGCTCCCCGACTAACACCACACCATACACACACACACACACACACACACACACACACACACACACACACACACACACACACACACACACACACACACACACACACACACACACACACACACACACTGAGGCTGAAGGCGCTGCCAAGGTCCTAATTGCCAGAGGATCTAACGCTAAAGAGGCTGCCCAGTGGACCCCTCGCTTTTAAAACTTCCAAGTTTGCCTGGTTCTGCTAATTTTATCAAATGCTCCTCAAAAGTCAAACCTCAGGCACTCAGTTTAAGAACAGCACACTGGTCTCTAACACATCTTTGACAGGCCAGGAAGAACAATGAGTGGTGTATGAGTAACCTGTGCTCAATTCGGCCCAAAACACATCAGTCAGTGGAGGGGAAGAGAGACGTACCGGGCGCCAACACAGGATAAGAGGGATGTGACAAAGATTAAGTTGGCTAAATCCACATCCTGATGAGAAAAAAGAAGAGAGGGGAGGAGGAGAAAAAAGAAGAAGAGAGGCAATTTCTCATATCTTACTCCTCTCTTTAGCCTCATTCCTGTGGTCTAGCCAAGCAGCTCTATTTCCTTTGTGTGTGTGTGCGTACATTAGATGCATGGTCTTTTCTAGGGCCGTTCAACATAAAAGGGAAATATTCTCTTCTGCAAATATCAGATGACAGTAACACAACAGGGCTACTACACACAGAAACAGACACACATGCGTGTACAAGCACACATGCATGCGTGTACAAGCACACATGCAGGACACATGTGAAAAGTTAATATTGAGAACATTCTTTATGCTTCTGGAGTGCATTTCTGTAAAACTGTTTTAAGCAAACCACATACATGGCTAATACACTACTCACAAAAAGTTAGGGATATTCAGCTTTCGGATGGAATTTCAGAATGTACATAAAATAAAATTTTTACATTTTCATAAAATTTCACCCGAAAGTGGAATATCCCTAACTTTTTGTGAGTAGTGTATATACATGGTTGGCTAGCCAAGGGGTTTACTATATTTGTCAGCCTCTATGTGTATTATCTTGTTGGTTATTTATAACTGGTTACTGTTTGTTGTCCTTGCAGATGCCATTTGTCTGCGTTTGGAACATGCTGACATACTAAATAACAAGTTAGATTGCAGTTTTGCACAAACACCACAATATTATATTGTGATATAGGACATTTTGTGGAAATTTTGTGATAAAATAATGATCATTATTATATTCAATTATATTCAGTAAATGAAACCCCTGACAAATTCAGGGGTTTCATTGCATTGATACATAAATCCTGTAAATTCAGGATAAAGTAGTCCTGCTCACGGATTTTCAACACTGCCTGCCATGGACTGATTCACGCAGAGATAAAAGGCTTAGCTACCTTGCTATTAAAGTTTAGTAAAATCCCCAACCATTAACATTCCTATGATTTCATTGTATGCCAACATATTGCAGAACCCTATGGGAACTTGAAACAAGGTCTTACATGAAGTACATGAGAGAGACAGCAGCTCAGGAGGAATCAACAGGTGGTTTTCCTTCATGGTTTAACCAGCAGTTACAAATAGATGAAAATTCAAAGCTTGTATTAGCGCACTTTCAAACTCAAACTCTCAACTCTGTCAATATTTTTTCCTGCAGAAAAGAGTTTATGATCTCTCTGTTTCTCTGCCTTGCACGCAAACACTGTGATTCAACAAAACTCAACATTGCCCTCTGCTGAGAGAGGTGAAGCATTGAATAGAGCAGAGCAGGAGAAAAACTTCTGCTTCCTTCTAATCAATTACTTTTACTGCTTTGTGTATGTTTGTGTACGTCTTGTGTGTATTTGAAAACTGGTGACTGTCAAATCTGCATTAAAGATGACACATACTTGATATTCAACTGAAGATAACTTGCATGTGTAGTGCCTTTTAAAAGTTGTGATTTACAGTAGTTGCTGGTGCAGAAGCCACAAACACTGCATAATTATGCAAAAATTGGAAAGAGGAGAAATCTTGAAAATCATGATGACTCATGCCAAACAGGAAAACTCCACCAGTAAATAGGAACAGCGGTCAAATGCAGACCTTCACCAACAGACTGAGTGAAAAACAGAAATTAACAGCTGCTGCAAACCACAGCCTCAGACTGGTAAGCCTTTTCTCTCTTTTGTCTACACTTTTTAAGTTAACAGTGCTGCGACTAACTTATCACATGACATTGCTTGATTGTGCTGATGTGCTAAACTGCACCCATCTGGCACTTGATGAAGATAAAAAAGAAGCATTTGTGTTTATTTGAAATTGGAGCTACGTCTGATGTGACTCCTGGCCTCCTGAGGTGTTTCGTGTACAGGAGCAGCGTTGATCCTGTCTCATCATCTGATTTTCCTTCCCCAACACACTCTGCTCCCAGGGGATATCACGAGGAACACACACAGGGAGAATACACACACATAGAAGAAGAAATGTGTGTGCAGGTTCTTATCTTTGGGTGTCTGATTGTGTGCTTATTCACTTTTTTTTTTCACTATGTGAATGAGTTTTTTATGTCTGTGTGTGTGTGTGTGTGTGTGTGTGTGTGTGTGTGTGTGTGTGTGTGTGTGTGTGTGTGTGCGTGTGCTGGGTCAGAGGGCTTGCATGCTGCTCTTTTCTCACTGTTGTGTTTAGTGAAATAATGTCCTGTGCTGCTCTCCACCAGAGTGTCAAAAGCTCTTCGCTTAAAATGTACAGACACATACACACTCATCTACTGACCTATTACACTACATAAATACAATACTGTGGACACCATGACCACATTGCTTAACACTATATACATTAGCAGTTTTTTTACATCTACATTTAGCCTAACAGATAAATTATATTAGTATTTCTACAATTAGACATACACTAACTACTTGGCATGGTGATATTTTCAATAGGAGATCACATTAACAATCAGACAAACATTTTTTACATAAAATAATATTCTTTAAGTCCCATGGAACAAAAACAAATACAGTTTCTAGTCAAACGGACTGAACCAAAGACTCAACAGGTCTCCCTTTAACTCCTGCACAGGTCACATGATCTGTTATCGCAGAGATAGGCCTGAAACTTTAAGGACATTTTCTTAATTGTAGCACTAAATAAATATGTATTTGACTGATTAGCATGAATTGACAACTCCACAAAAACAACATCAAACAGGAGGTTTTGTTAGACTGTTTGTACATATAAAGCTTTAGAATAATCTGCTCCAGCAATGTTGGTCTAAAACAGTCATGACTGTGTAACACAGCCTGGATGCTATATGTGACAGAGCAAGGGAGTCATCAGAGGGATCATATAGGCTGCATAAAATATAGGGAGAGCAAACACACACACAACACACACACACACACACACACACACACTCCCATAAATTCCTACAAGCACACAGACATACACACGTGAACAAACAGCTTGTTAACTCACTGGATCAGCGGCCGTTCCAGGATCCACGCTCAAAGTTTGCTGCTCCATGAAGGAAGAGACAAGTAATCCTCAGCACTGCATGTGAGACCTTCCCCCAGTACACATTGTCATCAGCTGTTGAATGTGTGTGTGTGTGTGTGTGTGTGTGTGTGTGTGTCAGTGAGTGTGTGTGAGTGTGTGTATGTGTGTGTGTGTGTGTGCGCGCGGAGAGACGAAGCCGCAAAGCTTGATGGCTTTCAAATGTCCAAACCGCTGCAGAATGTCGCTGTCGCTAGATTCCCCTTCCCTCTCGCCCTCTCTCTCATCCCCCCTCCTCCTCCCTCTCTATCGTCTCCCTCGACTTGCCTCTCTTCTGCTCTCCCCCTCCTCTTTCTCTGCTTTTCCACCCACCCTTGTATAATTTCTATTCCACCCACACTGCTGTGGGCTGAAAGATGCGCACACACACACACACACACACACACACACACACACACACACACACACACACACACACACACACACACACACTCAGACAAATGCAGAGGCACGGCTGCAGAGGGAGACCCCTTGCCATTAAGGAACATACACCCCCACATAAAATGATCGCTGAGTTGAATGTGTTACCCTCAGAGCTCTTCTGTCATCTGCTTAGTATGCCCCATGCACGTCTGGAGCACGGAGAGTAAACTGGCATTCATGGTGGGTGGAGGGGGGGAGGCAGGCAGACAGGAAGACAAAGAAAGAGATATGTAGAGAAAACAGGGAGATCCTCCATTTGACAGCAAGGATTGATATCTTTAGCAATGATCAGGCTGTGTACACCTGAACTAAGATGAAACTGCATTCCTTTACATGCCTTGACACAGAGTGGAGGTACTCACCCCCCCACACCCTCCCACCCGTCCTTCACTTGGCCCGGGGGTGAGGACAGCGGGTGAAGCACCAGCTCACTCACACTCAGCACTGATAAATAACCAAGAGAGCACTATACAGACAGGAGGCATTCAATGTCAACCCACAGGAACACAATGTTTTTCACAATATTGCTCATTAGAATGTCACTTTGAAACAGTTTTGGGAAGTGTTTTGAAGTACTCAGTATTTAGGTCCTGTTTTCACATAATATTGTATTGTAACTAGGAGATGTGGACAACTACAAAGTCTATTCATGTGTCCATTTCCATTTTCAACAGTGATACAGGCTACGTGTAAAAAGCAGGTTACACAGGATATAAAAGAATATATTTCTGTTTTGTTTTGAAGGGGAACCCCACCAATTAGTGCGACTCAACTTTTAAAAACTAGTTGTATAATATCCTCTGTGCCTACACTGGGAGCTTTCTTAAGTCTGAGAAAATAACCCTGATGACCTCATCAGGGTTATTATCTGAGGTTGGATTTGAGACCACAAATGTCAAACTGGGAAATAAAGTGGGCACTAATAAGTGAAAGGCTTTGGCACTAACGAGATGGGGATGAATGATAGTATTGAGCGACATCATGGGAATTCTAGGATCCAGTGTTTTTATAAACTTGACTCATATCCAGACTTTAGTTTTCTCAGCCTCTGCTGCTTCGATTTGACCATTCTTTTTTTATTGTCTCTCATATGTCCCCCAGCTGTATGGAAGTGAAACACTAAATTACTAGCACAGCCCTCTCTCAGGGTTTGTGTTTGGTCTCCATCTTCATTTTATCCGAGTCCTTGACTTGCTAATTATCATCAATAATAACTCATTCTTACAAAAAAAATAAAAACACTCTTAAGCCAAGGCCAACTTTCTAGCTTTCCAGAGCTTTCAACTGTACCTCACGGTCCTCCACAGAAAATAGAACAACAACTGAGCAACTGAGCCATTAAATGGACAATTTTTCAAGTCTGTCTGAAAACAATATTCACATGCCCAAACTATTTTTGGTTGCTTTAATCATTTCCCCTGTCCAAACTGGGCAGAAGAGGAGAAGATGTACGTGATGAGGGACAAAGTCCTCGTTCTGTGAAAGATTGCTTTCCAAAGTTAACATGGGGCCAACGCAGTCAGAGTTGGTCAAATCAAGTGGGTAGCTTTTTAGTACAAAATTGACTCTTTTTGTTACTGTGCTCTCCTGCAGCTCAGAAAGGAAACGCTGTCTGTGGATACAGAAAGAGGGAACTTAGCACTGAAATTACCATGACTTGTGAAGAAGACTTGTTTTGAAGAACTTCTGAAGCCACATATTAGCTTCAGCTGAACTTTAGAATGCATTTTTGCACGGAACAAGGGCTGTAGATTTTGTCTCAGATTTCTTAGATTGTAATCACATTACGAAGGGATCTGTTAATAGCCAGTAAAGACCGGAGGAATGATCACAGTGACCAGCAATGTTTTTAATGTACAAAAGGGCTTGTGATTGTTATTAGGATGGACTTGGAAAAAATGTGAACGTAGGATTAGATCACGTGGAGGTTTGTTGGGAGGCTGACTGATCCTGAACTTGCACTAAAACTGAACAGGTTCCAACAAAGTTCAAATATTGCTTTAAGGTGATCTGACCTCAGAGCAGTCAGGTGCGTGTCTTAGGGTTAGAAGCCATGATGCGTGTTTGTGTGCAAGATCATTTGAGAGTTCCCACCCTTCCCCATGGAAAAACAGACTAGATTTGTCTCAGTGGGGAAGAAGCCAACATTAGGGCTCTAAATCAATTAGCTTTTGGAAAAGTCACACTGAAATGCAAAAACAAGCATGTACATATAATAACATAAGCACACACACAGGGTCACATCGATGTAGTTGGTGATAGATAGATAAGCTTGGTAGTAACTAATGACTGACTTCGACATGTACATATTATGTAAATCTAGAAAGTCCAGAGTGTTCTTAATGTTATCCTCAGCAAAAATTAAAAGTGCAAAGTATAATTCTGTAAATCCTCTTATGTTCATGACCATTCATTTGATAATTTTAAGTGTTTATAAGTGTTCAGTATTACTTTAACTATTCTTGTACATGAATTATTTAATTTGTTATCAGCATTGAGCTGAACAACAGCACTGTCCAATTCACAAACCACTTATTTTACTGTAGGCAGCCCATAATTGGCTAGTCAATGCTTTCTTTTACTTGCTTGTAAAATTAGCAGAAGACTGAAACAGGGGGAGCTCACATTAACTTGCTTGTAAACCATATGAAATTCCCCTCAAAAATTATATTTAATAAATGTTTGCAGTCATGTCTGCCAGAATTTTACACCATGTGCAGCAGGTAAAACAGCTTTGTTGTGCTGCAGAGCTTGCGTTGGAATTATCTCTCCCACCACCAACACTTGAGCTCCACTGGAGAGAAACTGCATCTTCCTCCACCTATCATTATGTTGCAGCTCATGGAGGAAACAGCAGCAATCAACCTTGTAATCAGCCTATTGTTTGGTACTTATATTTGTGCGTTCAACCTCTGAATGATTATTTGAGCTTGTTTTCATGTAAAAACCTACTTGGCAATAATCAAAATTCTGATTCTGATTCTGATTATCAGTCTTATTTTAGTAAATGGCTGATACAATTGCGTGCTGACAATCACCTTGCTGTTCAGACTTCAACCTTGGAGGACCACTTTAGGATTGTTCGTGTCCTTCGAAATGGTTAATTCAGGCTGTGTTTTCATCTGGTTGAAGGTGCGCTCTACAATAGCTTTCTGTGGTTTTAAACAAAGTAGTTTATTTTATTTAACAGTGTCCCTTAGCCTGAGTGCGCATATATGACACATATGGCAGTTCATCAGACAACTGAAATCCAGACACACACATCTAGAGGAAAGCAGATGTGTCTGGCCTGGCTTCCTTCCCCTTACTGCTGTCATAAGACATTGTCTGTTTGTTTGTTTTGTTGTTTGCATGTGTGTGTGAGTGTGTAATGGTTAAGCTCTACAATCAGACCCATCACAAGATAAGCTGCAAGCCTCAAGCTCTGGCAGACATAAACACACACACACATATATATATATATATATATACAGTACAGTACTGCGTGCACACTCACACACACACACACACACACACACACACACACACACACACACACACACACACACACACGCACACGCACACGCACACACACACACACACATGCACACGCACTTCAATACAGCATGAAGTCTGAAATCTGCTGGAACCTTAAATGGCACAGCTAACAAGATGCCTGAAAACTGTGTGTGTGTGTGTGTGTGTGTGTGTGTGTGTGTGTGTGTGTGTGTGTGTGTGTGTGTGTGTGTGTGTGTGTGCGTGCGTGCGTGTGTGTGTGTTAATGCATGTGCGGTCTATATACTGTATGTGCTTTTGTGTTGATGCCTCACTAACGAGGGGAATGTCAGCTTGTTGCTCATCAGAGCTCATTAGAAGTGCAAGCCAACACTTCAAACCCCATTACCCCCCACCACCATCACCACACAAACACAAACACCACGCAACCACACACACACACACACACACACACACACACACACACACACACACACACTCATCTCTCTCTCCTCCCCTCTCCCACAACACAAAGACCTCTCTGTTTGTGGACATTACCGCATGTGCTGCAAGAGAAAAAGGCCTAACGACCGGAAGAAAAAGGTAGAATAGAGGGGGATGGAGGATTGTGGGGGGAGAGAAACCCTGCCATGGGATGGTTTGGCAATGAGACAGAAAGATCTACCCGTTTGAACACACAAAATGGTGGGCAATTCAAATGTCTGCAAAAATGCACTGGAGCTTCTGATGTAATCACCTGGTGATGAATCATTTCCGTTCGGATTTGTTTTATAATTGAAATGAACACATTTGTATGAAAGATACATTTGGACTGAGAAAATAATTTATAGTTTGAGGTGAAACCAAACAACAATGTGAATTTGTGGTCAGGAAAGACAATCTGAGGAACCAAGTGATTTGCAAATTGATTTTAACTTTAAGGAATTTGCTTCAATCTGAATTTATTTCTCATAAAAACCATACACAGCAGCTTTAACTATAATTAAAATAGTTTTGGGGCCATTAGTTTAAGACGTAACATGTCCAGTTTGAATCCAGCCAGGAACTGTAGCATGTTATTCCCAGTCTCGCTCTCTCTCTCCCCCCATATTTCCTGTCTCTTTCTACTGTGCTGTCCAGTAAAGGAAGAATGCCAAAAATGTATATTAAAAAAAATGCACTACTGAAGCGACAGTGTGGGATCTGCTTATCTGCTCCCAAGGTGCCTCAGTAGCCACTAAACGGCGGAAACATTTAGCTTTCTCCTGATCTCTATCTTATGGCCAGAACTACTGTTATGAATCCTGCTCACAGACAGAAGGACTCTGCTTTGGTCTCGCTAACCTTCACACACAGACACATACAGGCCATGATGAGAAGAACACTCGGTGTGTTTAACTCGAAGGTACAGCATTATCCTGTAGCTACTTAGATATCTGTTTTTTCACTCACATTAAGTTAAAAAAACTGACAGAAATAGCTGCTAGAAACTGAAAATCATATATTTAAATCCCAACACAACTAAGATTAATATAACCTTCTGCAAACTTAGGCCTTCCCTCAAGGGCATTTACAGTGGTAGCCATAATAGCAGTCTATTGTATCGTTCCTGCCTGAGTACTACAGCCGCCACTGCAGTCTTTCTCTTTAGAAAATGTTGTAAAGTAGAACTAAATAGGCATATTGTTAGGCAAAACTCATGGCTCTCAAATGACTGGATATCAGGTCATTTCTTGCAGCTAAAAGGAGAGCAAAAGTATAATTCTTGCAACAGTGTAGCCATACTGAGCCCACTCAGCAGAATATGCAATCCTTCTACAAGTGTATGGCTGCATATATCAAATAGTAACCTCAGTTTAGTAATTCCCTGCAATCAAATCTGTACAGCAGGGACGTCCAAACTTTTTCCCCTGGATGGCCAAAACTGAAACTTTTTATTTTTTTATTTTTAAGATGAAAAATGGAACTAGGATCCCAAGTTCCCTTAATTGACTGACTTCCTGCACAGGCTGTCACTCTGTCCCCTGTGCTCAGATTATGAAAAATAATCAATTAGGGATTCTACATATTTAAAGAGCATTCTTACCTCACAAAAAATCCACAGGCAAAAGAAGAGAGAGTTCCTGCACACTTGCATTCGAGTCCTTAGACCTTCATCAGGCAAAAACTGTTTTTATCTGGTGGGAAAAGGACAGTGTGCGGGAGTTCTTTCTTTTCTTGCCAATGAATTTATCCTCCAAAACACCTGTCTACAAGAGCATAAACATTTAATAATATAATATGTTTTTTTAATAATTGGGGTTTTTTTGCTAGAAACATCTTAGCCCTGCTGTACACCAATCCCAGTCCATAAAGACCAGCCTTTAAATGTCTGCTCTTTCTATACGATAGCTCTGTCCATGACAGTGTGTATGTTGCCACGGTGATGTGAGAAGGGGGCTTTACGTGTCATGTGAGGATGTATAATGCGCATGAGCTGCTATTATTAGAGATGGATGGTACGTGTGTGGCTCAAATGTGACAATAACACAGCGGTCAGACCAGGCTTGAGCACTGCAATAACACTTGGCAGAGTACTGTATGTGAGAGAGAGAGAGAGAGAGAGAGAGAGAGAGAGAGAGAGAGAGAGAGAGAGAGAGAGAGAGAGTGAGTGTGTGTGTGTGTGTGTGTGTGTGCTACTATGTGCGCACGCATATGCTCCTACCTCCAGGTTATCCAGAGAGCGGGCTAGGCTGAGGCGTTTGGAGCGTCCAAAGGAGCGTCTGGCTGAGGAGCGCTGGGGGAGAGGAGGGAAGCCCATGGTCAGACCACGGAACCGACCACCCTGAGGAGAGAACATATACAAATGCTTTATGTAATACATATAGATACACGTGGGGGTGGCAGTAGCCAAAAAGTCAGAGAAGTGAAGTGCTGATGAGGTTGCTTGTAATAATCCCTAAATAAGGTTAGAAAATGTGTGTGGCGACAATGAGTGTCTCCCATCCTTCGACAGCTACTGCTGAGCTCTAACTGAGCAAGGCACTTGATTCCAAATGGAGTGGCCAGCAGCAAAATACAGGTTGTAACAGGAAGCTTCCAGGTGAGAATAAACAGAAAACAATTCTCATTTGACTTATTGACATAAATTGGAGGGTTGTTTGGTAGTCTGAGGGGCTTTAAATGGATCTACAATTTCTCTGGTCTTGGTCTGGCCAAGGTCTTATTTCACATGTCATCCCTCCCTGTGTACTTTCTGTCACTCTTAACTGGCAAACAATACCATGACAATAAATGGCAGATGTATCAGTACTGACATATAAGCTTGCTGATAAGTAACAATGCAGAAAAAGACAGGTCAAACATATGGTTGAGGTCATTGAAAGTCTGCATAGTTTGTCTACCAGAGTACTGACGAGTTGTTGTTTTTCAGACTGTAAAATGTTCCAGTCAGAAGGTATCCTAGTCACAATTCTTAAAAAAAAACTACATTAAGAAATCTTTAACAAAAATGTTAGTTTATGTAAAAATATATACATAATAGTAGGTGATATATCATTATCAAATATCAAATGAAATATTAGTATAAACCTCAAACATCCAGTCGATCAGGCTGTAATATAAAAACTTTAAAAAAAAAACATTCACAGTAAAGATGCAAACAATAAATAATTTAATAACGTACATATCCATATTCAATTACATTTGTTTTATTAGCTCATGGAAGCTTTACAGTGTTTACACTGTTGGTGGATTGTAGACTATGTGAGTTTATTAGTGTTGTGCATTAATGGGATGTAATGTCAATTCATCCATACAGGTTTTAGATCAAAACATCCTGTTGGATAATATCTTATAATATTGCATTGAAACCAAAATGATCAAAATCATGATACAGGTTTTGATAAACAGCACATAAATAAACTGCCTGCCAGTATTTCTTACAACTGCTGACTGCTGTCTGTGTGTGTGTTTGGAGGGACTGGTGTTATAGACAAATTAATTTCAAACTGTCCATTAAATAAAGACACATGTAGACAGTCTCAGATGAAATCTTAAATGAAGAGATTTGTGCAGCTTTGCCTGAAGCATACACACGTATGTCTGTCTGAGACAGGTTTCTTTTTTTTCCACTTAAATGTCAAATTCCACATGTTAGACACAGATATGTACATTCCTGTGATTTTGCCTGCAATACCAGATAGTACTTTAGTCAACCCTGCAACCACAGCCATAGCACAGAGACACACAACACTGACACAAATGGGTTGGACACAATAACAAAAACACTCAGAGTTGTATGTGGGGACGTAGTATGTTGTGCCCTTTTATTGGATGGCATTACATGGTTCAGAAGAATTTTCAAGATGGTATAGCAATTTAATTTAAGGACTACTACAGTGGAAACCCACTGACTGGAATGACTTTTGAACTGGCCAGCTGTTAGATGATGCCATAAACCGCTGCCTAAAATAAGCCCATCTGAAAATTAGTCATTGGGTCATCAAGATTTATTGTCAAAAGCCATCTGACAATGATGTAACCCCACTGAGTAGTGCTGTAAACCAAAGAGGGGAAGAAGCTTAGTCTTGCGTTGCCTTCTCAAGTTTACAATTAGCCTTTTAACAACTGTTGTCCTTTCGTTTTAGAGCACAACAGAAGTATTCGGCTACTTTCTCTCCTCTCATAAATGGCATTTTGCAAATCTCTTTCCATTGTTGGAGAGAGCGACCATGAATGGACCCCAGTTGACTAATGAGTGATTAATCAATGCTGACAGGCTCCAGAGGCCAAACTGTGACACATGTTGAATCTGACTGGCTGATTAGGAGGTCTTGTCGGCATTTCATCAGCAGATGACCAGTGGTGTTGCCTGGATACTGATTCTACTCTGCATCTGTGTGTGTGTGTGTGTGTGTGTGTGTGTGTGTGTGTGTGTTTTTCAGATAACACGACTTGAACATTCATTACATGTGGGGCCAAACACTCCATCCTGTTAAAGATTATTTTTAGAGAGGCTGAGTTTGGATTAAAAGGGGATGATAAAGTGTTGATCTGACTCAGCAGTACTGCGGTTGTTTTGGGTGTGGCTGCACCAGAGATTTTCAGAAAAACACTACATTTTAGTGGAAGACTCAGAGTTCTTATCTCTGTAGCTCATCTTGTCTCCCTTCTCTCTCTCTCACACACACACTCACACACACACACACACACACACACACACACACACACACGCACACACACACGCACACACGCACACACACACAGACAAACACGCTATGTCAAAGAAAAGAGGCATCCTTCCTGTTTACGACAGCACAGCTGTCAACATAAAAACCAAACACACACACAAATACACCACTTATTCCTTGTAAAAACATGAACTGCACCAGAATAACAAGGGCTGAAACTGAATGGCTCTCTCTTTGATTTTACAACACATAGATACAATCACTATCACATTTCAACAGTCAGGATTCAATTCATGAACTTCAGGTAACAAGGGAATGGAAATCCAAAATGGATTTATACTTTATTAAATGAGTTTCCCCTGGACATTCAAGAGTGCAGGAGGCTTATGGAGGTTTAGGTAGTCAAACAGTGCCACCCTGTGGCAAACACTAGAAATAAATTAAGGATAAGGCATAATACACTGTATTACCTAGATTCAATGCAGTAACAAGTTAGTTCAACACAGTGATACAGCAAAGCTACATTTGTCACAGCAGAATCAGCATTTTAACCGTAAACATGGCTTATCATGACCGCCTCCAAAGCTCTGTGTCTCCAGTCAGAGGACATTGTTCAGAGGGGTTAACCTCCACATTCCTGTCACTGTCAGACTCTACCCTGCCCTTGGCTTGTAAACACTTCCTCCGATTGTCCCCTGGGGGTCTCTGGGACCCTGTCCGCCACAAGTTTTGCTGGACGGGAGCACCAGCCTTCTTCAATATCAAGGAAACAAGAGTCTATCCTCGGTAGCTTTCTAATATGTAAATGTAGTGGAGATAATGAAACTGTTTCCTACATACTTCTTATTCTGTTTTTCACCTGACAGGAATCCAGTCAGGCTGGATATATCTTTAACACTCTGTCTCTCTTCCTTTCATTGTCTGGAAACAATAAACAGCCAGCCAATAATGTGCTGTGTCTCACTGTGTCTCACTGTGTCTCAGTGCAAATGGAAATGGATTCTCACAAAATACTGCAGCCACTGTATTAAAGAGTAGCTTAATCTTAATTGGAATGGTGGGAGTGTTTTCATTTACTGCTTGTCACATAACTAATGTAACCTTGTTTGAATCTCTATAATATCATAAATGCAGTGCATTACATGATAGCAAACAAACACCCTACTGTTTATATTTACTTCATTAAAACTAGTCTACAGCCTGCTCTGCTGTTACACTGAGTCTCATTACGATGGGAAACAGGTGGTTTTCAGGTGAAGGCAGATGCCTGGCTGGTGCATAATACATGATCTGATACTGGAGCACTGGGGATAAATAACTTATCAATCCACTTGTACCAAGTCTGGGGAGAGAGCCAACTGGGATGCTCACATTATTCAGAATAATGAAGGGATGTTCTGTGGGGTGAACAAGGTTCACCGCAACTTTAAAAACCACTGAAAAGTTTTACCTCTGAGCAAGAAAGTTCATTCAAGGACGGAATGGGTTAAATGAAAAGGAGAATTGCGAGAATGCAATGGAGAGCACTGGGATGAACACAGATGGATTTATAGCCTCAATAAACTGTAGTCTTGGACACACTCTAGTCAGAGTAAATTTCCACAGCAGAGGTATGTGATGGGGGATGCTACCTGCTCCCCGGGCTTCTCATCTCATGGTCAGTTTTAACACAACTCTTCCAAAAGCCCACAGACCACAAACTGGCACAGTATAACACATAACTTCATACAGTGTTGTAGTATGACTGGCTATTTATTGGGTTGAATTGTGAATAGAAATTAATAAAATATACGATTAGCATGAAAACTGACCAAAAAATCAAGGCCATTACTAATTGAAATACGTTCATAACTTCATCAAAAATGTACCTTTTTCTCTCCCTCCTTTGAATTCCCTCGTTTCTTCTCTCTTTCGCTCCTCTCTGCTCCAGCTCTCTCCCGATCCCCAGCACCAAACAGCTTCTTAGCCCACTCATCTTTCTGAACAGCCAGTCGGTGGGTGTGGGAGTGGGGATGTGATGGAGGAGGAGGCTGATTGCCTCCAGGTGGTGGCAGGTGGTCTCCGGGGGCCAGTGGGGCCCGATAGCGGTCAGCTGGGATCTTATTCATGGGTGGGGGCAGGGTGCTGCAGTTAGCTGATGACCATCCGTCGGTGGATTCGGCGTAGGACTCCTGATCGCTGCTCAGGCCCTGGAGGTGGCTGTGGTGGTGCTGCTGACGCCAGTCTCTCAGCACATGGACTGGCAGCCACCGCTGCTGCTCCACCCCTACTCCAGCCCCTCTCTTTTCTCCTCCCCCCACAGCTCCTCCCCGCTTCCCTGGTGAGTAGTGGTGTGGGTGGACCCCTCGAGAGTGCCTGCCGGGGACATCAGGGTGAGCCAAGGGGAGAGGGTGAGGGAGGTCAGCCAGGTGTGGTTCGTGACGGTAGTGGCCATTTCTCAGAGCTGGCGGAGGAGGAGGAGGAGGTGGGTGGGAGGCTGCAGCTCCTAGGGTGGGGCTCCAAGCCTGCTGTGATGAAGGTGGGCTGTCCCAGTGGCGTGGTCCAGAGGTGTGGTTGTGGTTGGGGGGACCTCCGAGGTCTACTAAAAGCACTCTGTTGCTCTTCTCTTCTGGTAAAAAGTTGCCGATCCCACTGTCACTGTTGCTGCTGGTGCTGTGGTTCTGCTGGGCGTCATTGTCTGGATCATGGAAGGCTCGGGCCCGGACCCCCTCAATATTGTCCCCCATGTCCCGGTAGAGGACAGAGACAAACTGGAGGAGAGGCTGAGAGCTGGGCGGGAATTCCAGGCAGCCTCCTGTGTCTGGGTCGGGGGTGCACTCAAAGCCAAACCTCAGAGCTACACCTAAATGGACCTTAGGAAACAAACAGACATTTTCTACAATAAATATCACTTTCTCTCAACGACAATATTGCATAGGAAAATATTTGAATTGCTGCATAAATTACATAAAATGTAGCTGTTAGTAGCATAGCATCACTGACTCTCGATTAAATTAACTTTAGGTTTTCAATCTGGCATTGTCAGTAAGGCTGAGTGTCAAACTTTAATTCTTATTAACTCATTCTTTGATCAGACAAAGAATGAGTACATTTTGGTATTTTACTTATTTATATAAATGTCATTAACAGGTGCTTTGTGTTTTGTGTACTTTTTTTAATTAAAAAAGTCAAACAATCCCCAGACCCCCTTTTTTCTTTGTTTCTCTCAGCTCTGATGAAGACCTTGTGAGGTCGACACCAGTCAGCATTTTAAACCAATAAGCCAGAATAAAAAAGACTTTCATTAACAGTTTTTGAGCATTTGGCCGCTGCTTTCATTTTGTGTTAGAAATTTCCAGCCGTTATTGACTAAAGGTTGAGTGTTCAATACTTAATAATGTTTCATTTAAATAGGAATAGCCTATGTATATATCTGTACAAACAAAATAAAGTTAAATAAAGATAAAGTTTTCTGGTGATATTGTGATAAAAAACAGCTCTCTCTTTTTAAGTGTGATTTGTAACCCCTTACTGCATCTCATCACTGTCTCTTTGTTCATACCTGGTGATGACAGAGTTCTGGGTCCACGATGAACACGTGACAGGAAGTCCTCAAACTGCCCTCTTCATCTTGTCCGTTGCTGAAGTGATCGTCGTGGTCGTCAGTGGCCTGCATCGTGACCAGTCCGAAGAATCGACGGTCATCGGGACAACAGGCACTGAAGGCTAGTTTTTCTGCTGGATAGGTGGCCAGAACCTGACCTCTGTCACTGCACAGACGCACACTGTCATGCATGACCTGGTAGGATGTAGCCATAAGACAATCACAGTTACACAACATGAGACTTCACATGTGGATATACTGTGTTTATACTGCTGAAGTTAAGTGATCTTGTTAATTCTTTTCTGGTTTTCCAGCCCCTTAAAATGCAGCATGACAAAGCTCATTTAAGGCAACGAGATAAATTATCCAAGGTTTCAAAACCTATTGGAAATTTAGAGTTTTTTTCTAAATATAGTTGACAATTTATCATGATCAGGTGGTTAAAAAAACACTCAAGCGCACCTTCATGAGGACCAGTGAATGGATCTTTTGCTCGGCCCGGAGGCGCCTCATGCTGCATCTGATGGCTTGCAGGCTGTCATTCTCTAAGCTCGTCCCTATGGAGGCCAGCTCAATGGAGCCCAGATAGCCAACAATCATGCCCACATTGAGGATGCCCTCGCTGGGCTCTAGGACCAAGTCTCCCCCATCTCCTACGTCCAAGTCTTGCTCTTCATGGTGGTGAAGGTGCAGATGACGGAAGTCTGAGTCCAGGAAGACTGAGTCGTCATTCAGAACTTGGGCCATCTCCTCCTCGGAGAGCAGGTTGGGGTTGCTCTGAGAACGGGAGGAGTTCCGATATGGAGGAAACTCTGGATCAGACAGTGGACGTGGCTTTGATGATGAGCTAACCCCGGGTCTGTCCTTGTCTGAGCTGCTCGAGGAGTGGCTGGAGTTCTCAAAGATCATATTAAAAATTCCTCCGGACTGCAGCTCTGCCACAACTTTCTCTGCCCTGTTGATGCCCAGCTGCTTAGAATCCATTTTGGGTTTGTACCACCCGCCACGGGCCCCACCACCTGACCTGCTGTTATTGTTGTTATTAACACTGTTGTCATAGAAACCATCCAGCTCATCATCGCTAGAGCACGAGTCCAGGTAAGATGCTGCCATTGTGTTGCTGCTATGGTGACGGCTTCCAGCAGAGCGTTGGTGGTGATGGTGCCGCCTGGGACGTTCTCCCTCAGCAATGACCAGTTTCAAGACACCAGAGCAGCGTCCAATCAGTTTGACCACATCCTCATGGGACGCCTTGGAGACATTGATGTCATTGACGGACAGGATGTAGTCTCCCGAACGCAAACCTACATAGTCTGCGGGACTCCCTTTCAGGATGCAGCTGAGGACACATGGACTTTGACCTGACAGTGTAAAGCCATACCCTGTTCTTCCTCTCGCCACCTCAACAGCCCGGATTCGACCCTGCTGGTTAGAGGAGGAGGGTAGCGGTGGAGGCTGGGGCAGGTTGAGTCCACCTCCACCACAAGGGCGTCTTTTGGATGATGCATCCACTTGCCTGAACATTGTGCCAGGGAACTTCCTCTTGTCCATTGATTCAGTAAAGTTCAATCAGTCATTATACGTCCCCAGGCTCCGCTCACGCAGGAACACAGGACATATCCAACGTCCGTCTCGTCAAACTGCTCTGCCGTCAAGCTGCTACGAAAAAGTGAGTAGCAGTTCTAAATGCAGCAGAGGGGTGAAAGTTTGGCCTCAGTTTTGGCACAGCCTTGCTACTGCAGCACTCCCATCCTGGTGTCACCCGCTCTCTCCCAATTCACAGGCTCAGATACCTGCAGCACAACACAACCCAGTTAGTCATCAAAGCTCTGTCCTCCTCCTCCTCATGCTTTGCCTGTATCTACTTGAGCTTCCATCATACTTTTATAGCATACAGTAGATTAAACACAGTCTGTCTGGCCTATAAGGCGGCATAAGAGCACAATATGGTTATTAAACCGTCAAAAATATCAAAGGAAAACTATCAGTACATCACGACATCATTATTAATGGCATTTCTGACAGTTAATAGCGCATGTTAAGGGGAAAGGTCTGTACACACAGCCACACCTGTGCAGGGTGGAGTCAGGGCACAGCTGTCCAATGGCTAATGTGTTTTTAAACTGGAGGCGTTTTCACACCTGACAGGCATGCAGGTAAAGTTAAGACAGACCCAGCCTACAACAACGCCAGGGGAACTTCAGCTTTAAATTCGCTCATTATCAACGCGGACTGTTGCTTTGGTTTGTGTTCAGTGGCTACCTGCTCATAAATAGTCTAAAACTTTCACTAAGAAGCTGTAAACAAAATGTTGACGTTAGCTGAGGTTAGCCGACGCGTTACCGTTAGCAAAGTTAGCCGTAACAACGTTACATGCTAGTAAAGCTACACGTTAGCAACGGTTGCAATGGTCGCTAGTGAAAGAAATTAACAACTATGTGTTTGACACTTTACACTCAAAAGTGCATGCTTTTTTCCCCCTGTCAATTCACGAGAGTTACAAAAAGTTTCTTGCCGTTACTTGCTGTTCAAAAGTGCATCCACCCATGCTTAAACTATAGTCCCGCCTCCCGATTTCCAGTTCTTTGGAATGTCGGTCTGTAGCTATGGTAACGGCGGTGTACACAGACTTTCATATCCCGTCATTGGTTTTCCCAGTTGTCAGTCAGACAGCGAACAGTTATGTGGACAAATTGACAAAAGTTAGTTTGAGAAATCACAAATAAAAGTAAGAACGGTAGCTTATTCCACAGGTGTCAAAACCCAGTATCAACAAGAGCGGCCGTCTAACTCCGTAGTTCTGATTATTGGCACTATTATCGGATGCAGATTACATGTATGGATCTGTCTTTTACCATCAGTCAGCGAGACAGCAAACGACAACAGCTGAGTACAATACGTCTGAGTTGTAAAGCAGGGATAGCTCAGTAAAAGGTGGATGCAGGTCTTTTTTTTTTTTTTTTTTTAAAGTGTTCCGACAAAGATGTTCGATATAGCGGGTTCACCCAACAGGAAAAATAAAAAATGACTTACTTGTCGGTGTCCGACGGTGATGCTGGTCGGGCGGTTTCCATAGTTTAGTAGCTAGGTTAGTTAGGTAAACTCAGGGACGATGGGTAAACAAAAGAAAAGGCTGCACCATCTGGCGAAGTAGCCTTAAGAGGAGGAGGACTGGAGGAGAGGGAGGTGTGCTCAGAGCGGGCAACGGAGGGGGGTGTACAGAGAGGGGAGGGGAGGGGGCAGTTTTAATACAAGAAAATACATTTAAAGAGTTCATTAACTTCATATAGGCCATATTATCTTATCATAGTGTGTGTGTGGGAGAGAGAGAGAGAGAGAGAGAGAGAGAGGTTTATCCAGGCTGCTCAACAGTGGTGAGTCTGTCTTGTTTTTGGAGGTCTGCTGTGCACATTGAAAAGCATCAAGTGTTGGATGGGGAGCAGCACTGCAGAGCCACTGAAATAAACTTCTACTTCACCAAGAAATCTTTACAGTCTTTACAGTGTATGCAGTGTGCTGAGTTGCTAAACTTTGATACCAGAATAGCTGTTTCAAACCAGAAAGAAGAGGCATTAGAGCACAGCACATACACACACCTGTTGTTTTATTTATGTATATTCTTTTTTTTTAGCTTCAAAAGGTTGGGATTTTGCAATTAAGAGTTGCATTATTAAAAAAAAAAAAGATTTAAAACATTGTTGGGACAACATTATTTCCAAAACTGACATGTAGAGTGCTATGCTTGGTGTAAATCATACAGATGACTTGATAAAGTAAAGGTCAGCCATATAAAGTGTTTGCCATGTACAGTTGCTTAATACCTGTGCCACCATGATTTCAGCACATTGCTTCTTGAACCATATGGCAGCTGTCTGCTAATCCTGTTAATACATTTTAATCATGAACCACCCATCCTAATGGGTGCTGTAAAACCAGGGCAACATATGCTTTCATACTGTGCAGTCTATAAAAGGGAATTACAGCCCGGCCGAGAAAAGGAAATTGTACAAAATGCAATAAGTTGTTTGCATAAGAGGTCAGTTAGAGTAACTGTTAAATGTCTGATAACAGGCTTCAAAAGCAATATGCTACAATGGTCCTTAAAGTGAAGATGTTGGTAAATCATGTATTTTCTCTCAGTGGTTCCTGTGTTTGTCTGGATAATCTGAGTCGACTGGCAGCAGCTTGTTCTTTCCAACAGAGAGGAAGATGAGGAAGAGGGTTTTAATGATTGTGTCCTCACAGGTTGATTGTGTTAGAGACACGTGGTGGATCCTATGTGTGCCAGAGCATTAATGTTTGTAATATCTTTTAAATGAAAACACATAACCTTCGACTGGTTTGTAACAGTTGAGCTGAAATTCACTATTCTCATGGAGGAAGTTGTACAATTTACAAAGATCACAAAAGATAACATCTTCAAATAATTTATTCATTTCTACAACAGACCATAACGCAGTGATTCATCTCTTTAAAATATTAAAATGAACAGAAATACATAATTTTAATAGATCTTTTCTTTACAGGCAGTTGTCAAAAAAACTGAACAAGATGTGAAGGAGGCTCCAGGGTCCTGTTGGGGAACCAGACTGAAGAAACATCATTTACAGTCTGTACTTCTTCTGTTACCACCTTCAGAGAATGATTATATAAATCACATTTGTGGTCACCAAACTGTTTTCTAGAAAGGGGAAAAAGAGGTATTCTTTTAAAGCCAAGCACCAACATGCTAATAGCAAGGACAGTTTACGGGGCATGTAAAGAACTTGGCAGAGAAAAGATTTAACCATAGTGATGATCAACTTTTACATTAGAGCAAAAACAAAGACTAAATTATCCTTCGAGTTGTTGATTCTGCAAGTTGAAGAAAATAAAGTCTTAAAGGGAAGCATGTTAAATCAGCTGAAAATGACCTTTGTACGTGGCCTCCACGCCCATCTCCCCAAACCACAAAAGATTTCGGGGTAATCGTATTACCCCCTGCAGGGGTCTCCAGTCAGTCTTTGCCTCGTCTTATGCCGGCGGAACGTACTAAGCGACAAGATGAAAAGAACATTTTCTCTATCCTGTCTTTGAATGACTTCCTTTAACATTACAAGAAGTGCAGGGAAAAAAAGGGTTTCCATCATCCTCCATTTCTTTTCACCGCACAAATCCAAACTGACTTTGAAGAGACTGTTGATCTGAGAAAAACAGGAGTCATTTTGGCTCATTTAATCTAATTGAGGGAGGCCTCTCATTGGAATTTCAATGACAGCAGCAGAGGACTCAGTCATTTATTATGTGAATACATTATTTGAACATGATTAAAAGGAAGCCAGTCACATTGCTTTTAAGGTTGGAAAGTGGTAACATACTTAACATACAAACCACCAATGTTTTTACTTTTATGTACTGTAGGACTCATTGCATATCAAGAAAGCACCTAACATCAACATGAGAGGAACTTCAAGTTTTTAGGTGCTAGGTGTATTTAATATTCAATAATAAATATTCACATAGACAATGAGTGATGAAATATTTACCAGTCTTTAACAGAGACAAAACTATATTTAAAGCTCAACAAAAACAGAAAACTCCCGCTGTCAACATGGCATCACTACGCTACACTTTCCTCCTCTGTTGATTTGTCAAAGCTGCTGTTGGTCGCTAAGGTTACAAGGCTCGCTTTGGATTGTGTTGCATCTCTCCCACACAATAGTCATGGCAACTGTACCCACGGAAATACAGTATTAAGGACTATGCAAGAAAATAGCAGTAATGCTAAGCATGCGTTCAAGCTTTCAGTGTACAGGACATATATTCAGTCTTTATCTAAGGCAAGTGTATGTACAGAGTAACAGCGCCGAGCACACTCCCAGGCAACTCTAGGTCATGTCTTCAATAAAATACTATAAGCGTGTAGCTTTCTGCATTCTGCGGTCTGCTGATTCACTGATTTTTCATTCTCTCATCATGTGTATGTGTGTATTAAGACAGAAGAGAAAATGACATCACATTATCTTACTGTCTATTTTAAGAGCTCTCATCTTTACACAGTTCTTATTTTATCATGCACCATGGCTTTCATATTTACTTTACAATGAATTTTTTCTCTTTTTTTTTTTTTTTTTAAACAAGATACGAAGGTAACTCCATTTAAAGATGACTGCAAACGTCTTCCAGTCCTATTACAACAATAGTCACATCTTACATCCTGAGAATTAAAAAAGTACAAGAAATGGACAGGTGGAATCATTCAGGTGCACTGGGTAGCATACAAGACATTTTTTTTTTTTTTTTTTTTCAAAGGACCAGACAGATATAAGCAATATGATAAAATAACAAGAAATGCTCCCGCTCCCGCTCCCCCTCCCCCTTGCTACTTATTAAAAAAGAAAAGACATCACTGCAATTTTGGTATTTTTCTTGCTTGACATTTTTCATCATCTTAAGTGTTAGTACACGGGCCCTTACAGTTAAAACTATGTATAATTTTGAAAACACAAATGATTTTATATACTTCCCAGTATATACCTGTCTAGTTCTTTGTCCACTCATTACAACATCCAGAATAGGCCACTGCACAGATACAGAAACTGTAGCAACTTGCTGAAAAGGGTGCAAACAAGTCGACGTTTCTGCAGTGACAAATACAACACCCATTCCCTGCTTCTCATCGTCACTGGAAAGAAAAGAAAGCTATGGCTATTAGTGATCATTCTTACACATAAAATAATCAACTATTTAACTTGTGTCAGAGAATGACCACAAGTAACTTAAATATAAAAAAGGTCTTCAAAGATAACATTTGTTGACAACATTAAGCAGGCATTTCTGACTCTGTCAGCCCATTGTCAGTGTGTCATAACCAGACCTTCAGCACTCTAACAAAAACGCACTGAAAAATAGATGCATTGAAACTTTAAATATAGTAAATACTTTGCATTTTCTATTTTTTTTCTCTATATTTTACTTTACTGACAACACAATACTCAAGCAAGTCCTCACAGGAAAACAAACAAATCCAATTTTTGTTTGATTAATGTTATTTTTATAGGTTTTTAAATCAAGGTGCTGGGTAGGAGGAAGTGTTCAAGGTGCCATCATTCATCTCGAGGAATGGTCTGTGGTAGTGGGACTGTGGTTGTAGGCAGAACCACAGTTTGAAGGGCTTTGCAGCCAGTGTCCTTCATATTAGGTGCACTCTTCAGACAGACAGTCCTTTAACATACACCCTAAAACTGACATGGATTCAGATCTCCCCCCTGATTTCTCTTTATGCTCACTCCACTGAATTCATTATGGGGACTTCAGTAGTTCTACTCATTTCAGTGTAAAGGAGGAAAAGGGATGAGGCTACAGTAGGTTTTTCTAATGAAACATTCTGTTCTTTCCCTCCATCACAACTCAAGGGGGAGGTGTACATGGAGATCTAATTTCCCGCTCTACCACATTTCTTACACTAATCCACTTTTCTCCCCATGCTTCGTCCCCCCCTGGCCTCTCTCTGTGCCTGCATGTCCATCTCAGTTCGTTGCCCTCAGAGTGATGTGTCCTGGTGGATTGACTGCAGACAGCCCAGCAGCTGGTAATATGGGCTGCCTGGTGAGGCCACAGTCTCAAAGACGGACTGGAAAGCCCGGCGGTCCAGCTCCTCGTCAATCTGGTGCCGGTAGAAATCCATGGCCACCAGGCAGAACAGGTTGACGTCCACCACCTCACTGGAGCCCATTCGGCTGATCACGTGTGGCAGTCTGGTTGAGAGCAGGGGGGTTAAGGACAACAGACCACACTGTTTCATAAGCAGGACATTTAGAATGGTGCCTCCAGACATACAGTATAGATACAACAACCCGATCACTGTCCTGCTCACGGGACTTATTTCATGTAAGGATACAGGGCCGAGATCCACTGGGAGGTGGAAGCAGAGACAAAGAAACAGGAGAGGCTCCACATGGCCATGGCTACTGGTGTCCTCTGAGTGAAGTTGGACAAGGACAGCAGCACCCAGTCTCGCACCATAGAAGACTGGCCTGTGGCATGGAGTGTCTGGAAAACCTGGAGAGGTGGGTGCATAGCCGGGGGAGAGACGGGACGTTTAAGATGTGCATTAGTTGAAAGGTATAAAAAAAAAATAATAACATTTAGATTGTAAAATTATCAAAATGTTTAATTATCTTTGCAATTATCAAAGCAGCCCATTAATTTAAGTTTGTTTTTGAGGTCTGGAAACTATATACATGGGCATTTTCTTTTTCTGGTTCATTGTACACCAGATGGCAGGCACTCAATGTCAGTGGTCTTTGATTTCAATTTTCCAAAAAGGAAAACGAAGCTGCTGTTCTAGAAATTGTCAATTTCTCTTAAAATTACCACCCAATACTAGTTTCTAAAATTAGCCTTTAGAAATGCAGCACAGTTGTGTTCAGTTGATTCTCAGTGTTTTCCACACACAAGATATCAAAACAAATACTGAGCTTACTACCATACTCGTGTTTAAGGATTACTTTTATTTCAATATAATCGTGGCTAAAAATCATTTACTTCTACTCCAAATTCTACTGTCTGCTTCAATGTCATGCATTCTTCATTTTTACTTCCCCTGTACAGCAACAGGAACCCACTGTCTCTGCTCCAACTCAATGTTTCCATGACAACTTATTGTCTGATTGGACAACAAAAGAGTTGGCTGCTGCAATCACAACAGAAGTAACACTTCACTGACACTGGACTTCATTGAAATTCTCCGTAATGCTCCCTAGTATGGGAACAAAACAAAACCCCCCAAACAGATTCTTTGACCACAGAAATGCTGCAATGTTCAAAAGCTTTTTGATTTGCCAATACAAATTAATGAATCAATTTTAAATCCGATCCAATCCTGCCTTGTAAGCCTAAACGTAAAAAAAAAAAAAAAAAAAATATGTAAAATCACATTGTTATAATGGACGTGACTTTTTCATTTGTTTTTTCTGCTGACCTTGTAGACGACAGTGGCCATGAATTGTGGGTATGGTTGCTGATTGGACAGGAACTCTCCGATGACCTTGTTCATGACGTCCTGTGGCGGGAAGAAGTCATCCAGAAATTGGGGCAGGATCCTGGACACCACCCGTGCCTCACTGGGTAAACCTTTCCGGATCCTGCAAACCGGAAATCCCAAAAAGCAAAAATGATGATGGGAAACAAAACAAGTGCTACCACTGCTAGTCAAAACGCATATCGGCTGCCACCATCAAATTATTTTGGACACTACAAACCCAGAGAGGTGAAAGATGAAGGAAGAAAGCTGCAAATTGTGTGCATGTTTTTTTTTTTTTTTTATTTATTAGCAAAAACGGTACAATTCTTGTATAATGGACTATAGGGTGTGCAAGTGTGTGTGTGTGTACCTGTCGAAGAGCACAGAGACCCTCTCCATGGCAACAATGATCGACTCGCTGTCTGGGGCCTGAGGGTCAGAATGGGCGGGGCGACTGGCAGGGCTGGCTTTCTCCTTCCCTGAGGAGAAACCAACATGACCCGCCGTGACGCCCACCGCCTCTGCTACGGCAGAGCCAGAGTCAACCTGACCTCTAACCCCTGTCACGTCTGAACCCGACGCAAGCACCGCTGAGAGGGCGAGAGGGGAGGGGGGGGTTGGCACCGGTTGAACCAGTGGGGGACAGGTTAGAGTGGGAGTAGGGACACCGATATCACAAGATTCAGATCAGAATTTTGTTGACCTCAAAACAGAAAATTGGGGAAATTCTGGGAGCTACCTTTGGTCAAATCTGTACGTGACTGGTGCTTAACGTATTAGAGATTTCAAATTCCATGTTTCCAGGGTACATTACATACTAGATTATCTTCTGTGACCTGAATGTGCTTCAGCTTGCTCTGCTGTATAGCACAGGGAGGTATGCAGAAAGTTATAGGTCAGTTTGCATTTGCAAGAGCTCGAGTTTACGCAAAGAATTCGCTGGCTAGCTCAAGGCAACAAAGTAGTGTTATTTAGCCAGTCACCATATGGACAACAACATGCTAATAGGGTTGCTAGGGTTAGTAGGGGCCGACGTAGGGGTTAGAGGTAGGGTATATCAGAGGTATGCACAGAATACATGTATCACATGCAGGAGGCAAGCATTAAAGGGTTGGTTTCAGCTTTAACAACGGTCTGCTAAGCTGTAAAGAGAGACTTAATAGTTGTAAATCACTAGTCACCGTGATAAGATATATGTTTGTTACTGACAGTGGGTGTAAATAGGGCCAATATGTAAACTTGTAATCAGTTGTAAAGCATACAACAAATAAGCCCTGGCTCATAAACAGCCAATCATATCCCTTGATAATGGAGCATGCTATGAGTGAGTCACCATTGCCACTTCCGCTATTCCGAGTACGCAACATCCTCACTCATGATCTACATCTGTTACATCTCAAGAAACTATCCACAGGCAGTCCACAATGGAGAGGTACTCGGCAACAACAATGTATGACAAAACATTAAAATTATTACCCTTGTGTCTTAGTTAAGTTAACAGTAAATTCAAAATACAGTGGTTAAATTCTGCCATTTTCTACCTGGTCTTTAACTAAAAATAGGTTCAATAAAAGTCATCAATAATTATCTATATCAACTGAAATTAAACATTTTAGTGGGATTCATTTTTAGTGCTACTAGTGCTTACGCATCACTAAAAATAAGTCTGCAATTTGCTGTAAGTCGCATGCAAAAGGGGCATACACAATCAGGTGTAAGCTAATGAGTTGGGATTTCAGTAGCTTAGAAGCAGCAATATTTTACTACATAATGTTATTTTTAGGATTGTCCCAGTTCTCCCGCTCAACACTTTTCCTTTTTAGAAAAGGGAGTCGCTTGCCTCAGCAATGAGGTAGGCAACTCCAGTGAGGAATGGGACACCACCTACAACGGCAGATAACAGATCCTATGCTACTTAATACATCATTCGTGCTGTTTACATCCTTATTTTCAACTGTCTATCATAGCGAAGCCAAATTTGTGTGGGAGATGTTGAGGGGTCACTTTGCAGCACCACTACATTTTACTGTACAAGGAAGGAAGGAAGGAAGGGGATGAGAGCACAGGAAAGAAATGGGACACAACCTTACTGCGGCATTGTAAATAAGTTAAACCTGCAGGACTGCA
The DNA here is from genome assembly GCF_905237075.1 of Dicentrarchus labrax. NCBI lineage: Eukaryota > Metazoa > Chordata > Actinopteri > Moronidae > Dicentrarchus > Dicentrarchus labrax. Next base: position 12,747,649 of record NW_026136721.1, read on the forward strand.
AGCTTAACTCATTTCAGAGCTGCATCAGCTTTGGTGAGGAGAACTGACGAGGAAGTAGTCTACTACTATTTAGAGTGTCCATCCGGGTGAGTTAGCCAGCTAGCTTAATCCCATGGTGAGTCTGCAGTGGACTGAGAGTCAGCAGTAATGAAAGCACCAGTCCTAATACAGTACATGCTGGTGATTTAGCCAGAATGCTACATTGCATCAGTCGTGCTAGAGCCTGTCTTACCAGTGTACATGCAGGTGAGCATGAGGCCCAGGGCAGCCATGGCTCTGTGTGGCGACGGCATGTTGACTCGGTCCACACTGAGTTTGACCAGCGCTTCTCCGTCCACGCGTGACAACTGCTCCGACAGCAGGAGGCGCTCCAGACCGCGCAGCACGCAGTGATAGATGACAGAGGGAGTGGAGTCCTCGCTGGCTGACACCATCACACCACACAACTGGAAGACAGGCACAGAGGAAGGAGATAAAGCGGGGGCAAGCAAAAGAAAGACGAGAGGAAAAGGATGCATAACAGTAGACACCGTAAATAGCTTATGATAGTACACCATCACCTATATTTTTTGGCATGCAGGGAAATTAGGGATCAATGCATTTTTTAGCTGATCGGTATTGACCGTTTAGTTTTATAGATCCAATCTTTTGTTTTATGTCAGCTGTCCCACAGCTGTTTTTACTCTAAGCTTTTATGTGCAGTGCAACCATTGTCAGCTCTCTCGCAGTTTCTTTCTTCCACTCTGCTCAACTCTATTTGAAAGCAGGAGCTGCCCCACCCACTGCAGTTTCACCAGCCACACTCAACACACTACTGCAAGTGCAACAAAAGTCCAGCGAACAAAAAGCCAATAAGATAATTAATGTAATTTGTGGAAATATGTACAAATGGAAATAAACAGTCAGTGGAATACAGACTGTTAATTCAGTTACTCAGGTAAAGGCTGCACTCAAGCTCCAAACACTGGAGAGATAAACTCCCTCCACACAGCGACAAGCCATAAAGATTATACAGGGGTTTTTTTTATACTTCATTGTGTAAATTAAAAAAACAAACAAAAACAGCTTTGATGCAGGCATTGTTTCTTAATGCAAAGCTGTCTAATTGTCAAGCATATAGGCTACACATTGGATTGATTTTAATAACTTTAAATGTATTTCAAGTGTGCACTGTGCACTATATTATCTAAAAAAAAAAAAAAATACAATACAAGTATCAGATTGGGATTCGAATCAGCAGATAATATCAAATGACTCTGATACGGGGCTAAAACAACTTGACTGGGACATCCCTACTTACTGTAAATCCCAAAATACTATACTGATTTTTGTCCTATGTAATAGCGGAACATGTTTTGTTTCTCCTCAGTCAAGTTCATATAACTTCACATGTATGCACAGAATGTTTACCTGTATAATTCCAGCCATAAACTCAGCTCCTACATCCAGAGGGTAGTTCTCCATCATGTAGAAGGCCACTGCGCACATTACCAACACATGCTGCTGGTTATGCAGGTTCACACAGCTGCAGGACACAAAGAGCGGAGACATTCAGAGTGAGTGGAAGTAAGATTCAAATAAAAGGTAGTTGTTTGAAATGTGAAGGGCAGCACCTAGTGGCCAAGTCATGGCACTGCACGCTTGGTCCAATCACCTTATTAAAACCATATGCAGAGACTTTGAATGTGGTGTAGCACAGAAGCAGATTTTCTGACTTTTGTCATGTTGATATGATCTTTGAGAAGGTGTACCGATTACAAGAGCGGTCGCTATGGGGAAGATTGTGGCAGTTGTTCGGAGTGGAAAGGCAGTGCATTCTTCCCCAGAGATATGTGGTGTATTTATCAAACAAGCACAGAATGAATAAACACAAGCCACAAGGAAGGTTGTGGTTGAAAAATGACACAACTCTAAATTCTACAGGAATATCAATATCAGAAAAAGTGAGTACACCAAATTATCTAGAGAGCAACATGGCTAACTAAAATAACTATAGTGCAACTGAAGTAAGTTTTTACTGCATTTAACTCACTGGGACATCAGATACACCTTCTCACCTCCACCTACTGCAATCAGTATATGAATGGAACAGAGCAGCAACTCTGACATAAAAACATTTGCTCCCAGAATCCCTTTCATCAGTTCAGCTCATTAGATTATGAAACAAGGTCGGGGGTCTGTGCGTTTGTTTTGGGGAATGAGAGCGATACTCACTGAGCGATGGCCCTGAGATTGGACAGCAGGTACTCAGAGACAGTGGGGATGAGCTGTTTGGCTGTGTCATCCAGCAAGTCACACTCCAACACATACAGCACTCCATGCAGAGCGCCCATACGGCTGGGCAGGTGGGTGCTACGTAGGGTTGTCTCCAACAGGCGACACACAGGCTCCGCTATTGCTTTGTCCTGGTAATATACATTGAGTTTAGAGGTTAATGGTACACTACTGCAACAAATAAACACATCCTTAAACCATCAAAAAGCAAGCACGCATCCCCCCCAACCCACACGATGATACTCACCATGCCCAGAACGGCAGCAGCCTTGCAGATGGCAGGGACCAGGTATTGATTGAGGATCTCATCCTCTGGAGGGTGGAGCTTCTGCAGTTCCATCAGGGTGGAGAACATCATATCAAACTGGTTCCTCTCTGTGAACAGGTCCGACACCGCCAGCAGCTACACAAAGCAAGAGGGAGAGGACAGGGGAGAAGGTGACTAGGGTCTTTGCCTAAACTGCATCGAACAGGAGATAATCCTTTACTGATGTCTTAACTCACCGATCGGACCACTTCACTGATTAGTATGGTTGGGGTCCTCCTGTTACTCGGGGAACCCGGGATGAGCCACTGGCTGTAGAGCTCCAGGAGAAACTGGGAACATGAATGGATGTCCACACCTGCACGATGCTTCCTGAAACAGACAGACAGTGGTAGGTGCTGCTTGTTTCAGTACATTTGCGTTGACACTGAGGAAGTCAGTCAGCATGTCTGCATTTATTTGACTGACCTAGAGTTGATAGGAGATAGGGGTGGGGAAGTGGGGGCCGGAGTGTCCGCTTCATCTTCTTCATCCTCTCCCCATTCTTCCTCTCTCAGTGGGGTGATGTTGTTGCCAAGCCACACAGAGTGGATGGAGACCTAGAGAGAGAGAATAAAAATATTTAACATTGTGCTACTGATGGTTAGCATATGAACCAAATCTTAAACCAGCATCCTTAGATTTAAGATAGACAATGGATAAGGCATGGCATCACATTGTATTCACTGTCATTAAGGGATGGGGAATTAATAGACAAGATATTTTTACACATACTTACAAATACATTATGTGAGGTTAAATAAGGAAGATCCCTCTGATGTTACACACATTTTCAGTAAATGTTTAATAAAGATCCTCATGGTAGCAGGCAAGAAGGCAATTAAAAGACACTGGCTTCTTGGAGAGCCTCCCACCCTGAACCCATGGATAGATATTGCAAGCAGCATATAAAGCATGGAACGTACACCGATCAGCCATTACATTATGAGCACCTGTGCAACCTGGTGGTCAGAATGTTATGCAAACCCAGAACAACAAACTGTGATGCTCTGTGTGTTCTAACCCCTTTCTATCAGAACCACCATTAACTGTTTCAGCAGTTTGAGATACAGTAGCTCATCTGTTGGATCGGACCACACGGCCAGCCTTCACTCCCCACGTGCATCAATGAGCCTTGGCCACCCATGACCCTGTCTCTGGTTCACTGCTTCACCTTCCTTGGACCACTTTGATAGGTACCACTGCAGACCAACACAAAACTGACCTAGTCGTCTAGCCACCACAATTTGGCCCTTGTCAAAGTCGCTCAAATCCTCACGCTGCCCATTTTTCCTGCTTCCAACACAACTTTGAGAACAAAATGTTCACTAGCTGCCTAATATATCCCACCCACTGACAGGAGCCATGATAACCAGATAATCAGTGTTATTCACTTCACCAGTCAGTGCTCATAATGTTATGGCTGATTGGTGAGTATTTGTCTAAATGAGGCACATACCAGTCTACCAAAAGGTATGAGAACTGAAACTATGGTAAATGCTACTGTAAAAAGCAAATGTGATTGAAAACAAAATATTCTGTGACCCAAAAACTCCCGTATATACCATGTAACTGAGTGACCCCACATTTACTGTGGTCCTACTGAAAATCTAATATTAAGAACATAAACAGTTTCCTCAAGCATGTTATCCAAGTTTTCCTCTTTGTTCATGCGTCTCCTACCTGTCCCAGTTTGTAGTCCATGTTGCCCATCTCCCGCTCTGTGTTAATCTGAAGCAGTAGCTTCTCATGGCTGATCAGCGTGCCTGCTGAAACAAAAATAAACAAGAAATTAAGAGTGGTAGGTGTAAGTGCAGCAGCTGTGAGGAGAGGGGGACACTTTGTGAAAGTGAGTAATGTGTTACCAGCTGATGCTGCAGACAGCGAGGGTACAGGGTCCCAGGCGTGGTACGGGTGGTGCGTGTGGACATTGTCTCTCTTCGACACAAGAGCCTGAATTTCTCTCTCCACCTCACCCCTGATCACTGCAAGTTTCCTTCCAAACCTGGGCGCAAACACAAACAAAATAATCCAAATATTGTTGCATGCTTGTTCCTGGCATTACTACAGTGTAAATATTGAATACAAATTTGCTACCGTGTTTCCAGGGCTTTGAGGCTCTTGTTGCGGGGCTGCTGTTCCAGACAGCTGACTGCAGGGTTGCCAGCAGTTGGCAGGGTCATGGCACTCAGCACCAGGCTGGTGATGGCCTGCACCGCTAAAACATTCAACTGGGTACGCTCCAAGTCCTCCTAGAGACAAAAGGATAAACAAAACATTGAGACAAATGGCAAAGAGACAGGGAACAGAGGGCTATAGAACAGTTTACAACTGTTTATTACAATGTGTCTATGAGGTGTGACGAAACACAGCATGTGTACTTCTTTGGTGAATTCTCTGTATATAAACAAATGCTTGCATGTTTCTAATTAAAGTGAGAAATTGTTGGAGATTATGCAGGCATGAAGGAGTGATGAGCTCTGTCAAATCAACCTCACTAACCAGCAGCACATTTCAGGATGTGAACAATGTGTGTGTGTGTGTGTGTGTGTGTGTATGTGTCTGTACCTCCTGCTGTGTCTCCTCCTCCTGGTCCATAGTGATGGGTTGGGTGACCAGCACCCCTAGCAGAGTGGCCCAGGTCTCTTCAAACTGAGTCCTGCTGCTCCAGCCTAAACATGGCAACACAAACCATTCAGATGACAGAAAATACAGTATTCAACTGTCACACTCCAAAATCTGACACAATGGTGGCAATGGAGTTCTGAATAATTCCATATGTGCAGTTCTTGGCTATCAACAGTGGACAGTGTCATTAATGAGATGAACGTGAATGAGACAAAGGGAAAGTCGATTTCCTGACTGTATGTGTTTCTGTACCCAGTGTGTTGATGCGGTAGAGGAACTCTCTGAATACATCCTTTTCCTGCAGGAAGTCTACAGGGATTTCAGGCAGCGTCGTGCCGTACTCTCCTCCTGGCTGAGGGGACCAGCCCAGTTTCCAAACCTAAACACACATAATTTTAATAGCCCAATACATTCATGTATAAAAACTCAAGGTGTAATATTGTTCACACACTGACCAGTGGAGGTACTCGGGTGTAGCTGTTGACCAGAGGCAGTCGGGACAGACTGATGACAATGTTACGCAATGTTGGTGTGAGGAAAGCGGGGAATGCACTGTTTCTATGGTGACCTAGGGCAAGGACGCTCTGCAGGCCTTCCACCAGCTCCGCCATGATCTCACAAGCTTGCCACTCAAACATGTCTGCAACACAGAGGGAATTTGCCATCATATATCACCTAAAGCTTTCACCTGAGATCTGCTCAGAAGAAAAAACAACCAGAAGATTTACTGAATTTGAGTACTCACGTTCAGCATGTGCTGAGTCCACTTGGTCTCCTTCTGCCTCTCTCTCTGCCTTTGTCCTTTTCTTCTCTGGATGCAGGAGCTGGTCGCCAGGACTCACAGCCACTGGGAAGCCAGGGCAAAAGGTTTGATCAGCATTGAAATGACACATTAAGTCATGGCATGTAACCATACTAAATCACAGAGAACGCCCAAACATGCCCTGGAGGCCTGCTCACCTGCAACAATGATGAGGCGTAGACAGTAGATGAGGGAGCAGGTATGTGTGGTGTACTCTGGTGTGGAGAGTTTGTTCCAGACACAGGGCTGCTGCAGAGCCAGACACAGGCAGGACAGAGCCCACTGCAGGTCCACACTCAGGGGCAAGTGGTCCTGGAGGAGACGCCACACTAGCACCTGGGCAAAGAGTGAGACATACAAGGGTGAACGATAAATGTGAAGAACAAAAATACATTTTCCATGAATCTCTTTTTAAAGTACATTTCTAGAATCATAATTAACATACCTCTGGAGAAACAAAAACTTGAAATATATTTACTTTAATGTACTTTAATAATTGACACCACTGTACGTTGGCTGCACAACAGCAAAGTACCAAACTTCAATCTCTAAAAATGACACCATGGTATCAGTGAGCATGAAGGCCTCTCATACTATACTGAACCTGCAGAGGATTCGCAACATTAGAATTTAGGTGAAGTTATGGGGTCCAAATTACTTTAGATGGAACTTAAAATTGTTACTGCAATTTTGTCACAGAGACTGAACCCTGGAGATCTTGAAAATGATTTGATTATATGGCTCTAAGCAAAGAACACGCCAATGAACAAAATGACATGTTAAATATGTGGTCTTTTACCTCAGTGGCAGTGCAGGTGAAAGTGGTGATGAGATGTTCCTTGTCAGAGGGGATATGTAATGAGGAAGGCAACTGGCTCACACTCAGCAGGTACTGGGACAGAGCTCTGCAGAGTGACAAAACCCTGGGGTAGAAACCTGGCTCACCTGGAACAGATAGCAAACACATACTGTAATTACACTGAATACTTAATACAGTCACTCCAATTTCAAAATTGTACAATATGTCAAAATTTAAAGAGGCATAGAAAGCTCAATCTGAAAGTTTAGGAAATTACAAAACTGAATTTTATGACTCATGTCGCCCCTCCCTCCTACTCACCGTACACATCAGCTACTTTGTCCCAGTAAGGCTGTGACTGGGAGGGTGGCAGGAAGGACTGGTGTGGGACAGGAAGTGACCCAGTGACCCCTGCAAGCTGCTCTAGAGTAACCTGCAAGGCTGTCTCCAACAAGAGCGACCCCTGACCACGTGCTAACCGCTGCACCCCCATGCTCAGGCATGGACACAACAGACTTAGGTTGAACTCCTGGGAGGGAAAAAAGCCAGGTTCAGTTGCTACATATACCAATTTTACTCAATATATATAGCAAGAGTATTTATACACTGCAGTCTGTGTCACCTTGCAGCTCATGACATTAAAGAGGTCAGCGGGAGGTAGTTTTGTGAGGAGTTCAGTCGTCTCCAACAGGGAAACATCTCCACGAAGACAACACTGAGACTTCACCAGGGCCACGTACCACTCCTTAACACAAAAGTAAATTATGTACAATAAATATTTTTAATTCCTGTTCTGAATGTCCTTACTTTGCAGGATGAAGATACACAGTAAAACCATAAAATGCACACTCACACGCAGATTCTCTAAATCCCTCACCTTATCTGCAATAACCAGTTCAGGGGCTGGTGGTGGGTCCCCATCCAAGGGGTGTGATGTCACAGGAGGTGTGGGGCTACTGGTGTCGGCAACAGTGGCTCTGAACCTGTCCAGCAGGGAGTAGAACCTCTGATGCCTGGGAGAAGAAAGATGAACAAAGGATGAATCACATTTATTTTTTCCAATTTGACCAAAATCTGTCCTGCTGATGGATAAGCTTCAATCGCTGTAGATATGGCACCCTGAATAGCCCACAGAGCACAGGACGTCAACCTTAATCTGGTACACTGTAGGGATACTAAGATTTTGAATAAAAGTAGTTTATGTATGCATTATTTGGAAGAAAGAAAAAAATCTGATTGCCTACAATTAAATGTCAGTTTGGTTCCGTTTAAATCCAGTCACCTTTGGAATCTTGAATTTTGCTTTGTTAATAGGCGTTTCATGTTCTGCTTTTTACTATATATTCATAACTAAAATATGCTACAGGATGCCAGACTATTCCTCAAATTGGCTGCAGACGGAGTGTTACCTCTGAGCCAGGCCACTGGTCTGGAGGTATTCCTGGATCCTGTCCAGTTCCTCCACAGGCAGCTGAGCTATACTGTTCTGCAGGGTGGAAGGACAGAATAACACATGATCAACTTGAAAGATTTTGTACAACAAATACAGAACTTTTCCCACAGCATCACAGAAAGGACACAAAGTTTGCATCTAAATGTTTATCTACTTGTATACATTAATGAAAATGTATTCAAACCAATACATAAGCCGTACCTGTAGCGTCTCAGCCAGCAGCATCTCTACTCTGCGACATGCCAGTGTGTCCACCATGCGAGCCAGGACACGGAAGGGTGTATTGAGCAGCTTGTCCACATACAGCATCAACAGGGAGCCAGACTGACTCAGGTGAATGCCTTCCAAACACTGCAGAGTCTTCTTCAACATGGTAGGCTGGAAAGTTGAGGAGAGGGGAGGATTTAGTTGGTAAGACAGAAAAGGGAACACAGAATGAGAGCAAGGAGAAAGGGAGGTGAAGATGAGAACAGTAATGATAAACCAGGTGGCCTACACAAAATATCAAACTGCAACAAAAAAGGACAGAATAGAAACCAAACATTTTAAGTAGAAAAGAAAAGAGAAGTAAAGACTTAACAAGTGGTGGAGTAAAGAAAATTGAAAGCATTGGTAAACACTGGAAGTTTTTAAATGTGCTTTATGAATAAAATGACTTGACTAGGAGGAATGATGAAAAGAGACTAAAGATTAAAAGGATGTAATCTCACAGTAGTGAGGTTGTCACAGCGGGACTGGATGGCTTGGATGAAGAGACCGCTGGCAGCTGAGTTGCGGTGCACAGCACTGATGAAATCCTGCACTGGGGGCTCATGGGAAAGGTTGATGAGGTCACGTACGTGGTTGACAATCAGCCAGGTCAGATGCTCTGAGTCATGGAGGTTCTGACACTGTAGATATGAGAAAAATCAAAACAATGCCATCATTTTTGATGATCATTGTCCTGGTGTGATTGATTCCAAGAGTGTTCAAAGATATTGTGTTGTGCAACATTCTTATGAGTCTCACCACATAATCACAGAAGAGGATGAGGGCTCCCCTGCGTACAATTTCTCTGTTGACCATGGCTAACCGTGTCTCGGGCTTGTCCTCTTCTCCTTCCCCAGAGGAGTGAGGGCTCAGCAGCTTTGTGCATGAGAGGCTCTGTCTCCTAAGAGAAGCATCAGTACATGGTAGATTGCCACAAGATACAGTGCTGTGCTAAGTTTAGAACAGTGATTGGATTTTGGATAATTTGCTTCACCAGAAATTGACAGAAAATCTATAATGTAATTGTAAGATCATACTATCTGTTCTTACCTGGGAGTCTGGTGCACCTCAGCCCACCAGGAGTAGTTGGTGTAGTTGATTATGAGGAGGACCTGGCACCATAGCAGCACCAAGGAGGGGTGGGTGGTGATCAGGCACTGCACCATGCTATTCAGGCCCTCCAAAGGGTAAAACAGGCCTGCCTCAGTGCCAGTCTGTCCACCTCCACTCTCACCTTTCAGGAGACGGCTAGCTGCAGCTGTGATCCGGCGAAACATTCCTGGGAGGAAAAGGAAAGCAAGAGAAGACAGATGAAAGGACATTTAAAGTGCACCAATTTCAAAAGAACATAATGCAACTGATTTGGTGATTTTAATTGTAAAGCTTAGTATCCAATATTGAAATGATAAGCTCACCACTTTTGAAGACATGTATGAGACACATGAGCAGTGTACCCAGCTGCTGGCAGTAGAAGGTGTGTTGCTGCTCTGTAATATCCACTTTAACCTGTCTGGAAGAAATGTCATCCAGCAACACTCCTACCAGCTGGAGCAGGAACCTGGAGGGAGGGGATATGGGACAACAGAAAGTAAACGGAGGAAAAGTAGTAGTAAAAGAAAAGATTGCCAAAAAGTAGAAACATCTCAATTCTTGAGTCAGAAACATCCTTAAACTATACACAGTGAACACACTCACTAACCTGGCAAAGGTCTCTTCAGGTAGGGCTTTTTGTGCCTCACCATTAGGTTCCTGGTTACCAAGAGTCTCAGCAATGGGTGGGTCATTTGGGGAGGGGCTCTGCTGATGGAGGCGACGGATTGTGTGGCAAGAGAGGAGATGCGGGGAGAGGGAGAGTTCATGGACTCGGGATAGGACAATGTCCTCAGTGGACTGGGAGACGAGAACCCTGAGCACTGCCAGGATACCGGACACCCACAGCTGGACTGTAGCTACTGATGCCTGGAAGAGCATAGGTTTGATTTAGAGTCAAAAATCTATATTTTGAAAGTCTGTCTAGGTCTTTGTGCATGTTCAGATGAAATGTCTCACCATTGTAACTGGGGTGGTGAACATGCTCTTCAGCAGCATGTCTACAGGTCTGAGAGAGGAGGGCGCCACAGTCTCAAACAGCGTGTTCAACACTCCCAACGCCTCTGGAGAGTCTAGGTGCATCTGTGAGGACACAACATACAAATATGAGGGTAAGAGCATTTTATGACACAGTAGTCTCAGTGGCTCCAGTCAATTTGTTTGTGCGTACTAACATGTTTTGATTGTACTGTACTATAGCTTTATTTAAATTCCCCAGGGGTGACTAATCTCAAATAGCATGTAGTTTCCTACCTGCTGCTTAGCAATCATGGGGAGTATGACATCAGCAATCTGTCGGGACAATCTCTTCCACTTGTCCTCATTCTCCTTGTGACACTGCTGCAGTACAAGGATGAACATCTCCAAAACCTACAACACACACGTAGGAGACAATGTCAGGCAGTGGAAAGACTGGCCGGGATACTCCATAACATCATCATGCTGCATCTGTTTGAGTCTATTTCTGACCACACCTGATGGTATTGCACAAGTCTGAGCAGCATGGAGACCACCACTTCTTTTTGTGTATCCAGCTCTTTGCCTGCATCTGCTTTGTTTGAGCCCCTCAACACAAATAGGTCATGGACTATTGGCTGCAGGGCTGGAATGGCTGTGGGGGAAGGAGAAGATTTTATTATTTAGACTCAACATTAGGAATAGACTTGTTCCGATATCAGTATTGGAAATTCCTCAGATCTTGGCTACCAGGATAATGCAGCATCGGGTATCAACAAGTAGACATGTCCGCTACTCCCGAGCAGTGTCCCGTTAGCCATCTTTTACCCCCAGGATAGCAAAGTCATGACCTGCCCTACTCTGACCAAGGGTTTAACCAAAGCAAGGTCATATAAACAATGATAGTAAAGTCATACAGGCTTAGTAGTATTGGTATAGAATATCTGTAAATAGGTAGCCAGCTGGTCGTCTAGCTACAATAAGGACGGTGTTTGAGGTTGTGTGTTACCTTGACGTAAAGTTCTACAGTGTAAGGAAGAGAAAACTGCAGTGAAATGTGTTTATAAGTAAAAGAAATGATTGTGTATGTAATGTGTATTGCCTGTGTTTCTCTCACCGTGAGTGACCGCTTTCCTGCCACTCGCCATGATGCCGTCACACAGCTGAATGATCTTGGGGATGCTGATAATCTGTTTTGAGTGGTAACGCTCATAAGACAGCAGCACCAGGAAGAAAAAGATGTTGGGAATGATGGCCTCCGAATCTCTGAGCAGGAAGTACAACAGGTGTGTATTTTAGTTCACAGGGCAACATGAGAATATTTAAGCTGATCTACAGGAAACAAATCACTTACATCACTCATACAAAAAAAAGTCATGCACTACAGAAAGCCTTGAGACACGTGTTATTAAAAATGCTACAGTACATTGCTCTTTTACAGTAGTCACGGCAGAGGAAAACTTACCTGAATTGTCCCACTTCAATGTACTCAAACTGCTTCAGGACAAAGCCTATGAACACCTGAAACATAGAAAACATCTCTGTGAGTTAGCTAAATAACACAAAGTGAAGATGAAAAAGCATACGTGTGTGGTTTGTTGATTATTTTGTTTAACCTGATCTGAGTCCAACAGGCAGTAGTTGACTCTGAGCTGCACAAGTTGGGCTAGCAGGTCCAGTACTTGTCTCTGCAGGGCCACAGAGGTGCTGGTAGTGTACTGCTTCAAAGCTTTGATCACCAGAGGCTCAAACAGCCGAATGTGGTTGTGGATGGCATTCTGGAGAAATAACAATTAGGCCATAGCTTTCAGAACAGCAGCACCTCACTAAGGCCAATAGGCAATAGAAGTCATACTGACTCAACATACTTTTAGCCGATCACAATCTGCACTTAAAGTAAATGGCAGAACAATCCAAGTTTACCTTGTCTCCTCTGTGGCGTGTTGCATTTGCAATATTGGACCTCAGCTGGTTCGAAGTTTTTTGCATTACGTCAAACCATCTAGTAGAGGAAAAAGAAGGCAGGGTGCGTAAACTTCTACATCTATTTACATGTGTATTTAAATATACATGCATGCTCCTATCGCTTATCTGTGTGTTGCTGCAACTAACCCAGAGGTATCCTGCTCCTGTTCGGCCTGCACCATGTTACGCAGACTAGCATCGGCAAGAGCCTGAGTGAAGTGAGTGTATGGTGCCATGAAGCAGTAGTGGTAGAGGCCTGGTCGCAGGCTGGACGAGCCAAGACGGAGAGCCTTGCCCTGGGAGCGGCTGGGTCCACTCAGGACACCCTCATACTGGGAGGCCAGGTTGGTCCCAAACAAGGTCTTCAACAGCTAAAGAAAGAGATGTCTTCAGTTACTAGAGAAACAAGCAATAGTTTGGAGTACACATTTGTTTAGATGTTCGGCACTCGAATTGAGTCTGGAATAAGGTATAAAAAAAATTAAAAAAAAAGGGGACTATTATCTACTTACTGTTTCTGTAATACATTAATTCAGTGCAAACTATATTCACTGTTAAAATAGCCATTTTTATTACAGCAACCTCCCCCCCCCCTTGTGCCTTTTATTGTATAGTGACATGTGAAGATGGACAAGAAAGGCGAGACGACAAAGCAAAGCTATTAGCTGTGTCTAAAAAGGCACCGGCTAGATCCAGTTAGTATATTACTGCGTGTGTATATAAAAGATGTATGGTACCCTCGCACAGGGAACCCGATGCCTTTACAGGCCCTGTCGGCAGGTACCAGCCTCACTCTGTGTGGAGTCACACCAGTTGCAGCACACTGCTCAGTGCTGGAACCATAAAGACTGCCACACACAATAAATAATGGATAAAACCAAAAAAATAAAAATCAATAAATCAGAGACACAGTTTACTGACCTGTTGTACACAAACAGTAGACATCGTTGGTTCTCTGGAGAAGCAGGACTTGAGGTAGCCCAGGATTTCCTCAACACACTGACAAAGAAAAAAAATAAAAATAAAGGAGAAAAAATAAAAATAGTACATCTTTTTATTTTATTGCTTAATTACAGTCAATGTGATAGTGGATAGTGAACTTGATTTGCTTCCATCCAGTCCAATCTTCCAGAACCTCCTCCTTCCTGCTCCCACCAATAACATTTTAATGTCAGATTTCCAATAGAGCTGATTTCAATATTTACCTTGCTGATGTCATGTAGTGTGGCCAGCTCCAGAAGCTGAGACAGAACATCTAGAGTAGCACGCAGGAAACCTCCAAACTTCTCCTGGCTACTGTGGAGGTCCAGCGTCACCTAGGAAGTACACACAATTAACACCACTGCCAACCACCTGCTAGACAACTAAACCTTGTAAAAGACTTCTCTGTAGTGATAAAGTATTTAAAATGGATGTGTGTTCTGACCTTGAAGTTGGCATGCGTAGCTTTGAGGACATCATAGAGCTTGAGGTAGGGTGGCAGGTGGTAGAAGTTGCCAAGGGTGGTAGATTTGTTTACAGCTGTTGACCCTGTGCTGTCCACTGGCCTGCCTGCTCATAAAAAGCACAACATCAAACTTGTTAAATATTCAGACCACCTGAGCGTGATTGTCTGTAATCTGTGCTAGAGCATTTACCTGTGTTGAGCTCATTGCCTTTCTTTGGGCTCATAGGAGCAGTACTAGGCTCAGCAGCTTCCTTCTCCTTGCCTTTTCTCCGAATGGGACTAAGGGAGGGGGTGTTGCTCAGGGAGGGGAGGGTGGCCTAAAATGTAGGGAACAAGGTACAAAAAGTGAACTCAATACACTGGCCATCCTGTGGCTGCAACTTGTAGCCATAAGCAGATAAATGCTGGTAAAATGTGGCTTACAGATTATTGCTTTGACTATGAGTCAACTTAACCAAACACAAAGACTATGAACAGTTACCTTAACTGCAGGTCCAGGTGGGGTGTCATCAAGCACATGGGCACAGATGTTGAGGACCTTCAGTAGATGGGAGAAGAGCTGCTCTACCATGGCCACCAGGGTGCGCTCTGACAGCCCTGCCCAGGGTTCCTCAATCTTATTTGTACTTCCACTGGTGTTTGCGCTACTGCTGCCTTCTTCCTCTCCAGCCCAGGGGTTGCGCATGCATTTTGGAGCCACAGCTGGGAACAGGATTGAGAGATTGGTTAATCAATAACAGTTTACTGCTTTCGCCTGAAAGTTTTGTTTGAGTGAAATGTGGTATGTCTGCAAATACATGAACAGCATTGTCAGGTACAATTTGTATGCATGTTACCCACCAGCAAGCAGATTGCCAGAAAGCATAAGTGCATCTTGGTGTGCAGAGAGATCCAGTGGAAACCAGGCAGAGGAAAGTAAGGAGAGGACCATGTTGGCCATTCCCACAGTCAGAGTCCTACGCTCAGTGTCTGGGGCAGATGAAGAGGTGGTTGAAGAGGCTGGAGCACTGCTGGGCTGTGACACACTGCAGAACAGAGGGACAAGGACAGAAGATAATCAAGTGTGTATATTGAAAGAGAAATTGAAATTAAGAGAAAGGTTAGTGAGATATCTGGCATTAAATTTTGTGGCATATTATGCAAATAGGCTGGCATTAAAATGTACAGGTTATGGTTGAATTCACAGGAAAGAGGGTACACAAACCTGAGGGCCCTGGCCCTGCTCCGGTTGAGACTAGAGCGAGAAGAAAAACTGCTACTGGAGCTAACATAGCCACAGTGCCAGCCTGTGCTCCATGTGCAAACTGGAAAATTTAAAGCCAGGAAGCACAAGGCCTCACAGCAGCCAAACTGTAGAGAAACACACAAAAGAATGTTATTCAAACATGTTATGAAAAAAAAAAAAAAACACAAAACTTGTTATACATCAGGCTAAAAAGTGTAATGTGTCTGAAAGCTCACAGTCAGGGCTCTGGAGGTAGAGGAGGTAAACGCATGGGAGACGGCAGTAACGACTCTGGACAAATTGTTCTCCAATGTGACATCAGCCACAGTGTTGGACAAGTTGAAGCCTCTGTATGTCCTGGCAGACGGAGGAAATAGCAGAGCTGTGATTTTGTCATGAGCTTTGTAATGTTTGTAGGTTCCATAAAAAGGAACAGTTGACCAATGATCTTGAGAACGATTTCTTAGTAGTAGGATGGCATTGAGAGCCTATGGCATGTGACAGTAAATAGGAGTGTGTGTCTGTGTGTGTACATACCTT
Source organism: Dicentrarchus labrax (assembly GCF_905237075.1). Taxonomy (NCBI): domain Eukaryota; kingdom Metazoa; phylum Chordata; class Actinopteri; family Moronidae; genus Dicentrarchus; species Dicentrarchus labrax. Next base: position 12,763,381 of record NW_026136721.1, read on the forward strand.
GTGATTGTGCTGACCGTGAACTGAGAGGGGGGTTGAGTCTCATGCATCAGCAGCTGCAGGTAGACTGAACTCTGGTCCCGGGCAATAGCCACTACTGGGTCCACTTGACCCTGGTCACAGTCATAGAACAACCTGGAAACCAGCCTGATAGAGACGCACAGAAATAAAGGAAGGGTTAGATGACATTGAAAACAGACATCAGCACAAACAAAAGACAGATACTGTTTTAATAAATGCACTAAAATCAAAGTGTTCTCAACCACAGTAAAGTCCAGGATGTGTGATGTAGACAATACAGCATATAAGAACAGAGGCTCTACCTGCTGACAGCAGAGGCTGCCACGTGCCGGACTCTAGGATCATCATCTCCCAACAGACGGATGACCACATCATTAAGGACTCTTTCCTGCAGCCGCAGTTGCTACATAGAGGATTGCGGACAAATTAGGGACTGTGGTTTCAGCAATTCAAGTTGGAAGCAACAAAGATTTGCATTTCCACAGCAAGACTACAAGGAAGTTAAGAAGAACTTACCCCAGTGTAGTGATGATTCCCTTTGTGCAAAGTCTCCGTTTTCCTCTCCAGGAAATTAACTAACCTAATCACACATAATACATTAAAAGTTTAGCCATGTTGCATTTATATTTAAAAAAAAAAAAAGATACTGCATGTGTATGTGGATATGGATATAGACAGAGATTTTGAAAGTGCAGTCAACCCATGACAGCAAGATGCCTAAGCAAGTTGCTTCAGTAAGAAAATTGATCCTACCGGAAGTCCATCTCAGCCAGAGTCTCCAAGAGCTCAGTACGAACAAGCCAATATGATGAATCCCTCAGTGCAAGCAGGTCTATCACCAACTGCAAGCCAAGCTCACTCAGAGTACTGCTGCACACAGTCATGATGCAGTGCTGAAACCCACAAAAAAAATAAAATAAAGAAGGGGAGACTCACAGACACAGGGTACAGTTTACACTTACATACAGAGCCGTCTTACCCTCACTGCAGAGCAAGCCATCTTGCAGGTGACGGAGGATTCATCTTTGAGAGTTTTCTGGAGCAAAGGCACCAAGTCCACCAGGGACAGAGGGTTACCTGGAGAGCAAAATGACAGGTGAGAGAAACATTAAATACTATCCAAGGTTTTCAACATGGCAGCACCAAGACAAATACACTTGAACAAATACCCCCTCACCACACACACACACACCCACACCAACCTGTTGCACTCTGCACACTGGCCAGCCAGGTGTGAATGTTATAACGCGTTTTGGTAAGTGCTGCCTGTATGATGGCTGCACAGAGGATGGCTGTGGCCCCTCTGATCTGGGGGTCCCCATGGTCAATGAGGCCCAGTACATCACTGATATACTGCTGCTCTGCAAGGGGACAGAGAGAGACAGCAGGCTCAAAGACAGTCGTCAAATGCATTTTGTAACCAACCAATACTTCCACTGCAATGCTTATCAAAAAGGTATTTTTTACATGTCACAGTAGGAAAAGTGCACATGTAAATAAAAATCAATGATGGCTGAATTCCATTTGTTTCCATTTCATAAAGTATACAGTCCTGGTATTAAGCATGCTGGCTTAACGGAGCCCTTGTTAATGTTATTAGTAACACCTGTGCTGCTGTGACAAAGGCCTATTGTACTCCACTAAAACAGTGGAAACTAGTTCCGATTAAAAAGATTGTGGAGGACCACAGAACACAAACCTTCAGCAATTGAGATAAAGAAAAGAAATCCACATTTACAGCATTACACATATCATGCTGAAGATTAAGAGAGAGACCCATGGTACACCAACAAAGGTGTTTTCACTTATTGGCCAGACGACTTCTCAGGATCGCCCTCATGCTCTGTTAGTTAACTGTTTGATCAAACAGACTGACCTCACATAAATCTCAGCAAAGCTCCGCCTTGCAGCCTGAGCAGAGGTCTAATTAGCCTGAATAAGAGGAGACACCTGTGTGGGTGTGAAGGGCTTCTAAATACATGAGCTAAGTGATGATTCCTGCTGTATTACTTTTGTCCATAAAACCTACCCCCAAATATGGACCTGAATATAGACCCATTGAAGTGTCACACATAATCTCAGGATTAGGATTGTCTGTTTAATTCTTTGTGCCTGTACCTGCTACTGGAATGCCGTCCAGCGGCTCCATGTAAAGGGAATTAAAGAAGGATTCAGGATGCAGCGCTGCTGCGGCCCCGACACAGCTGACGGCCAGAGCCTTCACACTCACTCGCACCTCCTTGTCAGGGGTCAGACCTGGAAAAACAATAACACAGCAAATACTGATACATATACACACAACGTTGTTAGATAAAACAAGAAAGGAAGCCAAATAATGTAGATAGGGCCTTTTGAGCTTTTCGTGAGTTTCACAGCCACTGCAGTTTCTCCTACACACTTAAGCCACCCAACTTAAGTTCAACAGTTACTCAATTTGTACTTAAGTAGATTTATATAATTCTATTTGTATGCAAATAAGATGTTTCTAAAACACACCTTTGACATAGTTTGAGCAGTTCTGATAACACTCACCATTCTTTTGTCCTGTCAGCAAGAAGGAAGCAGCAAGAAGCCGTACGCAGTGCACCAGTGGCTCCACCCCCTGGTCTGTATAATGTCCAATTGGACCCTTTATCCGTGACGACTAAGAAGCAGACAGTTAAGTTAGAGTCAGACACATAATACATGTAGCTCCTGTTACCTCCCGGTGTGAAATGCTGGCATGGATGTTTTTGCGTGGGTGTTTCTTTACCTTGTTATCAGGTTCGGGTTCAGCAGGTTCGTCCTTTGGTATGAAGCGGTCCACACTGCTGTCTGAACCCTGTCGGTTGTGACCACGGCCTTCGAATAGATGAGGCTTGCTCAGAGCTGCACACATACACACACACACAAACAATAATTAAAGCTTTGCATCAATAAGCAGAACCTGTCTTCAGTGCAAACCAGTGTCTTCTGTGGTCATATGTGTGTACCCAAACATACCCAGTGCTGACTGTAGGAATGGTTCTGGGGGTTCTTCTTGGGAGGAAGGTGCTGCTCCTTCATCTTCTTCATCCTGTAGTGTTCCAATCTGCATCCCAGAGTACTGGCTCTCACTGCCATCCAGCACCTTATGCACAGAGAAATCATCTCCAGATGGGAACTAAACTTACTTTACAGACACACCACATGCAAGAAATCTGAAATGCAACTGCATGCAAAGGACACCTAAATAGTTCCGACTGATTCATTATTGAGTTAGATTTGCTGGATTGAGGACAAAGACACGGCACAAAAAATGACGACTAAAACTGCAAGTCAAACAAACATTCCCCTTTAAACTCTACTGAATCATGCTAGGATCAACACCATTTACAGCAAATCAACTACACACAAGAAAAAGCACAGGCTTGAGAACTCTTGTGGTTGCCACAATCCACCAGAGGAAGAGCAAGCTTTTGATCCAAACTGTTCAACTTTGAAAGGAATTCCTCTTAGATCAAATAAACAAGGATCATTTTTAATAGATAAACTACATCGAGGTACACATACACACACACACAACATTTACAGAGAACTAGTTTTTCCTAGCAAGATCCGTTTTAGTTCTTTTAATCCAAGAATCTGAAATAACTTTCTCCAAGTTTGGCTTCCGCTGGAACAAAAGCCTGTCACAGCCTCCCGAAAAGGTAGAGGGAACTAAATCTGAAGGCCCAAACATCCTTCATGCTTCTACTTTGAACTCGTAACTTCAAGCCATCAACATGTGATGGGGTTGCTTTTGTTTTGTAAGGACTTTTCAAAAGCATCTCATTTGTAGGGATTCACGAAAAACGAGGAAAAGAGGAAGGGTCATACTGTATTGTCAATGACAACAAGAGGGGAAAGTAGCAAAAAGCAGGGCAAATTCTGTGCATGGGGTGTGACGAACAAGCGAACGAAAGGAGAAAGAATGAAGAAAGCCAAAGGTTTCCAGTCAAGCAAGCCCCTCCCACTCTAATCGGCTGACCTTGTCACTAGTGCTAGAGGAGGAGGTGGCATAGAAGGAGGAAGAGGACGAGAAAGAGAAAGAAGACGACGAAGAGGAAGCAGTGTAGTCGCTGTCAGTGGCGTCAGGACCCTCTGTGGAAGTTGGCGAGGGTGGGGACGGCTCAATCACCCGCGGCAATGGAGTGCGCGACTGCGACGAAGTAGGGAGAAGGATGAAGGAGAGGGGGCAAGACCATAGAGGTAGAATTGTTAGAATGGACAATCTCATACCAAAATGTCTCTGGAGAGGAGCAGGTTAACAGACCTGCTTCCCAAAAACCCAAATGACTGAACCAAGTGTGTGATATTGCGTCCCTTTTAGTGGTAGTTTTATTATAAAATACTGTATATGTATCATACAATATGTGAAAACTGACCCTACAAGTGTGTTCCATGTTGTAGTCCATTAATAACTAATTTAATGTATTAAAGCTATAATATGTAACATTTCTGCCTTAAAATGTATAAAAATATGAGTGACGTGGGGCATCGAACAAGCAAAATCAAAAGTATATATTATTTAATCGCATCGATTTGAATCTTCACATAATTGTTTTTTGCTATTTTTATATCTCGGGATATATCTCTACATTCCTACCGGGTCTGTTCGTTTTGGAGAGGAGGAGACCTCTGCAGATAATTCAACTTTGGGTAGAAACTTCCTGAACAATGAACACTAAAGTAATCCTAACCGGGGGTGGTGAAGAAAATAACTCCCATGATCAGGTTTTGATGTGAAAGCGGAAACTTTTTACAGATAGTACAATAAAGTATGTTTCTGAAAACATTTTAAGCAAAAATAGGAAATGCATTTGCAGAATCTTGATTCATATTTGACGAATATTGCCTAGTTTGACAGTTTGATCTGAGTTTTGTGAGCTGCGTTGTGCAGGACAAACATCATTTGCATAAAGTTGAAGTTGAAATTCAGATACGGTGAACGTGTGTCAGTCAACACGCCGCAGTGTATCCATCATGCACTGTGTGGCCGGACCTCCTGCTCTCCATTAAATGAATAGGATCCAGTGTGTCTAAATCATAAAATTACTGGAAACCATAAGGAAATGGGCTAAAATACGTGAAACCACTGATACAGACCCTTTAATGCTTAATGAAAGGAGGGGATTGGAAGAAAGAATGAAAATGTTGTCCATTCTACAAATCCTAATTCTATGAAGCGTTGCATCATTCAGAAACCGGGAGCTATGCCATTAGGGACATTAAGGTTCATAGTTAATTATAGCATTACATGATAATTATGTCTTTCTGTGTCTAGGGAAGCACCCTGTCCTACACAGAAGTAAAGTACTGTATGCTCAAGCTGTATTCTCCAACCAAATTAAATGTAGATCACACGCCCACAGTCACACTGACCAGTTCTGCTACGTCCGAAGGGGTGACAGCTGAGTCTGGTCCCTCGGTGGTGGTCTGAGAGGAGTCGCTGGGTGGGAGTGAACGATCATTAGTGCTTAGCAGAGCCCCGCCTTCTCCTAAGGGCCCTCCCTCTGGCATGGCGTGCTCTGGTGTGGTGTAGTCAGCTGTCTCTGGAGTAATGTTTGCCCCGCCACTGGAGCTCCGACTCAGCATTTCCTCCTCGTTGTCATTGGGCGATTCGGGGGTGTCTGATGCAGATGTCCCACCTCCACCACCACCCTGCTCTGAGGAGGCACTGAGGTCCACAGAGTCACCAGGCTGCAGGGTATGCTGGGAGGAGCGTGGCTGTTCTGTGATTATGTCCACCTGGCCTGTGGAGGACCCATCTGCACCAACGACTGACGCTAAAGGAAAGACATACGCAAAGCATATTTTTTACTGCTGAATGGGGCTTTACCATCTAGTTTTGTAGTAAGTATGGTCAGTAAGACTGACACTTTGCAGTCTGGTGGGTGCATCTTACCTGTGAAGGCAGTAGTGGTAACATCTGTTCTCTCAGCGTCATCCTCTAACCCATCCTCCTCCCCAGAAAGCATTTTACCTGAAAACAACAGGTTTAATGTCAACATCACATCAACATTAACACTAGTTACACTAGTGACTACAACTTGAGTGCAAATTCAACTTCAACTGAGTGCATAAATATTAAAAACTACATACTACCTACATATTTCATGGATATATATTAAAAGGTAAATATTGTGCATCATTAATGACATATAAGGAATCTGAAAGACAATCAACCACTCAGGTGACTCAGCCAGAGGTAAATTTGCTCAAACCCTGACTGAAACATCAGTAAGAGGGTAGAGGTGAGCAGAGGAGATAAATAGACCAGTCACCTCTCGGTTTCCTGAGAAGGAGTGGACTGCAGGAAGACCCTCCCCCCGCTGCAAATGGCAGGAAACAGGAAGTAGAAACAGGAGGTGAGGAAGAGAAAAGCAGCAAAAGCTCAGAAAGACTCATAGGAAATAGAAAGATTATTTACAGAAGACAGAAAACGAGTTAGCAAGCAAAGAAAAAGGCCATGAACACAGATCGAAGCAGAAACTAGAGCAGAGCAACAACACCGTTCGGTCGACTAATTACCTTGCAAAGTCAATCAGTAAGGGTTAATGAGTTAAGAGCTACCTGAAGCATACACATTGGTGTCCCAAGGGCCAGGTGACCATGTAAAACGCCGCAGAGCCCACATTACATTGTTTAAAAAGGGATAAGAAGCTTTATGAACAGTCTCATCTGACTGATGGGTTTACCAATGAACTCGAAGATGCTGCCGGAGCGTACACGGCTCTCAGTGTCCTGCCGAAACACAGTGCCGTGTTGAATGCTGCCGGGGGTGATGAGCATGTGCAGGAGCTCTGGTGGAGGAGTCCTGAACATCTGCTGCAGGAGCTCCAGAGCGGCTGTGACCACATTGTGATCCCAGTGCTGTGTGTAGTGTAGGGTCAGTTCGTACACCTTCAGACACAAACATAGAACATTTAGCCAACGCATCATTAATTCACAAACAAAGATTTCCATGCAATCTCTCTTCTCTCCACCTGCAGCAGTTGTTCAGGTGTTGGCTGGACATCAGCCTCCTTCCTCATGACTCCAAAGCTTCCTTTGAGGCTGGTGGTGTTGACTTGCTGCTGCAGCAGAGGCATAAGGTAGCGCAGGGTTAACAGCACCCCCAGAATTAGGTGGCTGGGGTGCTCCTCATCCACTGGAACCAGCAGACCTAGGACAGGACAGAATGTCTGGGTGTATGCTTCCTTGTCATGGGTACTGTAGCAAAAAGCAGTCTGATACCAAACTAGCTCCAAATGTTAGCTAAAATAAGCTTAACCATTGAGTTTAAAATTAGGAAGTTAAGAAGGTTCATGTCCAGAGTGTGTGTGTGTGTGTGTGTGTGTGTGTGTGTGTGTGTGTGTGTGTGTGTGTGTGTGCCTGTGTGTCCTACCCAGCAGCACATTAAGGAGCCAAGTGTAGAAGTAGCTGGTGCGTCTGGAGTGTTGGCACACACTGACGGCTGAGCTGGCTGCTGTCCGTCGGATAGTCGGGGAGCTAACCTTCAGGTTGGCCACGAATGACTTTAGCAGCACCTGGGACAAAAATGGTTGGACTACTATGATAGCAAGCTCTCAGGATTTACAGATATGCATTTGTGCTCGTGTAAGTGAGGTCCGGTTACTGCATTTTATTTTTTGTGATTTTTGTTAAATTAGTTGGTTCCAAAAATGTAATTCTAAATTATTGTTTGCAAATGAGCCTCAATAAATTTAATATTATTTGAGCCAAGATAGGAAATAAGAACTTTTAAAAGAGGAAACTTCCCTTCAGTTTTCTTTTAATAATGACTTTCAAAGAAACTAATTTAATCTTTTGTGATTGGCTGGAGAAGAGAATAATCATTCCCCAAGACAAAAGATGAAGCAAAACAATTATCTGAAAACAAATGATCCAAGCAAAAAACAATTTTTTCAATGTCTCTGCTTTGGGTGGATACCTTGATCTCGCCATCATTGGCGAAGTGTCCCAAGGCGGCCATGATCTTGGGCATTGCAGCAGCCAGCGTCTCCTGTACGGTCTCCTCCTGCCGCTTGGTGATTCTGGCAAGGCATGGCAACAGGTTGACCAGGTAAGGTCTGAAGCACAAGAGATGAAAGGAGGTATAAGAATTCAAACAGAACAAAGTCATAAGAAGCACTTGAAACTGAGTTAGACAGTGATGGAGCTTCCCATTGCTGGTTGTGAGGCATGCGATGTTAAATACTTCAAAAATAATTGGCAAAACACATTTAACTTTACTCAGAAGGTAACCATATTGAATTAGTTAAATTCATTCATTAGTACATTTAGAAAACACACCAGAATTTGCTGTCCTTCAGATAGGATTTCCCCCTCTGAGTTTTGGATAGTGTCATTTAAATGTGGCTGTCGTGTGAATGAAGTAAAAAGCTATTTGTGTGTATACCTGCATTTCTGTGGTCTGATGAGATGAGCAAGCTCAGCAAACCTCCACAAAGCCGCCCTCAGACTCCGAGAGGCACCGTTCTACAGAGATACACAATTAACATCACCACAAGCACTAATATGTCCATTTCTACTATCATACTAATACAGCTTCTTGTGAGAAACAAACAAAAGCGTTACACACATTACATTAAACAAATATCAACCCTCTGTCACTTGTCTGTGAGAATAACACTGTTACATTTAAAAAGTGATTGATTATAACAGACACATATGTCATTACCTTCTTAATTTCTTTGTACAGCTCCAGCTGCAGCCTAGGCAGGTTGGAGTCCATCAGCGCCTAAAGATAAATATCAAAATGATCATCTTGGGCAGGATGGCTGATTCAACCAAAAAACTGATTTTAAATTAAATGAGAATACTGTTTTGATGTGTAGTTTGATTATTATACATGTAATTATTGTTTTTTAATTGATTGATAAGGTGATAACACATCATGCAAACCCAAATCAAGGCTCCATGGTACCATGACCATTAACTGACAATCAACTTATTGTCCTATTATTGAAGAAAAAATGAGGGACAACATTGAAAAGGGCCTTGCTGGAGGAATACAGGATCCTGCTCACTTTGATGATTTTGTTCAGGCACTCATCGGCTACCATCCGGACATCTGATTCGCTGTCATCACTGCAGAGCAGGAACATCTCCATGGCGATGCCGAGCAGTTTCTGAAACTCTGGAGACGTTCTGTTCCCAGGACCATAGAAATGAAAAGAGAGGCAAATGTCATTACGCAGATAAATATTCAACTCAACAGACATTGTGAAACTATTCTAAACTGTTCACACATGAAATGCTCAAATGAACACATCCAGTGACATTGTGAATTCTGATACACAAACAAACCGATTAGTCTTGGAGTAGGTAGATAGTTTATCAGATTTAATTAGATGGGATGTGAGTTTATAGATTTAATATAGCTTAAGATTAAATGCAGCAGATCAGGCTATTCTGGCAAAATATGTCTCATTCCAATTATAAACTAGGAAAATATGACAACCATTCTGTCATGTTTGGCAACAAAAATAGGGTGTGTACTGTCCAGCCCAGGCAATGAAAAACACGTCTGCGCGCACACACACACACACACGCACACTAACCAGCTGCAGTGCATAAAATCAGCAGTGGTAAAATTTCATGCCCCGAACTAAATAATCTTACGACATTGTTGTTTTTCCCTTTATTAGATAGGATAGCTGACGATAGACAAGAAAGGGGATGACACGCAGCAAAGGGCCACAGCTCAGATTCGAACCCATGGCAGCTGCAGCAAGGATTTAGCCTTTGTACATGGCACGCTCTACCGGGTGGGCTTTCTGGGCACTCTGTCTTACATCATTGTTATCACAGACACCCCTTAAAATGTAAATTTCATTGAAGAACAAAAAAAAAAAAAAAAAAAAGGTTTGATGAGCAAGGCCTACCTAAGAGACTGAGCCACAATGTTTTCACATATTGTCAGGCAGTGGGTGACCCGATCCTTCTTAGTGGTAGCCTGTTCCTTTTTCCTGTGAAAGAGGAAATATGGGGAGGGTGAGACGAAGGGAGAGAAAATGAGAGGCAAAGACAAGGACGGATAAAGAATGATTGGAAAGAACAGCTGGGTTCCGAGACTGAGGACTGCACATCAGTCCATCTCTAAAGAGAATCCTCATTAAATATTTTTCTAATAGCCAAATAGTACAATGGGATGAATACTGAATGTCAGTGCCATCTCATGAAACACTGCAACACTGGTCACTTCTGAAGATGTCACTGAAAAGAATCACAGTGTACTTTTAAAATCAAGTCAAATCTAGGTCTTCTTTGATTAAAAGGCAGACACGACAAATTCAAATGTTTTGAAGTGTCAAGGCACAAGACCACAATTTACTCATCTAATTGTAAAAAAGCATGTAGAATAGGAGTGACAGAGCAGCATAAACCCTGCTCTGTTCTGCTCCACAGAATGTAATATTGGGTAAAGCATATATGAATAACACTGCACATATGTATTCCATAATTTACACTATTAATGATGTCGTTTGACAAACATATGTAATCACCATAACAAAGTGTATAAAAAGCACAGGATGTGGAGTTGAAAGATCAATACTGTTGTACAGCTAGTTCAAGGGAGCTGCTGTTTTACATTATGCCATGTGCAAATACGCAGCAATAAACTCTATGGCTACATCACTGATCAAAACTGGAGACCTCCTGGTATGAACTTTCTAAACAAGACAACCGTCACGCAAACATTACAGTGCAAGTTGTTAACATGGTAGATTCTTTAGAGATGAGCCAGGACTGCACTATATTGATCGCCTGTGACTATAACACAGTGCACGCCAGTTAGGATTTTTGTCCAAGTTGCTCATGACTTTCTGTATATAATAAGCAGACAATCATATACGAGCAAAGCAGCTGCAGTTTTTCAGTTCAGAAGCTCAATCCACGAGTGGAGAGACCTCGCTATCCCCTAAACTAAGTCTTTATTGGCTCGACACATTTAAACGTATTGAGTTTCAACATCTAATCCTATCCAGGAGGATAAAAGCTTTTAAACTGTTACATGGACTATAGAAGTTGTTGTGAATTTGGTACAACTTGAAAAAGCGTGATTAATAACTTAATCTAGATGTATGACCTTAATGTAACCCGTCTAACTACAGTGTATTACCTTAATAAACTAATAAACGGGGGAAATAGACAATTTCAGGGATCTCTGGACTGGCAGATGAGCTGGATGACTTTTAACACCAAACCCACTTCAGGACTTGACAGATCTTTTCCAAATGAATATTGGACAGGCGTCAATGACGTCAGTCCAGGAGGCTACCATAGCAATGCACCTGATCATCGGCAAATCTAGTTACGACAATCTACACTTCTGTCCAATAAACTACATAATGTTAGGTTGTAAACCAAACACAATTGTCCGAACTTACTGACACTGACCCCTTCCGACCCCTTTATCAGGTGCGTGGGTATCAATTAGCAGACGTCTCCTACGTTAGCTCCCATTCAGCCAGTCCGACCCTAAAAATCTGACAAATAACGTCAATATCAGGCGAAGAAGAAGTCTCGTCCAGCACTGGTGCAATGGCGTAATGAAGAAGTTTAAATAACAGCGTAGACTATGTTTGCTAGCTTGTATGTTAACACAAGTAGCTTCAAGTCAACAATTACCTAAACCTTGGTTACCTGAGGGGCACTACCGTTAGCTGGTGGGCTAGGCTACCTGTTAGCTTGCCGTGCAATCAGCGTCAGACAAACATCCACTTACTGCCTCTGGACGAGCTCCTCGGCGGTCGGTGGTCCCTGTTGCTGCTGGAAGGACTTCAGAGACTCAAAGGCCTTCATCAGTTTCTCCATGGTGGCCATTTTAACAATCAAGAGTAAGCAAGCTAGCTCGGCTGGCTAATATTTACTATGTGAGCTAACTAGCGTTAGCACGGTGGGGACCAGTTAGCGTACGGAGGAGCAAGCGGTGCGTAGTGCGACGACAGTGCCAACACTGCCCGCGACCACTACCACCGGCTCTCCGCCTTCTGTCGTGCCAGATATCTCTTATTCTTTCACAAAGTTAGTCCTACATGAACAAAATGTTGGTTGATAATGAGCCATCTTTGATGCAGCGTTGCGTCCACCCGACAAATCAAACCAGGAAGTGGCATATGTGAGCTTGACAGAGAGGGCAGAGGTGCAAAGTCAGCGGCCAATCAGACTGCGGCGTTATGTTGAGTGACTGGAGAAAGAACCAATGAGTGACTGTGGGGTTGTTTTTTTTCTTTTGTTGTTATTGTTGCGGTCACGAGACCACTGAATCCCAGATTGTAAAAACATATTTGATCAACACCGATGCCGATTTGTGGCTCTGATCCGAGCGCCGAGGAAGACGAGAGTGGGAGGTGTGACAGTGGGGAGGCTGAGCTGCCTACAGCATACAGCAGAACAGCATACTTTGAATCAATTTAAGGGGAAAAAAAGACAATCTAATTTATCTTGCTCTCACCTTCATATGCTCAATTATAGAGGGACAGAATCAGTGGAGAAAAGACCAATGGAAATAAATCTCTAACTTTAATGTGTAGTTAGCTCCTATGTAATGAGTGAAGCGAGCTTTAATAAAGTCTTACCTGCAGCTAATATCCTGTAATGCCATATGTGCAGATACATATTGGACATAACCTAGGTCTTAGCACCACGACGCTGCTTTCTACTTATATTTTATTATTTATTATTATCTATTTACTTATTTTCTCCCATCTATTCACATTTATTAACAAACCAATTAATATATGACACAAATAAGTCATGACACAAGTTTTTTTTTATACAAATGGCAGTGTATTATTTCATAATTACAAATGTCAGATATGGTACAACAACCAGTGATACAACTTGTACAAGAATTAACAATGACTGCAGTGGTTGAACGACATGACTGTACAGATACAAAAAAAGAAGAAAATCAAGAAGTCCCAGGCCCCGTTTGAATACCAATAATGCATGTTATTTCCCCCTTTCTTGAAAATATAATTTATCTGACATATCTGGACAGAGGACTGTGAAACCCGAGAACCTCCAGGCATTTATCCCAAAACTAGGCTCGAGTGACATCAAGGAACTGAGGATCTCTTGCTTCTACACGTTGCTGGTGAGCGATATCCCAGTGTTCAGGGGGAGACTCACCATCACCGCCTCAGAGGAAGGCAAGAGAGAAGGAATGCTTGTCATGTATTCAAACGGGGCCAACTCAGCTGGTCACCTTGCCATTTATAAAGTTGTCCTCAGATACCAGTGAGATATGTTGGCACTAGAAGGTCATCATTTACATATACAAGGAACCTGAAGTATTACAAACCGATACATGCTTGAGTAATAAAACATATGTATTTTTTAAAACAGGCATTACAATGCACTTAGTGCGGACATTCAAAACTGTTGAGCTGTTTAAAGTTCCTCTATGTGAAGGAATTTCTCTCAGAATGGACGGAATGGTTGAAAGGTTGAAAAAAAGGCGGGATGTCAGAACTTAAGTTGGTAATTGGCACATACAATAAAGGCTGACAGTCTTTCTTCAGTCAATTTTTCAGATAACAAAACAAGTTGGATTTACTTAATGTTGCTTTTGGTATCATTGGCAAAAAGTTAAAGACACTTCCTATAGTCATTGTCAAAACACACCATAGTGCAATGAAACTAAACAGATATCTCTTTACTGCTATATGGATGGTATAAGAGTAAAGTTCAAACAATGACAGAGGCATGGGTGGCAAACACAGTTATGTTTCCCTGTGAGAGTGAGTGAATGTGTGTTAGAGCTTAGTTACATGTTAGAAATACATCATTTACAAGGTTTTTGAGGCTAAAGAGCTAAGAGGCTAAAATCTACATAGGCAAGAGAAATCAGCTTCAAAATGTGCCTGAGAGCAACAAAAAAATAACAAAAAAGACACTCAGAAACTCAAGTGACGACAAGCCAGCAACAGCTAGATGCACACGTTCGATTCCTGATTTTTGATAATGGAATGTGCAACAGGGGACAACATTTTTTTAGAATGGGCCAACAAATTAGTTACCCAAAGGGGGGATTATATGCGTACCATTTCAAAGGTAGGAAGTCTCGAATAGTTTGAAATTCAATTGAGTGACATTCAAGTCCCGATGTGATTTTGAACTATTGTACTGTTGTAATGCGTTACTTTGAACAAAAGCTGCATTTGCATACAGCGTAATATACACTTGCACAAACAAAGCGGACATGTCCAGATTAAGTATTCACAGCATTAAAACAGGTGGTGGGGAGTAAACAGCAACTGCCTCAAAAGCAAAATTCAAAAGCAAAATGGCTTCAAATGCCTCTGAAATGCCAATGAGAACAAACACACATAGTGGACATAGTGGATCCTGATTAGCACACGCTGGGAAATGTACAGAAAATGTATTTGTTCATGATCGGTTAACTCGGAAGGAAACACTTCTTCTACGATGAAACAAAAGTGCACAACGACTGTGGTTCTGCAAGTGGTCGAGTGTTCCTGTACACAGATGATGGTAAATCTGCAGGCAGGAGTTTAAACATGTTCCTCCCCCTCTATACACACACACACACAAACACACACACACACAAGCAACTGTCTCAAGTCATTCCTATGAGAACAACATATTTAAATGGAATATTTAAAAGGTGGGCGCTATTAGGGTTAAGAAATCTCATTTTCATCTAGTACAAACACAGCTAAAGCCACAGCATCTAACTGGAGGTCTACTAGTAGGATAAGTGGCCGACTGCTATCTGTGATCAACAGGCACAAAGGCCAAAGCAGGCTGTATCTTGCGCAGAGGCTAATAGCTGCTGACAGCCAAATCAATGGAAGTTAGTTTGATGCAACAGCAATTTGTTTTCTAGATGAAGCCCTTGTCAGCTGCAGGTCAGATCTCTGATATAGTCCCATCATCCCCATCAGTCTCTGTGTTCCAATTCATTCTCCAGTCAACCTGTCCTACACTTTCTGTTATACTACAAACATGGGTGGCAAATTACTAGGATATTTCAAGGGAAAGGACTTCCTCTCCACACATGGTTCATAATAACTGGACACGTCAGGAAAAACAAAAAACAAAACAAAGAAAAGCCAGGTAGTACAACAAAAGAAGCAGAGGAAAGAAAAAAAAAAAGGATGAGGAATAAAGATAAATCACCAAAAATAGTTTTGCCTGAGTGATTAATGTAACAGACTTTGACTTAACAGCTGCGATCCCGAAGGAAACACTGTCCGGCATCTGAAATTAATGTTCTGAGTCTTTTGAAGCTCATGAGAGATTTCTGAAAAGAGCTCCTGGAATGATTATTATCAGGCCTCGTATTACGAGGAAAAAAGCCTCTGTAATATTTCCTTTGTATTTTAATAGATTCTTATTGTTGCACATGCTGACTTGTCAGATTGATAGATTGTCAGAAAATAAATCCATGCCATCTTTGCTAGAATCGAGTTGATACAGGCACCTAAAAAACGGTTTACTACACATGCCATCCAGTCCAGTGCAACCTGACTAACTGGGCCGAGGGAAGGATGGGGATTATCGCTTCCAAACCAACTAAAATCAAAGGAGCAGGTGGAGATCTGGGGAAAATATTGGGAAGGCTTAAGCAGCATGGCATCAACCCAACAATGTTAGACTGGATTTATTTCTCCCCAATCTCAATTGGATCTATGCACTTCATTCAGATCTACCTGAGCCTTGAGGGGTGCGGCGGCCAAAGGTTAGTGTGGGACCGGGTGGATCTGACGTGTCACATTGGCCAAATCAATGACATACAAACATACAGCACATTTAAAAACAAAAAAAGGCCTTATGCTACATTGAGAAAATAAAAAGACTACTGGTACTGTGCTTCTTAAAAAAACTCCCCAATACACATTATCCATACTCATTCCAAAAGAAAATAAACAGGAAATAAAAATGTAATGTATGCATTCAAGTGGTACTTTTATGGCTTTTTGTACAATACAACCTTTAGTGAAAATATACATCTAGACATAAATTCAAGTACAAATGTACAAAATCTTTAAACTCATACTTTTTTCTTTAATTATAATACACTTTTAATACAGCTCATAAATACAGGTCAACATTCACTGAGTTCCTAAGATTTGCGCTCGGTTGGAGTTTGTGGTGAAGTTCAGCGGCGAGGGGGGAGGAGGAGGCAGGTGGAGGGAGTGGTTTAAAGTCGCGAGGGCTCTTCGATCTCATCGTCACTGTAACCGCTCTTAAAACAGACCTGGGAACAACCAAAAGTGAAGATATATCACCAATATTAGCCACTTTAATCACCACGCCATCGCACGTGTGCGAAATGATGTCACATTCGGCTGAACCCCGACTTAACCTTGTCACAGGAAGTATTTCTGTAGTGTCCAAGCTGGTACCTGGTAACTGTGAGCAAGTTGGAAGATAACATAAGGCATGCAACTGAAGCAAGGGTGTAGGTATGGCAGCAAAAACATATTCTGATGAAACTGGTTATTGTGCTTTTGATAATCATGGTAGTATTACACAAATGCTATGTACATCTGTTACTTAAGTATTATCCTTACTTAAAATGATGTGTGGTTTCCTTGACAGAGACCTGATAATGCTGTATTTGCATGATGCCTTATCTTTGATTGACACTCAAATGTTTTTACCTTAAAAACATGCAGAGGCAGCGGGGAGCAGTGCCTGCAGTCTGTCTCTCAGACTGAATACAGGAACCTTCACCAATAAGATAGGGCGGACTGAATGTGGTCTGAGAGGCAAAACTCAGGGCGAACAACCTCCACTGAGCACTCACTGCTGCCCATAAAGCTTATTTCTACAGGCAAATAATTCAAGGTTAGTTAGATGATGATTTTATCAACTCCTCGCTAATCTTATCTGCATTTTGCCAGTAAGAGATCACTTAGTGATTTCAATAAGAAAAAAAATTAAATGAAACTATAAAAAGTCCCCATCCCATCAGTTACACCCTTTAATTTAAGCGAAGTTTGAACAAGCACAAAATAGTGGAAATAACTTGTTAGTAGAGTAGCTCCTGCAACCAATACACATTTTTACCACTTAAACATTTTGTGACATGTGTCACTGTATCTTAAAAGCAAAGCTTGATATCAGGTCCTCCCACAGCCACAAATCAAGAAAAGATCCCTTAGACTTTCTGAAACAAAGTAGCACAACAACAGATGCAGAAAAGAATATTCTAAGGGATTAACAAGTGTTTTTTTTTCAACCCCAGAGAAAAGGAATATGGGAGGCTATATTCTAATCAATTTAAACTGACCTAACTGGAAACAACAAGGGTTTAGTGGTAACATTTTCACAAGCTGAGTTTGGACAAGGCCTGGGGGAAAAAAGGAAGGAAGGAAAGAAGGAAGAGAGAAGTACCTTAGCCCCCACCCCCTCGGACAATTGGCGGAGCACTAGCACTTGCCTCTCTTCTGAACAGGCGGTAGAAGAAGCCTCTCTTTGGTGGAGGGTTAGGCCGGTTCACGTCCAGGTCTGAGCACAGCGTCCCATCAGTCTCATAGACATTAATTTCTTTGAAGCACTCCATCTCAATCATCTACAAAGGGACGAGAGGTCGAGTTATCCATACTAATAACTTCCTCAGGAGTTTAGTTCTACAAAAGGCCCGTGGGTCAGCATAAGAATGGGTGCCATTTACTTATAGAACAACCTTCTCTACAGGTAGCTGTTTAAGTATCCATATGGATTGAGCATTTAGGATGTAAATAAACACCTCCACAACTTGTCTTATACATATTCTCTAACTTAACTCATTCACAATGGCATATTCACATTTAAAAGCATTTACGTAAATTCCTCCCTCCACATTACTCTTAAAGGAAGGTATTCTTCATTAATAAAGGTATTTCTATGTCATCAGTGGTGTACTGCGTTGCATCTGCCTGTTGTGGGACTGAACGATGACATCATCTCAGTGGCCTGAGCCTTCAGTACCTCGTTCTGCCACGGGATGGAGACACTGCCTGTGACAAACTTGTGGTAGAAGTCGTCGTCCGTGGGGTCAAGGTTCACGCCTTTGACAGTGGAGAACTGCTCGATGTCTAGGACGTCTTTACAGTATACGGCCCGAGGCTGAGAGAGAGAAAGAGAAAAACTGTGAGCAGTGTTTTTATTTTGGATAAAAAGGAGAATACTAAACCTGAAATACTTACAGGCAGATGATTATTTAAATAACATGGAAATCTTCACATCCCTGAGGGCCCTTTTGCTGATTTATTTTCCTCAGCGATGCCCTACTGACTAGAATAACCCAAAATAGAAACACAGATAACAACATCTACTTTCAACTATTGATTTAACCTCTAAGGTCAGTCACTCTCCCTTACCCAGGCTCTTTATTACTCTGAAAATGTAATGATTCTCTCTATGAACAGCTTTGTTATTGTAGGGAAGGAATCTATGAGTATAGGACACAATAAAAGCAGTGTTTCTAGTTGAAGCACATTCATCCAGGCAAGGTAGTGGTCTGTATTACACTCCATAG
This sequence comes from Dicentrarchus labrax, assembly GCF_905237075.1. NCBI lineage: Eukaryota > Metazoa > Chordata > Actinopteri > Moronidae > Dicentrarchus > Dicentrarchus labrax. The sequence continues at coordinate 12,781,904 of NW_026136721.1, forward strand.
TTACATTTATGTATTCACACTTAAGAGTTTCTTAAGGGGCAGCCATCTACTGTTCACCTTTGAAAATCTCCACTGGACGTACTAGTGACGATTACCATGAAACAACACAATTCTGCTTGAGTTGTTATAGAAAGCATGTTTGGGATTTCAAACGACGACACTTCACAATCACACGCCTGATTCTTACCACCCCCTCTGTCTACCAGGATAACTAGCTTATACTGGAAGTGTTTGTTTACTTGTGACAATGGTATTTCCTGTATGCTGATTTGCAGCTCACCAAGGTTTCAGGCTACAAGCTGTGAATTGAGCCTGTATGTACTGTGCGCACTGTGTGTGTGTGTGTGTGTGTGTGTGTGTGTGTGTGTGTGTGTGTGTGTGTGTGTGTGTGTGTGTGTGTGTGTGTGTGTGTGTGTGTGTGTGTGTGTGTGTGTGTGTGTGTGTGTGTGTGTGCTGTTCTTACATCAGGGCTGAAGGGAGGGTCCAGTATGTTGGCCTCCAGCCGTTTGAAGTTGATGTTTCTGAAGATAGGGTGCTGCTTGACCTCTATGGCCCCTCGACCCTGACAACCAAGTCGCTCCTTGGGGTCTTTAGCCAGGAGCTGATGTGCAGCGGGAGGAAGAGGCAGAAGGGATTTAAACATCACAACTCTCTAATAATGAATGTGTTAGCTTAAATGGCTTTGGCAGAGAAATTATAGCTTAATATATTTCAAATATCTCATAAAACAAACTTATATCTAAGCCCAGTTCTAGAAGAGGGGGGGTTCCTGTGAAGTTGGATAACTCTTGACAGTTTTATGACTAATCCTTCTTGTTCGATGTGTACAAAGCACACACATGGACTTAGTTTGCATTTAATCCGCTTGACTTTATGTATCTAACCCTACATAATCTAATAACAACCAATACAAATCCATACACTCAGGGGTTAATGCAGCACCATCATGGACAAACTTCAAGAGTACCACTGCTGTGTCTATGAGAGCTTCTGGATAATATTACCACCACACCACCTACAGTACTGCAGGCTTATCGAGTGGATGAGTGCTGTTTAGTGGTTTGGCTACTAGTGGGCATCCTCACTGGCCCTGACTGGTTGTCACCCAAAAGTCAGTGGCTTTCACAATCAACAAAGCAATGGCTTTTCACATTTTCACCACATCTCTCTCGCTCATTTGTTCCTCATGTCATTGTGCAACTCTTTCCTAATTTACGCCAGGGTTCAAAGCAGACTCTCACTTTCTCCTCTTGACAACTCCAATCACTTGTCTATTTCGGACAGTGGTAATAGCCATTTCTTCTTTATGGCAGAGACCCCCCTTCCCCTCCCTTCCTTCCTTATTATCTTTCTCCCATTTCTTGCTAAAACCTCCCCCCCCCCAACTCCTTCTCTCCCTGGGGAGTCTTTGAATCTGCTGAACCTCAGGGTCAGAATGTTCCACCGCGTCACACAAATAAACGTCCCGTCCCCTCCTGCTCACAGGCAAAGCAGCTCAGTGGCTCCCTCTTGGAGCACAGAACAGACCGTGAAAGACATATGTAAATATTTCAAGCTCCCGATCTCTTTAAACCTGCCCTCATCAATATTTTCAATATTGGGGGAGATTTCTATATTATCAAAGCGTTTGCTACTAGTAACGAGTTCACAGAACTGTCCACCAAACTCGGCAGTTCTCACAGGAATTTAGTTTCTTTCAACTGATTGTTTTGGTTTTACAGCCCACTTTTACCGTTTGGATTCAGTCTCACTGTTCTCACCTGCGCTGTATTCAGCCAGTTTTAAGCAAAAAGCCTCTGATAAAGCCACTGTGTGGTACCAAAAGACAGACGGACAAATTAAGCAACTAGCTGGTGAACACAGTGGAGCATTTAGCAGCTAAAGAGCTAGATATTTTCCTCTCTCAAGAGTAGTTGAAGACATGTACTTGAAGTTTCATGCATATACTGAACTGAAACCATCACAGCCATCTGTCACCTCCATCTCCTCACTCTCACCTGTCTGCAGATGTCCTTCGCCTCCTCTGAGAACTTATCAGAGTACTCCTCCTGGTCCTCACGCACACGTCTGTCCACCTCCTCCCGCTTGACACGCTCCTTGCGCTTGCGGAAGGGCGACTGACCCTGTATCATCTCAAAGATAAGGCAGCCCAGCCCCCACCAGTCCGGGCTGACAGTGTAGCTCTCGTTCTGGATCACCTCAGGAGCTGGAGGGAGGGATGACGAGTGAGAAAAGAGAGGTGGGGTTCAGAGGGGTTTACAATCCGAATCAAGTGGAAATGAGACAGTTAATGATGCTCATAGGGAGCGGTGGAGAGCTCCGATTTGTACAGAGAAGGTAGAGGAATAGTTGCAGTGGTTTTAGTAAATTAGAATGAAAGACTGATTAGAAAAGCATGTAGAAGAGGGTTGCTAAAATTCTCACCCATGTATCCAACAGTGCCCACTCTCCCTCGTATCGTCTCTCCTTCAGGGATTTGAACAGCAAGACCCAAGTCTGAAATACGGATGTGTCCTAAACAAGAACCATATATTTATTACCTAATTGAGATCATGCAGAATGTACATATTTTAATTAAAAATGACACTTTTTTAGTAACTAACAAGAGGAATATATTGCATTTCATAGATATCCATCCACAATACGGTCAAATCCATAGTGCCCCAATAACAATGTGTGAAAGAGAATAACAAAAATAAGAGCTGAAGAGAGACATCGTGGAGATTCCTCTATTTCAAGATAAGACCATGTTACAGAGAATAGATGAGGATGACTAAGAGGAGAGAGCGTGATGTGAAGAACTTGAAGTGATGACTTTTCAGCCTGTGAAAGATGGGGCGATAATGTGCTTGTAAATTACAATGTGGACTAGTTACAAACTGCTTTGTCTTGTACCTTGTGAGGTATGGGTTATAACAAAAGAAGTGTAAAAAAACAAACAATACTCTCCAGCCAAGACATGTGCCCAAATATTAGCCCACTCTGGCTTGAACTGAACAAGAAGGGAAAAAAAGTTTAATAGGAACATACCACGATCATCCAGAAGGATGTTTTCAGGTTTCAAATCCCTGCGAGAAAAAATAAAACATTAGGGAGTCATTCTGTTGATATTGTTCTTGTATAAAAATTGAGTACAAGGATATAACAAAATCCTGGATAAATATTTGTATCCTTTATTGAGCTTCTACAATCTTTCATGTGGATTAATAGATGGCTTATCTGTACACATATCTTTATTTGCTTTATTTGTTATCATGTGTTATATTGTACTGAGCTATATTCCTGTTCTCAGCAGTGTTGCAACCAAACTTCCTGCCTGAGGATTTCAGGCTTGTAAAGACAGTGCCTAGCTATAAATCTCATCTCAAAAATCATTTATATGTTAAGGCCTTTTTTTTTAATTAAAAAGGTGCCATATTTTTATTTTACTTTATTTTAACCTTCTTTCAAGCCAAACAATTGTTTGTCAAATAACTGCGTAAGACAAATACTTTGTTATTTATTATAAACAGCTATAACATTTGAAAACTGGGGCTCTCTACTAACTAATGCCAAGCTCAACCACAATGCCAACTGTGAAGTTTACTGAAATACATGCAGAGACCAAGGAACAGTGTGTGTTTATATGACTACATGGGCCTTCTGTATGTGGGTGCATTTGTCCTCTAAGAACATCAGTGTTTATGTTAGCATTACTCTGAGGCTCCATTGAGTGTGACAGGTGCATGACACCTCAGTGAAATCAGTACCATTAATCCAGTGACACTTCGTCATCTGGAACATTGTATTTGCACTTGTCCCCATCTTACACCACTGCAAACACTCTAATGGAACACCATAGCTTTACACTTGCACTTCCATATAGTTTGGAGACTTGAAAAAAGACAGATTTAAAAAAAAAAAAAAGGAATGTCGAATTCTAAAGAAGCAGAAGACAAGATATTTTGACTTTTAGCTCTTAGTATGGGTTGAGCTCATGGATGTAAAGTAAGATCTGGACACACCGTTGGAGGCGGAGCTTTGTTGATTTCTATTAATGTTTATCAATGGTGCATGAGTCCAATAAAGCCACTTCCCACTGTAAAGAAATTATCCGGATGAATGCATACTAAACACCAGAGACCCCCACCAGCCGAGCCAGCTAACTTCCAGTTTAGTCCTCCGCTAACTTGAATGGGGATAAAATTATTTAATTGTGCGGGGCTTCTAGACTTTCCAAATGTTAGTGGACCAAATGGACTAAGTCATTTCACAAGGGCTGTGAAAAAAACATGAAGCCACTGTCTTACACTTGTTTTTCCAAGATTGTGTAAGAGGAAAAAAAATATTTTTGGGCCAGGGTGCATCAGGGTGATGGACCCGGAAGTTGTAATTACACAGTTTGACTACTATGTCAAATTGGCTTCAAAGCCTGGCACACTCCCTGGGGGATTGGCCAAGCTCCAAAATCTCAAATTTCCCATGATGCCACTCGGTATTACACCCTCACTGCCTGGTAAAAACTGCACCCCTTTCAAACTCCGCATCCTCAAATTGTAACACAGGCTTTCTATCAAAAAAGTCCCAAGCCTAATAGAGATAACCCTGATGACATAACTACAGCATCATCATCAGGGTTATTTTAATTTAAAAAAAAAAAAAAAAACTCCCTCCAGAGACACAAAACACAGCATACAACTGTTACTGGTAGTGCTTCTCATGGCAAGTATTAATAGAATTTCATGTGCAAAATCAGTGAAATGCCCCTTTAAAGTCTGTTGTAGACAACAACAAGATTACATAACGTGATTCTGGGGCTGTAAATTTCAAAACAATAGTCCTCAGAGACAGAGATGCTCAAAATACCCCTGAAATATTTCCTAAAGCCTCTATGCTTAATGCTGTCTTAAGAGGTTATAACATGGTCCTTTTTATTTGAGACAGTAAAGATGGCCAACCTACAGTATCTTGTAATCTTCGAAACAAAAATACTATCATTCCTCATCTGTGACCTAACCTGTAGACTATCCTCTCACGGTGCAGGTCCTCAAGGCCACAGCAGATCTCAGCAGCGTAGAAGATGGCCCTCTGCTCATCGAAGCCCGAGTTGCCCATGTTGTAGATGTGGAACTTTAAGTCGCCGCCATTCATTATGGTCAACACCAGGCACAGCGCATCCTTGGTCTCATAGGCATATGCTAGACTAACCTGGAGAGGGAGGCAAATTTGGGGAAGTGAGGGACCAGTCAAGGAATCCGTATGGAAGAGGGCATGAAGAAAAGGGGGGGGGGTAAAGAGACAGGGTGGCTAGAGGAACATAAGTGTTTCATTGTTTCATTTGGTTTGTTTAATGCCCCAAATATTCATGATCCCAAATGGAATGTCCAGAATGTATACAAAGAGAAACAAAGAGAGATATATCACAGATAATGAAACCCAGAAGCTTTTTCTCTCCTCGTCTGTACTCCACTACCTCATGTCCTTTCCCTCTAATCCCACCCTCTAGCTCTCTTTTCTCCCTTTATTTATTCCCACCAGCTTCCCCCTTCCTCTTTCCTTCCCCTCCCTGCAGGTCAGTGACATGCAGGGTATAGTGTGTGTGCATGTGCCGTTGTATACAAGCAGGATGTTGCTGCCATCGGGAGAAATCCCATCTGCTGCGGACTATGCAGTCAGAAACGGACCACAAGATGGGACGGGAAAAAAATCTTACGGGCCAAGTGAACGACACATACATATACATAGTGTACCTAAACAAACACACAAATATTACTACAAGCCAGAGCAAACATCCAAAAATCATGTTTATTAATTAGCAATGGACAAATCTATTTAATTTGGCACTGCAAACAATGCCTCTCACAGTAGGCTTGGTGTCAGTTTTTTTATTTAAAAGGTTTAAAACACTATTAAAAACAATATCCAAAAAGCCTTCCAATGATGAAAGAAGCTCCAAGTATTTTAATTGTGCAATCATAGTTTCTACCATTGCCCGACATCTATGCTAATGCAATAAAGTCACAGAAATAAAGAAAACCAAAGGCAAATCGGCTTACTGGAAATTACTTTACCCTCAAAGGAGGTGAATCATAACATCACAACATCCGCTGTGCCTCCCCCTGGAGTTTAATCTTCTCAGGTAATGGACAGGACAGTAAGTGAATGTTGATGTTCAAAAAGAAGTCTGATTAGTGTTTCTTTAACAATTTGATCGTAGTGGCACCACTATCAGAACGTTTCAAGTGACAGCCAGCCAATCTCCATCGAACGAGGTAGCTCTACCTCAGTCTCACCTGCTGGAGAGTTTAGAACAGGGTCACCGTGCCCTGTGTCTCACATACACATATACACACCCACACACTGATATGTGGATGGTTACTCGTTAAAACATACAGTAAGCTAGCACTATGTACGTATTGACTAATAGTATGATGCACTGATCAAAAAAAGGTAAAGAAGAATAGCGAGAGAGAGAGAGAGAGAGAGAGAGAGAGAGAGAGAGAGAGAGAGAGAGAGAGAGAGAGAGAGAGAGAGAGAGAGAGAGAGAGAGAGAGAGAGAGAGAGAAATGAGGGGTTTGAGAGAGCACTTGACTCTTCTCCTTGCTACTGCTGTTTGGTCAGTGTTGCTAGGCAACAGAGCTGCTCTCGTAGGTAGAGAGGCACATGAAGAGTCATCAGTTCTGCCTGCAGCACAGAGAATGAACACACACACACACGCAGAATCATGTGCCAATCCCAGGTGACAAGAGCTGCAAGTCTGAGGTTCTGTAACAAGCCCACTCCAGCCTCTCTCTCTGTGTGTGTGTGTGTGTGTGTGTGTGTGTGTGTGTGTGTGTGTGTGTGTGTGTGTGTGTGTGTGTGTGTGTGTGTGTGTGTGTGTGTGTGTGTGTGTGTATGCATGCCCATACACATGCTTCTGCCATGACTCACTCAACACAAGGACGCGCAACATAGCTCACGCTGCATCAGAAACCGACTAATCCAACACGTAGTACAACTCAAACACAACCATTAGTTTCAAATGGAGAACATGGAGAGGCTTTGATGCTCAGCTCTCTTACGGTCCAGCTTACTGTACTACAGATCAATATCACAGTTCTGTACAGTAAAACGGTAGAACATCGTGTTCTACAGTGTGTGCACATATACAAAGTACACACTGCACACAGACCCACAGAGCAAAAATTAGCATGCTTATCCCTCCAGCCGCTCCTCTACATGTTCCAAGAACGTTAAACGAGCACTTGCTGTAATTTTCTTGTCTTTGGAACAATCATTTTAAGAGAAATGCAACACTGAGCCAAAACTAAGTTTTCCTTTCCTGACGGAGCACCTGAGATGTTTTTGTGCGTACAGATGGGCAAAATGGAAAGAGAAGCACACATCACTAGTTTTCCAGCTGCGTTTGACTCCTGATGTCAACATGTGTAGTCAAACAGTATTAACATTCAAGCATTTTTATATACAGGCAGTTAATGCAGATTAAAAAAAGACAGGCACACCAGGAACATGTATACTGTGAGAGGTAAAAGGAGTCAAGAAATGTGTGAACTGATACATTTCTATTCTTGCTACTCACTTTAACAAAACACCAGCTAATAAACTCAATCTTCCTTATTTCAGGTGTATTTCAGCATTGCTTTCATAGAAATTTAATGGAAATAAGTTACACATGCAAGGTTATCCCAGTCTCATCACTCTTAAATTTCATTTATGACCCATAGATGTTACTGATAGCTCCCTTTCAGGTCTTGCACTGTTCCTATAATGTATCATCTTACATGTTAATGGACTGTCAACTGTAAATTTCTACCCGTCAGTACTTTGGTAGAGCATGGAAGAAATGAAAAGCTAGGTGACTCCCTAAAAAGCGTTCAAGCTTGGCATTACAGCACCAGCCAAAAACCACCGCTTACTCATGACTATGGCTCAATTTATGAAAATCCTCCATAGGAAAATCAGCCAAGAGCAACGCCACCATTAAGAGCTTGAAGCATGGTGGTACGGTGGCAGGGTAATGATTTTTTCTTTTCTTTTTTTCTGGGCTGGCACACATGCTCTGAGCAGGACACTGTACTACTTTCTTCTCCATGCTGTTGCTCTATTATGAAACTTAAATAGTGCTGCAGAATTCCTCAGGGCAATTCAATGTAGTTGGTTTGCAAAACAATGAGCTCAAGGAAGGAGACAGAGTCTTTGGAGGGGGCCGAAGCCCCCTGGACTTTTCCTGCATTATGTGGTGTTCTAGCTAAAGCACCATACAGTAATGCTATAAATGGCCTTTGTACTGGTTGTTTAGTTTGGTTGGACAACAAGGAAGAGCAGGTTTAATATTATTTCCTTATGAAAAGAAGTGCAATGCTTCTATGAATTTCTATGGAAATCATGTTGATATTATTCTACAGAGCAGTGCTTCCTCAAAATCATCTCTGAAATCTGACACTTCCTGCTCTGACAGGTGTAACGGGGCGTGTGTTGGGGTGTGTTATCTTTCCTTACAATCTATGACACACACCTGTCAAAAGGGAGACAAACAATCTGCATGTTTGAGTCAACATATCAAGAACACACAAAAATCTTATGACAGCAAAACAGATAGCAATCACATTTTAGAATACATTCACAGATGATTAAAGGCTGACAGTATGCTCCAAATGAAACCAGATTTGGCATGTTTGCACAGGCATTTTGCCTGTTTATTTAGCAGGTTTATTACCAAAATAAGTTTAGATTTGGCTTTGATTGCTGATGCACATAAAAGGCTAAACTTACCAAAATGTTTGCACATCCTTGCAAACTGCCCTGCAGTGTGCTGTCACCTGCAGCTGCTCAGTTATATCAAATGGGACTTTCCTTTCCCCCTTTTGTGGTTTTATCCCAGCGTGTTTCTTTCCACTGCGACTTACAAGCTCATCAAACTGGCCTGGACGTCATTGAACAAACAGAATTCGAGTCACAGCAACTGTCTTTAACAGCTGATCGACAGCCTTGCACACACGCCATTTTAATTTCATTTGCAGGATCCTGGAGCCACAACAAGCAATGCTCTCACATACAGAACGCACACAACACTCACACAGACAGACAAAACAGGTACATTTCTGTTGAAAGGTTGAATAATAAAAAGGTAGTACTTACTACAAAACTACTGTTAACTTTTTCTAAAATGCGTTTTTCGTTTAGTGCCATTGCTTCACCTTTTCTTTTCTTCACTCGTTTCTTTTCCAGCTTTTTACAGGCGTACATCTTACCGGTGGCACGTACTTGGCAGGCACAAACCTGGAAAACAAGCAGCGAGGAAACATTATCACACACATGCACATAAAAAAAACACACTTTAAAAGTACAACTAATGGAAGTTAATGTGTCACACCACAGATTTCTACACCCAACCTTAGGTGAGTGGGGACATAAACAGCACGGCATTAACTAACTGTTAAAGGCTACATGTAGCAACTTAAATCATTAACATTAACGTCTCATTTCCAAACTTTCTGTGTACTGTGTAAGGGAACATGAAGCTGCCTCAGCATCCATCATAAACACTTTAATAACCAGTTAGTTATTTCCACTTTACTTCTGGACACTCACCTCGCCAAATCCACCTTTTCCTAGTACTCTATAATGTCTGAAGGTATTTTTGGTTACTGGTTGCCTGCAGGGGTGGAAAGAAGAAAGAGAGACAAAAAAAGATGTAAAATACCTGAACCAGGTTATGCCATTCTCTAAGACCATGTGAAGTTGCAGACAGAGTAATGCTCTAATATATTATTAATCCATCCTGATGGCTGCTGTTTCCACCCTGCTTCAGTTACCCAGCCATTATGCAAAGCATCATCAATTATTTACCATTCACACAGAAACACTGATTGATAGCACCACCTTTTTGTTTTGGTGCACCTCCCCTGCTACTAGTCTAAATATACTGTATACTGGAATGTTTGTCTGTTCATTTTTGGTTTGTAAGCATTTCTTCCATATATTAAAACAAGGTTATCATCATTCTTTTTTATTAGATTAATGATGTACTTTATTATCTGTAGTTGTTTTCCTTGTGAGATAATGAATCATCAAAAAAACTGTTTGGACAGTCTGCTGCCCTTAGCAAACAAAGAAGTCTAATGAATGATGCAACCTTAAACAGAGAATGTGTGTAAGATTACAGGTGTCGTTTTTATGTAAGAAAAAGGAATGGTTTGCATGTCTGCTTTACCAAGTGTGTAATCTGTAGTGACTACCCACCTCTCCAACCATTTCCACTGCAGGAAGCGAGAGAAGTACATGGACTCCTGGTAGGAGGAAAATGGAGCTCCACTCAAATAATCACGAACTATTCTGTAAGGAGGGAGGGAGAAAGAGGGTTGATGATCATTTAATAACGAGGTAATAAAGATGTAACAAGAAAACCAGGAGAAAAATACAAGTGCATGTAAGATTTCTTGACAAATCAGACAGAAGAGCTGGCCAGAGTTCCACATAAACGCATTTTAACCTTCACAATGACTACAAACACACATCCTCTCTATCTGACTAACCCCTGAATCACATATGTGAGCATGTTTGTGTATATCCGTGTGTTCGTGTGAGTGTGTTTAGGCATTGCCGGCTGTGTTACAGTTCAAAGCCATTCTCAGTGGAAAGACTGGAAAAAACATTCAGTGCCGATACACCACCGTGAAAAATGAAAAATGCCTTTGAACAGAGACATTCCACTCAGCTCAACCAGGAAACAGGGGATTTTGGGGAAACCGGTTTTTACTGAGCAGGAGGTTGAGCGGAACATCTAATCTCACCTTGCCTCACTCGTGAATGTGGGTGAGAGTCTCTCCGAATCTATGCGATTATGTCATACATTCAGACATACTCACCCCCCCAAAAAAATTACATTTTGTAAAAGTCCTGGATTGAGGTAACAGAAACCTGTGATGACAAAAAAATAAAGTTCTCTGAGGAGAGGAGGGGCTCATGAAAGGTCACACCCAACAGTCCCCTCCTCGTTAACCGTCACTCCACCGGGAGTTGTAAGAACATGACTCTTTGACATGACCCTGCCAGCATCTCAGTATTAGTCTCCTCTTTCACTGCTTTGACTACAGATGTTGTTTGACTTAAACAAAATGTCCTCTTTAACACTGTCATACCAAACAGACACGAACTGAAGTGTACTGAGAAAGGTTCACAGTTACTTCAAGGGCTATGGAAAAAAATAATACTGTCCTTGCTGCCGACAGATAACATATTTAAACAGAGAAAAGAGATGAATGCCAGGGGAAAACTTTGACATTACTTCACCAGAGTTGTGGGTCCAATTCTTTAATATCAAGTGTTTGGCCCTTTCTCTTATGAGTAATTACCCAATTACAATGATCAATTATCATCAAATACAACCAGTAAAGCGTTAACTGATGTAGGCAGGATCAATCTGGGAGTAGGTGAAATAGTAGAGACCACAATTAGAGCCTACAATGATGTCCAGTGTTGACTAGTGGTTTTGATAGCCGACTATTCTGTGAAATCCCTAGTTCACTGACATAGCAAATATTCAATTGGGAAAAGAAAAACAACTCGCCAATGCAAGCTTCTGATCCAGAGTTTCGTATATCCAGCATAAGACAAAAATCTGTCATCCAAAACAGGATCAGTTGCATCATGGTTGACAGACAATAGGGGCTTTACACCTCTCAAAGCCAACTTTATGAAGCTGAAGAAAGCAGGTTTTAAGATCTGCATCAGCTTTATGTATGAGCCAAAGGCCAGAGGTGAGTACTAGTACTACTTATTTACCCGAAGACAGGCATGTCAGAAACACTTAATCTTTTTCCGCGTCTGCATTTGTACTCTTCTCACCCGTCTCCATGGATATTGGTCGATATGAGTGACTATTTCATATAATGTGACTTCAACAATCCAATTGGTGCATCCCTAGTTTGAAGAAGTGTTTAGTAATCTTTAACTATTATGTGCAATACCTGTAGCACCAACAATCTACTACAATTACAACCATAAACATAGGCAATTAACATACAATGAAATCAATAATATCCTTAGTTTAGGATTCGGTCAAAGACAAGCGTAAATGTAACTGTGAGCTGTACTACTTCTGAACCATAGCAGGCAAGAACTGTTAACCAGTACCACTTTCTCTCCTGCTGACCAGGGTGATCTCCACTGCTAGCCTATAACACAAGACTAAAAACCATGCAGTAGATATTCCTCCTCTACCACCCAAATGTTGAAGAGATGCTCATATTTGGCAAGGAGATTTTCCCTGACCATATTTTAAAATTACTTCATCACTAAAGAGGATGAGGAAGGCTGCCTGTGGTTACCAAAAGCCCTGGGGTGGCTGTTCTTGGCAAAGGGCTCGGAGTAGGAGTAGAGAGTTTCCACAAGGGGAGCACCCTCTGCTGTGTAAAAGAAAACTAAATTATGTCATCATGGGACCTAGTTGCTTTACAGATGAGATGAATGTCCATCTATCCTTTGCAGTGGAAGAACTGTGTCTACAGGACTTTATCAGTCTGTTCTCAGCAGTGTCAGAGCTCACAGAGGTTTTACTAAAAGCATGTACATCAAAGCTCAATTAATTTAATTAAAATACCCTGGAAAGTTCTAGTATGCCCTGTAACCGCCACAGATACAATACAATGTTTTCAATACAATCTCATGGCAGCATACGTTTTTTCCTGTATCAAGTTCTGTCTCAAATCTGACATTAAACCATGGACTGAATGATGTTCACTTATCAGGTCAACTGGTTTCACTCAGTCTTACGAAATAAAACTGGTCCCGGACACTTTAAGAAAGGGGCTCCAGAAAGGCAGGAGCCTAGCAGTGCCTGGCCTGGAGTCGAGCCTCAGACAGACACCACTGGGAGTAGAAATAAACACAGCTACAATATGGCTTTTGTTACACTAAGGGAGAGGGAGAGGAAAAGAAAAGGGGAAAAATCAGCACACAGACCTTTGTCAAGACCGGCGATACACAAAACACCATGATACACATGTACTAAAGGTCACACTTTACTCTTGGTATGACATAACCGTATGTTCTACTGCAGCAGAAAAAAATCCATGAGTGAGCTAATACATTTCTGCAAGTGGGAGTATGGCTCTGCCAAAAATCCCGTTTCCACGTGCAGCACCATGCTTTCCTACAGGCTTTCCCTTAGAGAAAAAAATAAATAAATAAGCCCTGGGTCAGAATTACATATCGGAATAAGAAAATTAAAGAAAATAAAAATTCCACAACGGAATATAAATAATAATGATAGTGGAAGGAGTGATGACCAAACTTGAACAGGAATCCCATTCAAAAACATCTGCAATGCTGTTACTGCAAGGCTTTCAGTAACACAAACACGTGCCTGTATTGTGCCATTTGTACACTCTTTGTACACACTGCTGTTTTGCCCCGCTCTCCTTAACACTTTCTTTCCATTTCTCCCTTTTGCTGTCCTTTCACTACTCTCCGTGGGTTTTCTCATGCTGTGCTTTCTGACGGCCTGTCACTTCTGCTTGGTGTGCTTTAAATCCAGTCGAGAAGTTTGAATGGAGTGGATGCTGTGCTTCCCACGGCACAAAGTGTGGAACTTCAGTGTTATAAATCTGTGGTGTCTCGGTTTCTCACACCATTTCTCTGCCCTCCCCAGTGCCCTGTTGGCTACTCAGATGTGTTAAAACAGAGATGCATGCAGAAGGGAAGGAAACAGGGCCAACAGACCATAACCTGAGATGCCAAAGAGAGAAGACAGGTGTGTGTGTGTGTGTGTGTGTGTGTGTGTTCATCTTAACCCAACCCCTGATGTTTTCTAGCTTCAGTCACACACAAGCCACCACCTTGCCCAGCTCAAACTCCCTCTGATTTGCTTTCTTTTACACACTAATACACACACTAACACATACTAACACACACACACTAACACACACACACTAACACACACACACAATAACACACACACACACTAACACACACACACTAACACACACACACACAAATCTCTTGTTATGTTTCTGGACTGCTCATTTTGTCACCCTCAAAACTCTGAGGCAAACCGTACCAGCACACACAACAATGAAGCTAAATCAATAAGCTAAAAAACAAGATTAACTTGATGTCACACCTCCATTACTGCAGTCCACAAAACTACTCGTCTATAAAACTTGGATAAATCCATGACTAGAAAGCAGATTCATTACAACATAAAAGAAAATCGCCAACAGTGTATGTGTCCTTCAAAGTCAGCATGACCAGCTTATGAACGATATGGGTTATTGTTTTTAGAAATCCAACAGCTCTTGAACAGCTCTCTACATATGTTTTGCCAAAACAGGATCGCAGGCTGAGAACACAACTCAGTGTTTTCCCAACCATGAGTCCCGCTTCTCCCGAGTTCCTTCTCGCAGATTCCGGTATTCCCATGGGGGAAGCTCAAGTGAATCAGAAGCTGGCCACAGCGTTTCCAACCCAAATCTGTCTGCTTGCGTGCGTAAAAGCTGGGACTTCACAGAAACTCAGCTCTCCCCTGGACAAATGAGGAAACATGGATTTTTGTGTATCATGGATTGTACTGTACATGTTGTATTGATGTTTTATATTCATGCCATATAGTGCATACAAACTTCTTTTGTTTGAGATTCATATTGCACATGGTTCCTGACAAACAAATTCAATTAAATAAAATGCCTTGTATGGAAGAAGCTTAGGGTCACATGTCATTTGCAAATCACTTTCTGCCAATTTACTGCCAGTAAAATCTTTTAAGAAAAAATGTGTATACTTGTCTATTAAGCACTTTTGTGATGTTTTCTGGTTAGGGCTAAACAATAATCAAAATGTATTATGTTACCAACATCATGAATTTAGATATACTCGCCTCACAATTCTCCATACATGGTCTAAATTCCCTTTAATTAACATGAGAAAAGTTGCAACAAACTATGATATGTAACCAACCAATCAGCACACAGTACAGGTCAGCCATCAAAAATCTTAAATCGACACAAACATATCAGCGGTGAGCCAAAAGGAGACAAAAAATGTAGAGAACAAAGTATAATGCATTGACGCAAACAACAGTAATTAATACATTTATCATAATGTAAATGTGCCAACTTATCATGATATACATTCCACAATACATCATTCAGTTGACGTCCTGGGCCACAGAAACTTACTGTGACAGAGTTAAATTATTGGGCTAATAGAAAGTTACGTCGAGGTGTGTGAATGTGTGTGTCTATGCAATGAGAAGTACATTCGGGGTAATAATCCCTGGTCTGTTTGCTTCTCCTGGCTCTCAGAGCAGGAAGCAGAAACACCTGCAAGAGAGTGTGTGTGTGTGTGGGGAACACTGAGGTGGCTGTTGTTTTCATGCCAGCCATCCGGATGCTCTCTCTGCCCACCGCTCTTTTTCATTCGCCTCCACTGTGCATGTGTGTTTGCAAGTCTGTGTGTGTGTAATACTGCACTCCAGGTGCCAGCTGCCTCATCATCACTAGTGACAGGGTGCTCTAGTCCACACACACACACACACACACACACACACACACACACACACACACACACACACACACACACACACACACACACACACACACACACACACACACACACACACACACACACACACACACACACACACACACACACACACACACACACACACACACACACTTTCTGAAGGAACAGGACGCTGTTGGTGCCACTGCACTTTGACGGCCAGACTCAATCAAAAAGAAAAACACAAAGTCTATATGCTTCCAACAAACAAGCATTTCATGAACCAACTGAATCCGATCACAACTGGTCACAAGTCACAAAGAGTATAAAAAGGACCCAATATGGCAGATATGTGGAAGAGATGGAAACTTACTTGGTGCAGTCATTGAAGAGCTCCTTACACGGACTCTGCTCCAGCCTCTCCCGACACCCAGCTACCACATCCTGGGGTACGTCTGGCAGATGGGCTGCCGACTTGAGGGTTAAAGAGAGGAAGACAGAGAGTGAGGCGGATAGAGAGATGAGGGACAGAAACTAAGCGATCATGGTGTAATATGTCTGCAGACTGTCAAGGTTATGAAAACAGATCAAAACGTTATCAGTTGGCTCGTCCCTTTCTGTTTGTGAACCTGTACAGTCTGGGTAGTAGGGCATGACATCAAGGCTGTGGTCACACTTCACCTGTTCAGTCCAGTTCAAAACAACTTGGGTTCGTTTGTCAGTTCGGTCCAGTTCATTTAGCGTGGGCAGGGCGCTGTAAACTCTTTTGAGGACCGAAGTACACCAAGCTTAAAAATAAAGGTCTTGGTGTGGTTGTGTTGAGATCACAACAAGGGAAACCCACACGACTGTGTGATATGGGTTTGTGACAGTAAACACTCTAAAGCTAAACCTTATACATCTACCAAATCCATTTCCTCTAGCTCGCGCTATAGGACAGCCTGTTTCCTTTACTCCATTTCTAGGTTTGTGATTTTTTATGAGAAATTAAGTCTTGTTAGTCTCAACCAATAATGCTAAATAGCAAACCACAAGAATAAAAACAGAGAAAACAGCATAAACTGCCTAATACTGCTGTGTATAGAGGTGCTAGTAACACACCAGTAGGGAGGGGTTGATACAGTGAACCACATATGATAAATTATGCATCAATTGCAAATATGTTTTTAGTCATTAATAAATGCGAACGTAATGATAACATAACAAAACAGAGAGATTTGAGATGCACTTCTGCAAATGTGAGCAAATATTATCTTTAATGAATAGAACAATAATTTCTACTGTCCTTATTGGCCAGCTCAGTTAATTAAGCAAGCGTGTGCATCTTACCCCATTATTAAAGTATGTGTCTAAAACATTCAGTCCACAGTCCCTCCTCTTCTCGTCAGGAGCTAGCTGGTACATGGCCTGTCAGAGAAGAACACAAGTGTGAACAACCACAGCAGTAAGGCGTACTCATTCAGCCATCTTTAATATCTCTCCAAATAAGGTCAAAGAGAGAGAGAGACAGGCACCAGAAGACAGAGAGGAAGTTAGAGACAGGGAAGAGAGAAAGAAAGGTTGGGTTAATAACAAGGGAGAAGAAATTAAAATAGACAAGAAAAACAGGTTACTGGTGACAAAACATCTCATCTTAGTCAAGGCAGCAAACTGGCAACCATGTTCATCTTCACACTTTGCCCGTTACATCTGTCACCTACCAGGCTTTAGTTTTCACCCCATTGCACCATCACAGATTGTGATTTTGGTCAAATATGGCTGTAGGCAGGGAGAAGGTCTGGAGATTGACTGCTTCGAGCCTTGTGTTTTATTTGAAAACAAGCTCGGCGGAGAAAGGAATGGGACCGAGCCGTGCGACTATGCATCACAGCCAAGGCATGAGGTCTTCCGTGGGACCAACAGCACACATTAAGCACTTAAAATGTTGCTAGTTTAATTTCGTTTGGTCTTCTGTCTTTTTGTATTTTTCTCAGTCAGTGTGAGTATGTGTGACTCCCAGTGTGCGTACCTAGGAGCCTGTCGCCCTACCTTGAAAAAGACTAATGTAGGTTCTTATTAAATAAGCATGATTCCCCCCTGTTTTCCTTTCTCGCATACCTCCAGGGGCCTAGACACAAGCTTGGGCCTGTGTTTGCCTGCTCACCCAGGGGACCTGCCTCTGACGTAGGCTTGACCTCATGGAGGAGTGCATGGAGGAAGGGGAGGGGTCTGCTCTTTGACAGCCTGTCTAAGTCACTAATCACCCCCTACGCCCACCCCACCCACCACCCCAAGCTACTGCCAAGAGCAGGCAAAGGACCAAGCACTGCCTTTCCTCTCATATTCCTTGCTCTGTGGGCCCAGATTCTGGCCAGTCTCATGGGAGAACTCACAGAAAGAGAGACTGGGACACAGAGAAACAGGGACAGACAAGTAAAAGAGGATGTGTGAAAGACAGATAGCTGTAAGAACATCAGAGAATAAGCAGGTAATGGTAACAAGTTCATTCAAAGTCTTACCACAGCATCCATAAACTCAATGCAGCGCTTCAGTTCTGGCCTGGTGTCACAGTACTGACGGAATAACAGCCGACCAATGGGCTGCTTCTCACATAGACTGGTGTAGTCCCTCTCTGGGAGGACAAGAGGAGAGGGGGACAAAGGGGGAGAAAGATGGAGATTGTCATTACACTGGAAATATACACTATAACAGTGGTTCCAAACATGGGTATGAGTCTTCAAAGTCTGAAAAAAAAATTATTTAAAAAACATAAAATCTTCTTCTACATTAAATTATCAAACTTGTTTTTCTAACTTTTCTCAAATCTTTGCTTTTTTTGTAAAAAAAACAAACAAAAAAACCCCATCAAAATATCATTCAAGCCTCCAAAATTTTTTTAAACAATCTGAGAAGGTAAACTGAGTGAACTGCTCATAATTCAGACACGCAACCAAAGGAGCACCAGTGAAAGGCAGAGTCACAAATAACCCATGGATGCCTTTTTCATGTCGACTGCAGTTATAAAGTAGTCTCGTGTGATTAGACTAGTTTAGCTCACTAGCCTAACATTCCTGTGATTATTACTGCAACAGTCATCCTAGCATATCTTTTCCAGTGTCCAAAAAATGACATTGTTACTCAAACAAAAAATAAGAGCCAACATTACAGTCCTAAAACCCTCTCCTAGCTAGCCTCAGTTTGACAAAGCTTCTGTAAGTATTTTTTAAAACTAAAACATGAACCTAGGTTTTTATATCCTTATTCCAAACTAAATACATACTACTAGATAGTACATTTGTACAATAAAAAACAAAACTTTTCCTGCTTAGCACATATAAACAACATATCCCACGAGTTAACCAATGAAAGCTAACTTGTAGCTTTCAATGGGAGCTGGAGTTGTTGAATGCTAACAATTTAAATGTTTTATCTTTGTAAACCAGACAAGGGGGTCAACTTTTATTATCCAGGAAAAAGGAAGATAACCTTAAAATATACAGAGAGAAAATCTCAGGAACACCACTTCCAGAAAAAACAACCAAAGTTAACGGAAGTGGAACAGAGCCTAGCTGAAACGGAGGGGGAAACTTTAAAACTCATATCTTTATTAATGACAAAATTAGCCACTAAATATATATACAATGTTACAATGTGTATTTTAGATAGTGTGGAAGTTTAAAGATATACTGCCCTACCTTTGAGAGAAACTATTGTATCATGTACAGTAATGTAGCTAAGGTAGACTAATCTCACTGATGAACATACTATGAAACTGCAGAGATACTAAAAGGGCAAGAGAACATTTGCTTGTTGTTGCATGCTACAAGATGCTAAAAACACGACACAATGCACGTCTAAGTGATTGTTTTTCTATGTGTGTCTGTGTCTCCTGTGCAGCTGGCCCCAGCCTATTAGGACTAATGGCGTCCATTTGAGTCATATTTCCTCTGGTACCAAATGAGGAAGAAGACCCAGGACGTTTTCCATCACTGGTTGACAGTACAGACACGCATACACACACACACACACACACACACACACACACAAGATAAACATGCAAACAAAAATAGGCCACACACATTCAGGGGGTTGCATGGGATGAACATTTCTGAGTGGTGACAGCTACAGAACAACCTCCAACAGTAAATCAAATCTTCACAACAGCCCTCCCAGCTGCACTGTTTATTACACAACGAGCATTCCCCTCTGCTCTGCAGCTCGGTGCTTCTCATTCAAACTCACCACTTATATGACCACAAAAACAAAGATATCACTTTGGTGTGCAAACAGTAGAGTGTAGAGATATGATATTTTTATTGCTTCCCTTTCCACTGTGTGACCGCTATGTTTTAAATCTGAAGAACAAAAGCTCTTTCACAAAATCTCACTGAGAGATCTTTAACTGTACTGCGTTGCACTTGCCTTCAGATATTGCCTTTCATCTTTGATCACCAAGTTTTCAGAGGCCTGCTTTGGTGTTTCCTATGTTGCCGTGAACTGGAGTGGGAAAGTCCTCCCTTGTGTAAAGGATTTAAGTTCGATGGTTGGAGCAGTTTGTTTCCTCTTTTAGTTTGATTCATCTGAGTTGTGTCAAATTCTCTCTCTCTCTCTCTCTCTCTCTCTCTCTCTCTCTCTCTCTCTCTCTCTCTCTCTCTCTCTCTCTCTCTCTCTCTCTCTCTCTCTCTCTCTCTCTCTCTCTCTCTAGGTTATCAACAGCAATAAAGAAGCCTCTTGTGAGTACATGTGACTTGTGTTTATGAGTTCGTTTGTTTGCAAATGGGCAGTGTGAACCTAAACAAACCAAATTCAACAAAGTCATTTTTTCCAGTCTGGTTCAGAAGAAAATGGACTAAATGAAGTGAAGTTTAGCTCTCTCAGTTTGCATCATTAGCGTCTGCTCTTCAGCAACCAAAAAGCTAGAGATTACAGATTATTTTCTCATGGGAATTTTGTTTTTCCCACGCTGCACTGCACCAACAGGTTTAAAGACATTGGGTTGATACTCCAGTTTACAATGAGACACCCGATAAGGTTTCAGCTAATTGATGGTGTTTCCTGCCACTCAGAGGCCATCAGAACTCACCCTCTGCTGAAGCACCACACAACTGATGGCTCTTTGAGGTGACACACTCCAATTTACATAATAAAAACCACAGAAACTTGTGTGCAATGTTCTTGAAAGGATTTCACTGTTTTTAAGTATTCGACCCACTGGGCAAAACACCTGACGTTAAAATGACCCATGTATCCAAGTTAATGGAATTGAACCTTTTAAACCCTTTTGCTCAGTTTTCACTTTATTTTATCATAGGCTTAAAGCACAGCCATGCCATGTATTGTTATTTTCAGAATAAGTAAAGCTTCCTGCCACATAAATGCCATCATTTGGCATTCCAGTGGTACTATACAGGTTTGGGATTCAAATTATTTCGATTTCTGGCCTGTTTGTCCAGAGGTTTTCAACATAAAACAAATATGTGTATATGAATGAATAGGGGAGTGTATTCAAGTGATACATATATATATAAATCATTTTGATGAGACATTCTGAGCCTTCTGTAAAAACTGTACTGAAAACCAAAAAAAGCACATTTTATGGATTTTGGTACAGAGTTAAGACATGTTTTGTCGACTGTGGTGGCAGGCCTTTACTTGGTATTTAAATAGAGGGGAGTTGTCTCAGCCCGTTCTGTCTATACTGTGTTATTTTTCTGTCATAATTTGTTTACATTTTAACAGTACACAAAGTACTGCAACTTGGCAACAATCTTTACCCATGGACACATGGATGATTTTAGTAGCTATGTTTTCTTAACTTAATGGTAAACAAGTCAATTTTCTAAAAACACAGCATACTCCAGTAAGAGCAACAACTACTGCAGAGGCCATTCATGTCAACCTACCGGAAAAAAAATATGTAAAAGGGATGATAAATGTACACTTTATGTACACACGTTTCTAGTTTTTTGTCACAATAGAATCTATGCTTAATCACATATGTGTCTTTGAACATTCCCTCTCTTTATCTTGCTCCCTTCTTAGATGTTGTTCTCTTTAACTTCACAGT